>NC_073727.1:32776562-33082968 GCF_023634155.1 Falco peregrinus | reverse complement strand
ATGTGGAATTAAAGCAGTGTAACAATTACCTAATGGACACTAAGTAATGTAGAATGATTGTGTAACTGGTGTAAGTTCAGTCTTGTTGCCAAGTTCTTTGTTATGTTACAACTGAGTTATACTGGAGATGAATGGAATGAACCGTTTCTTCTGTTTCTTTCTTTCAGCAGCTTCATCTAAGTATCAAACTGTCCCTTTAAAATTAGAGTATATTAGCTGCATAAAGTCTTCAGCACTCATAGCCAGCATGTTTTTTAAGCATCATGAGTGACAAGCTATGCAAATAATATCCGGAGGTAATTTGCATTATTGTAGTTAATTTGCATATGGATAAAAACTGCACTTCAGAGCAAGTAGGTATCAATCCAAGCAGTGGTATGTGAAAGTCAGATATATAGGTGGATGCATTGCTTGCCAATGATGGGATATTCAAGTGGAAAAATACTACGAGGTGGCTGTTTCTAGTTGATCCTTATAACTTTGCTGGATAAGATGGTGGGGATAGATGAGAATGGTAGAAGGAAACCTCCATATGCAGGGCTGACATTAATGTGTCTGTTGGCAGGAGGTGCTATGACCATTGCTGCATTAGTGTCATCCAATGGAGAAGGAAAAGAGAGAGGATGGACTGCACTACAGCCACTAGAAGTCAGCCATATCTGGCTAATCCTGGACCAACACCTCAGGTCAACAAGGGAAAGGTGGACTTACCAGTGGTGAAAAATTGTTAATACATTAATGTGACCTGTGGGTGTATTTCTAAACTGCTCATTTCCTCCTTAAGATCTTCTGCATCAGATGCTCTCCCATAGTCCAGGCTGGTTGCTGAGCCCAGCTGGAGGCAGGAGAATGGATTAGCCATATCCTGAAGTCCCTTCTGGCCTTAACTATGAACCAAAACTATGAGTCTGAAGACACTGATTTTAATTACAGCACACACTGACAGTTGGGTAATCCTGCTAACATAATTTCTTACATTTGTCTTTATTTATTCTGCTTTCCTGATGTGGAAAACAGTCAAACTTCCAGTTCAGCTACACAGTGGGTAATACTTGCGGATAATAAACCAGCAGCAAACTCTCTCCCTAAACCTTCTTTTCATTTCCCCAGTAGTTCCACTGCACTCCCAGAGCTGTCTATCAGTTCCCTATTAGTTACTGGGGAGACTTCACCAAGTTTTGGTTAAACCTTCTCATTCATACTTACCTCAGCAGGAAAGGGGAAGAATTACATATTTTCATCATTTCATTTGACTGCAAGTTTTTTATGCAAGGTTTTCAGCATTTCCTTAAAGACAATATCAGGCAAATTAAATGTTGATATAAATCATAATGTCTTTGAACTAAAGAATAGTAATTCTTTTTGAATTGTATTACTACTTCTTACAGATAACAAGGATAACTTTCATCTTTCTACATTTTCCTTAAGATACTATATAGCTTTACATATATGTGAGGATTATGCATTTTTCTTCCATAGTAAAGCATGTAAAATTGTGAAAAGTGAACTGATTATTTAATTACATGATAATTGGCTTTTTTATTGTGAGGAGCAACAAGATGTGTGGTTGGAAATACAAATTCAACTACAGAAATGACAAAAAGAAAGCTGAAGCACTCAACATCAGTTAAAAGCATATAGGGGGTGTTAGAAAAGATGTAGCATGACTCTTCTCAGAGGTACGTAGTGAAAGATTAAGAGGCAATGTCACAGGTTTTAGCACTAGAAATTTCAACTGCATATCAGGAGAAAATTTTTCACAATGAGAATGGTTAAGAACTAGAGAGGTTGTGAAATTTCCATCCTTAAAGACTTTTAAAACTCGACTGGCTAAAACCGAGCAACCTGATCTAACTTTGAAGCTGGTGCTGCTCTGAGCAGAGGACTGGATTAAGAGACCTTGAGAGGTCTCTTCCAACACAAATTAGTCTGTGATTTTGTGGGTCCAAGTTATCTTATATTTGCAGATATTTGGGGTGAGTAGGAGAAAATGTGTTCAGAAACATTTGATTTTCCTTAAAACTTCTGGCAGAAAACAATCTGAATCCATATTTTCCTTTAGTTTACATTTTAATAGGTACAATATATTCAGTTCTTTTTATCATATTTAATAATTTCAATTTTAAATGTGTATTTTTTTTAATCTTTCCTATTCTTTCCTGTTCCTCCTGTTGCAGCTCAGGACAATATAGGAAAGGAAGTAACCTCATTTGAATGCAAGTAGCAACAATTCTTTTAAAGAACAGTAGCTTCTAACTCAGATCTGTAGAATGAGTGCTAAAATAATGAGGAACTGCACTTTACACATGGTGAGCTATTGCCACTGTGCTTAGGGTTCTTAGGTGCCACAGTTCTGTACATAAGCTTTCATAGTTCTACCTGTCTTCAGAGCAGAGTTGAAGTACAGGATTTATTTGTATGAAGTATGGAAATTAATTACGTAATGGCCAATAAGGAGAAAACAAAATATGTAATGGCCACACACAGTAAGAAAAGCACAATTATTATTTTTTTCCTTGCCTCTTTAATAAGTTTTTTCTGACTGCTGCAATACATGGAGTAAGACCCAGTATGGCAGCCTCACTCAATTCCCAAACCTGGTTCATCTCTAAGATAGGCAATGCTGTACAGAGATCAAGGAAAGTATCATGAAAAAGAAAAAAATACAGTTGCAACTGCATAATTAAAAGCTATATAAAAATTATTTTACAGAGAGATTTAAATTATGCTTATACAAGCAATCTTAATTCTGGCACTTCTTGATACTGGAGCATCTGACTTTCAAACACCTAATTTTTGTGTCAAAAGATACATAAGTACAACCTTATGATTTAATATATTAAATGTAACCTTTGTATGTTATTAGGTATAGATAACGAAGATGTCAAGAATGCCACACAAATAGAAATGAAGTCAATTTTGACAGTTAAAGCAAGTTTTTAAAAAGTATGTTCTTGGTCACATTAACATAGTACTGTAGGGACTACAGCAAAGCTATACTGGAGCTCAGCCAGGCAGCGGTGAGAGAACTCCTCTATCTGGTCACACAAGATATGGGGCTGCATACAAGGAGAATGAAAAGTACCGGCACAAAGCTGGAACCATGTGCAGCAAGGGCTGCTTCGGTTCCTGAACCCCAGCTGGTCCCCCTTGTCCAGTCCCCCAGGTCCAGCCTCTGTCTTGATTTCCAGTAGCTGACAGCAGTTTCTCTACACTCCCATACTTGTCAAGGCACCAGCACAAACTCAGCCATGCATTTTTTTAATGAAAAAATATCTATTAATTTTAAACTAAAATTGGGAGTTTGGTAGTTCTTATTCTGCTTCTATTCTGCTTGTAGGAGCCTCAGACATCATTAGGGGAAGCTTTTAAATGCCCTGAAGCAAAAGTGCCGTCTCCATTACATGGACATTTTCAGCACTATTTTTACTAAGGCTTTTTATTCAGAGGGTGCAGCTGAATTCCATAGAAGTAAATGGAAATTTTGGCTGAAGAAAATAGTAAAAAATGCTAAACAGACTGTTAACTTTGTTTGGGGTTTGGGGCATTTTTTTTAATTTTTTTTTTTTTTTTAGTTCCAAGATAGTTGAATCTAGTTCCTTGTGTATTTACTTGATATATTTAAACAACGAATTGAAATATTAAATTTTCTCAGAGATGCTATTATGTTTTCCTTTTTGTTTCACTAGTGTACTTCAGATGTACCTCATTCAAGACAAGAGGTCATGCTTTTTGTATGTTCCATTTGCTTAGCTGCAGGCCAAAATAAAACTACTCCTGAAAGGCCTACTTTTACTGATTATGGCACTCACCAGCATGCAAAAAACACAGATTAATTAAATATTATTGAGGAGTAATACTGAAAAGTAAATCTGAGAAGTGGGTCTTCTAGACATTCATTCACAAATCCAAGCAACAATCAAGGTTAAGAACAAGTGATTGCACTTCCTCCTTGTCACAAAGACATAAATATTCCAGCTTGCTGTGAAAAAGTTTCAGCAAAGACAACCATGCCTCAAGGACAGAAAATACTTAGTATGATGCCATTTCCACAAGATATATATGATTTTAATGGTGTATAATGCAAACAGATTTGCATGGCCATTCACTAATAAT
This sequence comes from Falco peregrinus, assembly GCF_023634155.1. NCBI lineage: Eukaryota > Metazoa > Chordata > Aves > Falconiformes > Falconidae > Falco > Falco peregrinus. The sequence continues at coordinate 33,078,852 of NC_073727.1, read as the reverse complement.
CCTTGAGCCTCCTCAGTCTCTTCAGAGATGATTACCTCATCATTCTAAGAATTTCTGAGTCTTTGCAGGCCTGTTTCAGTGTAATAAGGAGAAGTTATAAAAATGTCATGACCTCCACCCCCACAACTAAAATAAAAAAGGATGAAGCTAGGAAGCCTTTTGTAATAAGGTATATTAACAACTGAAATACATCCTCTCCATTGTATTAGCAGGTGAAAATGGAAAAATTGATGCATGTACAGGTAGAATAAAAGCTGTTCTCAAAACTTTTAAAAAAAACTTTCTTTCTTTTATTCGGTAGAAAGCTAGAAATTATATATATAAAAATAAACTATACCCAGCTGAACTATTATTAGGCTGTAATTTTAACTTATCAATTCCTAAAGCCATGCTGTGCAGGATCCTCTCTCATGGTTTACAACCTCAGAGGCATCTCTCTGGTACTTACCCAAAGGTTATTTTTTATTCTCTATTTAGAACCAGTTTAGACCCAGAGCTTTTCTCAACGTTCTATGTGCCAATCCAAACACAAAAAAATACACAGGAGTATCATAACAGATTTGAAGTTACAGTTACTCCAAGATAAAAATATAAATAATAAAGAAGATTCAGTGCAAGACATATGAATGTGACTGAGAGGCATAAAACTTAAAATGATCTATTTTGTGAGATACCTACATCTATAAAATGGTTGGAGCCTCTGAAGGTGTAGAACAGGAAGATAAGTTTTATCCACCCAGACAGTTGGGTATCTTTCCATTAGACACATATTTCTGGGTCCTAGGTCTTGCAGAAGATTTGATCATTTAGGGAAGTTTTGACATACCCTTTGTACTTGAAAGGGAGAGTGATGTCCCATGTGTGAATGAAATCTTTTGTCAATGAGTCAATCTGTACCTATTTCTTAAATCTATCTTTTCCTTTTCTCCCTCTTTATCAGTGCTGTTGGTCTGAAAAACCAGCTGAAGTGGAAAGAATATACTCCACTGGGTACGTCAACGTAGATCATATCAGTGGAACAAATAATACCTCTAAAGGCTGAATAAAATTTTTAACTGCATCCAAATATAAGCCTGAAACCATATGGCTGGTTGGGAAACACTCTAGATGACACAGCCCTAGACTTCAGAAAAAATCAGTTCCAGGTTTAGATACTGCTTTTGGTCTATCTTTATTCCAACTACCTCTTACTAGTGTTCTTAAGCTGTTTTTACACTTAGTAAAACAGTGCTCAAACAGCTGCTTCTCCTTTCTGCTTTCTTTCCCACCCTGTTTCACCTCCCCAGACACATTAATCGTCCCAAAATTTACAAGTTTGGGAATGCAGGTGGCTGAAACAAGCAGGTGGAAAGAGGGGGGATTGGGTTGAGTATAATTGTACAAGAGGTACCGGGTTTGTTATACACATTAGTTAACTTAGTAATACAAAAGAATTTTAACCAAATAAAAGATAATATATGCAAGTTCTTTTATTTACTATGTGTTTGCCAAGCTTTTAATGACATTGGGCCTATCTGAAATTTTAAAATCCAGGAAGTGCAATGTTTTATCTGCAGAAAATTACTTCACACTATCAGGAAATGAGATTCTTATCCTTTTGAAGAAATAGTATACATGGGGATGAAATATCCCTGTCTCCAGGGTTTTTGGTTTTTTACTTTGGGGGCAATATGAAAGAAAATACAGGTAAGGAAGTATCCTTGCCTCATTTATTCTGACTATAATTGTGTTTAACTTGCTGCATGGTAACATACCAGCAACTCACAAAGGATCTGAGCATTACATCTGTAATTTACAGTTCGCTAAACTCCCTTTAATCAGGAACAGTAATTAAATATCTGCATCAAGAAGAGAATGTGATCTCTTTCACACATGAGATTCTCCTTGATGGTCAGTTCGCACCACTGTAAGCATAACTCAGCATGGGCAGCAATATTTAGACTCAGCTGAAGCTTATTACTTTAACAATTTGTTACCACTGCTAATCTTTTATCCTGCAAATTGCCAGCCTTCTGGGAACACCTTAGTAGGAGTTTTGCTCCGCGATGTTGGTTTGAGTCCATTACCAACTGTAACTTTATTGTTACCACTTACAGTGTCAATAAAACCCCATAAATTCTAATTCTTAGGAAAATGTATTTTTCCTATGCATTTTGATGGTGTATAAGTGTTCAATCATAACATTCCTACAAGAAGCACAGTTAAAAAAACCTGCTGTAGCCAAATGGCAATCTATTCTGGCACCTAAGTTTACATTTTAATGTAATGAAAGACACCTTGTTTTACAATTAGTATGCCATGGATCCCTGAAAGGAATCCAGCTAAGTAACAGCAAGCTAAATGGTACAATAAATATTTTTTACCCTTGAGATAGTAATCTTTTGTATTCATGAAATCACAGAGGTGAAATTTGCATTGCGGAATTACTGAGCGGGAAAAAGACATCATTTTCTTCAAAAACATATATGCCATTATTGTTGTGGGCATTAGAAGCTATATGCTCATTACTGTCTAGGTTAAAAATTTCTAACATAACCAGAATAGTCCAAATTTTGATCATATTACCCTCATTCTAATAACACTAAGAGGATGAGTGAAACACAACAAGCCTTTCAACTGGGGCCTGTTAACAAAGTGCTGATGGCTTAAATGTATCCAGTGGTAAATTACCTTTGAAAGGTCCCCAGCCTCCAAATAGAAGCAGATAACAAACACGTTCCATGTAACCCAAAGGACCAGCCAGACAGCATACTGCAGAAAGGAAGAGAGAAACAGTGCGTTAATGATTTCACTATCAACTAAGTTAAATTTAGTTCATTAGACCAGTAATTCAATCCAAAACAAAACCAGATTATAAATATGGAGCATATGAATAAAAATGTTACATATAAAAGAGAATTAAGAATAAATTCTTCCGTTTCACAGACACAATCTAGAGTGAACTAGTGAGTACTCAGTCATAGCAGAATATCTGTTTCTGAGAAAACAGTTGAGAGGCCTGATATTTGAATTTAAGACTAATCTGGATCTCTTATTTCTGTTCAAATGGGGAACATGCAATATCAAGAGAGGCATGTAACATGAATTACGTGTGAGAAGTGCAGAGCTGTTTATTCAAATAGTTATTGAAACATAATTTACTAAATAACAAAATCTAATTGATTTAGGCACTAGATTCTGCAACATTTTGGATTTAGTCTCAAGAAACTAAAACTATATATACAACCTTAAGAAAATAAACATATATATATAGGTTATTTTGCAGCATTTCTGCAAAATATGGAGGGATTTGCTCATGACATCTCCAAAACATGGTTCATAATTATTCAACACTCTCAGGAGTAGACTATATTTTAAATTGCCAGTTTCTTTGGGTTCATTTTTGGTTTTGTTTTGTTTTACAGTGTATAGCAGAAGTATTCATGCTTAAGCAATAACAGTTCATTGGTGGTTGCCAAACTTAGTCACATATTTGATGTGAGTAATGCAGTACATGTTTTCTCTCCTGTCCACTACTTTGTTTCTTTTTTGTATTCATAAGACCTTATGTGTTAGGATGGGAAACTACATTTCCCTGCTGTAACGCTGGAGCATCTTGTATAATAAAGTTTGACCTGCTGTGCTACTCTTATCTAATGTGCTTGAGAGCTTCCCTTGACAAATTATTCCATCATCTAATAAACCTTAGGATCTACAAATGTTTTTCTAATGGCTATTGTAGCTATCCTCTAGTTGTTCACAATTCAATTCTGCATGCTTGATAATTTCATTCCACACACCTACAGCACTGCACATGTGTGAAACACAACAGAGACACAACACTATTCCCTACCTGTTTTAGCTGAGGGGTATTTCCTTTCTTTCATATCACCAACCCGTTTCTCTCAAGTATTTAACTTACTCTTGTTTTGTTGTCTTTCCTCCAAACTGTACTGATTAAATTTTATTAAATTACTTTCCAAATCAGGAAACACTGTTTTCTGCACACATCTGTATTATATCACCTTCCGAATAAGCAAACAATATTTTTGACTTAACACTAACCGCCTCTTACAAAAATATAGGACAAACCATTGTTTGTCATGAACGACAATCTCATTCTCTAAATTGAGTGACAACTTATGTAGAATGCTTCTTGCATTTCTTTTAAAAGTGCTGTTTTGCATCAGATTGTCTATCATTCAACATGCCTTTTTCTATTCAGTCTTCTAGATCCTGTGAAAACAATACAACTCTGTCCTTTCTTGGGAGATCTAAACTGAGACTATATCCAACATGAGTAAGATTTAGGCCTCTTTCAATTTCTTATTTTTATAGATAGCCAAATAATTACCAACCAACTTAGCTATTAGGTAGGCCATGTACAGATTTTAAAGAATTATGATAAATATTGTTTTGGACTAATGGAAGCTAACACAGTTTTAAAGGTTCAAACTGCTTTACACAGAAGTAATTTTAGGTAAAGCATGTAGGTTACATATATTTTATAGGACAGGTCTTTCTGGCCCATAGATATGGTCACAGATCATAGATTTGTTTGGGTCAGAAGGGATGCTCTGAGGTCACTTGGTCCAATCTCTGCTCAAAGCATGACCAGCGTAGATCAAGTTGTGCAGATATTTATCCAGTTGAGGTCTGAATAACTCCAGGAATGGAGATTTCATGGCCTCTCTAATGCATATCTACTCTTTAAGCACAGGCTGCTCATAAAGCTTTGGAAAACAGGAACTTAACATGGTAATAACACTCTCTTTCTTTTCCTTTTTTTTTTTTTTTTTTTTTTTTTTTTTTTTTTTAACCCAGCTCTGAGATATTAAGTATATTCAGCATTTTATTTTCCTGGAGTTTGCTCATGGTACACCTAGCTTTGCATGTAACATGGAGCATTATAACTACCAGAACAAGAACAGTAAACATTATTCAAGATTCAATAAATTTAATTTGGCCTTTTTTCTAACTTTGCAGCATTTTAGCTTGCTGCTTTTAGCACATTATTTTAATAACTTAATGTTATATACGAATATACGTATACTCTGATGTAGTTAATACAAGTATTCCATCTGACAAACAAAGGTAATTGGATTTCTTACAGTGAAAATTCTAAATAATACATTAGATTGTTTTCCCAAAGAAATAAGACTTAAGCAGCAATATCCTTTAAACAAAATAAGACTTAAGCAGCAAATCTGTTCCCTTGAAATAACTTCTGTGATCCTAAAGAATTTTAAATGAACTGGACAAAAGACTAGAAGACTCAAAGATAATATTTCACAAAAGTTTCAGGAAAATAGGCCTACAAATGGGAAGATACACTCTATTAAGTTACAAGACCATCTTTTATTCATCAACACAAAGGGGAAAAATATGTGGGAAAGAGCCACTGGAAACTAGGTTTCATTAGATCTGTTGTTCATGGCACAGCTTGTTACATTGCATGTAAGCAACAGCTGATTAAAAAGACTCCCTTGCACACACATCCAGCAAAACACTGGAAGGCACTCCAAGGCACTTGGGAGCTGCTTGTCCCAGCAGAGACCTTTATGCTTAACACAGAGAAGTGAATCTTTTCCACTGTTTAGGCTATCACCAAAAAAATGACAGATTTATCTGACTTTTAGATACACTCTTTTAACAAGCATCTGCAGATGAACTACAAGATACGGTTTAAAAATGTCTTAAAAGTATGTTTTAAATTGATTCCTTTTGAACTGTTATATTAAGTGATTGCTGTCTGAATTCTGTGAATAAACACTGAGTATAATTGTCTTGAAATACAAGGATGCTTTTGCTTCCCACTGCTTATTTAAGATGCTTCAGATCTAGCACATCTTTTATCTCCAGATCGCATGCCGTCATAAATGCCTCTTGTTGCCTATGTGCTTCAGCAAATTGTTGCGGAATTCAGCTCTGAGGGTCTATGACAATGAACAAATCCCTCTGGTACTCTCTTTTATATGTATCTAATTAGAAATACATTTAATAAGAGTTCTTCAAAGGTCTATAACTGTATTTTTTGGTCCTATGTGTGGGAGTTCAAGACAGCTGCGTTATCTGACAGAAGCCACCACAATGCTGTAGCAGTCACATATCAACAAGACAAGAACCTTGATGAACACATGTTTGACCAAGCAGGAGATACCATCAGGAGGCATAGCAATGACAACACAGCTTATTATTTTTATGGAAATCTGCACTGGAAAGGGGAATAACTGGAAGGTTAAGACTGAAGATTTAAATACTTACTATTTTGCAAGGTTGTAGCAATCGGTAGAAGTTATTATTTGGTAAAATAAATTATATAAACACAGCTCATATCTAGAATAGACTAACCATTCTTCAAGTAAACATGAATTTATAACACTCTACAAAGAATTATGAGAAGAATTACCTGCTTTATGATTTATTGATACTGTATAGTTACAGGTTTGAAAATTTGCTATGAATCATCACAAATTCATAAAGGATGTCTTTTTTTTTAGGGAATGGGAACTGAAATATTAAAGTTCTTGTAACAGTACTAAGAATCCATACATCTCTCTTCACAGTTCTCTCAAAGTTGGTTAAGTCGCATTATCTCCATTTTACTAATAGGGAAACTGAAGGTCAAAGAAATCAAATTAATTCCACAGCCCAATAGAAAAATGATCACAAGGGCACAGGAACCAATGGTCCAGGTAACCTACTAGTGTCCTTGATATAAACCTAGTCACCAGAACTCAAATTTAATATTTTTGTTGTCACTTTACCTGAAAGAGAAATATGTCCCATACCTTTTGAGCATAAATAGTGAGTGACTCTGACAGCTATGAGCATTTGAAATTTAAGCCTTCCCCCAACTCCCCCCCCCACCCCCCCACCCCCCCCGAACTTTACATGATATTTCTCTTGCTCCCAAATTCTTTCTGGATATGTGAGTCAATTGCAATCACATTTGACTGAGGGATACAAGGGCTCCAGATCTACAAGATATTACCTCGTGCAATTCAAAGAAATTTAATTGTTGCTGCGATTAGTGACTTGCGACTTCTTTTTAGAATTGTACACAATTTTAGTTTCAGATTCTTCTAAATATTATGCCCTAATATCATGCTCCATTCAGGAAAAAGAAGCTGAGTGTTTCTAAAATGATAGTTACTACATTTGCCATAGCAATTAAAAATGTGATTGCTTATGCTATTTGGGCAGCAATACTTGAGTTGTTCAAAGATTACCTTGAGCCCAGTATGTCTGGGAAGAGCACCACTTTCCAGTAACATGGTAACAACTGTCCACAGTTATCACTACCTTTGCTTCTAAATTTATTTTCCCATGATTTCCTGTCTGTGAAGATACATCACTTTGAAATACAATTTTCAAACTTATCTTTTCCCCATCAAATCTGATAACAAATGAAATTCTGAATACTTGGCACCAACATACTATGTAAACTTAACGATAACATTCAGCTAATTTTTGAGATGCCTACAGCTCTTGTTACCTTCGAAAAGCCCCTCTGAAATAGAAACAACTATTTGGTGGAGTCAGCTGTTCCTGAACAGCAAAGTCCATGATTTAACTGTCATAACCTGTGGTATTGCCCGTTCAAACCTCTTCAGCACCAAACAGCAAAAGTTCTGCCTCTTGTTTCCGTCTTCCTGGAACCTCACCTGAACTGCTCTGGGGAGACGTCAATTTGAACTGGCAATGTCAGCAGTCTGCAGGGTGAGTTCATGTAGCCACTTAGTAGCCATCCTCTAATTTAATCATCTCTGCACATTTTTCTCTTTCCTTCCTATTCCCATTTCCTGAGGCATTCCCCTGAGAGCTGATGAGGGTGTGGGCAGCACACTGTGGTGGAAGGTCCAGCTCTAGAAGCCAGCAGTAGCCACACCTCAGCAGGAAGCCTTCAGAGCAGAGCAGGATCAGAAACCACATCTGACTCCAAAGAGGAATCAGGAGCTAAATTCATGCCCAGGAGAGATTCAGTTATTGAATGCATGAGGACCAGCTGTTTTAAGCAGAACTACTGCTCTCAGCAACCTAACACAAAGAGCAACCGTGCTCTGCTGTTAATGATCCAGTGAAAGTTTCCTTGCCCAGCATTTACCTACAGGTCTCAATGGTAGACAGCTCAGGGCCAAAACCAGTAGCATTGACAACAAACAATAACTTTCTTGGCAGCAGAGGGCTTTGTGCAACCAGTTAAACTTCGATAAATGTTCATTCACTTCCTTGAATGTACTGGGAAGCTCTTGCAGAATAACATAATACTCTGGATGTTTTTCATTGCTTGTAGGTTGCCGCAGCGTGTACCTTGAAGTAGTTTTGCTTGGCTGAATTCTTCATATTGTCAGGACTTGCACCTTTTCTTGCCTCTTTTTTAAAAAAATATTTTTAATCAAACATAGTTATAGTGTCAGAGCACTGTCCATCTTTGTGAGTTTCTGTTTCTAAGTGAATGTGAATTGATTTTGTATGATCCATTTTAGAGTTGGATTTTTCTGTCTCAAATTGCAATGATGGTCTAGTTTTTCTGCTTGTGGTTATCAGCGAAATTTTAACACTTTTGCATTGTGAGTCCTTGGCTCTTCAGCCTTTCCTCAGTCACAAAGTATACATATGTTCTCCTTCACTTTGCTCCCTCAGGTAAAAAAAATTCTCTGATATTTTACTTCATTTACATTACACCTCAATAATTAGCGTCCTCTGCAAAACTGACTGAAAGCTGCAAAACTGTCAACTACATGAAAACTGGTCACTACCAAACAGAAAGTTACTGTTGGTTTGGGTTTTCACTCCTGAGCAATACTTCTTGCAGATCTAGAGGAAGTACTGCTTAAAATTTCTTCCCAGATGCTTCTGTACACCCAGTGGCTATGTATAAACTTTCGAGCTCCTTGGGCTCAGTTATAAGCTCCGATTTTGTATAGGAGTATAGTAACTCAATTTTCCCCTTAATTTGTGTGGGAAGGATTCATAAGCATCAAAGGCAGGAAGAAAGCTGAGGCACATTCTGGTCGGGTCACAAACGGATGGAGGGACAGCCCACAGCCCAGCACATTGCTGTGATGTGCAGTCACTGCTCAGTCTACTCACAGCCAGGAGTTTACAGCTTGGGATGTACTCACTGGGCTCCTTTATTAATTTAGCTGCTTCTGGTTTGTTTCCATTTTCGTGTGTGCCAGATTTATGCTGGGCTCAGAACACGCAGCATAGATGTATTTTTTTCTGAAGACATAGCTCCAACTCCTTCTGCATAAAAGAATCTGGATTTCTACAGAGCACATTACTTGCTGGAGTGGTATCCATCTGCCCACATTTTGATGTCTGCAATGCAGATGTCCTCCTCTGAGCAGTGTCTAGATTTCTGTTACGGTCATTTGCAAACAAAAGGCACTTCCAGGGATCAGTTAATTTCTCAGTGTCTGACACAGGTCACTCCACCCTTGCTGTCTGGAAAGCTAAACTCCTTCAAGGCAAAATTCCCAGTGTCACAGAGCCCATTAAAAATCTTGCACTCGTGACATCAAAAATGAGATAGAAACTCTGTACTACACTGTTCAGATACGCACCTCCTTTTTTTACACATAAACAAAAAGAAGTAAGCGATTTAAATGTCACCAGTGCAAACTATTCCCAAAGGACTGCTGAAGAGATATCTTCTGAGAACAAATGTCTCTTGTATCCTGCACACACTGATAGTCCTTTAATGCTTAAGCTTGAGTCATTCATTTGTTCATTTTCTGCTTCTTGGCTTCACAGCTTTTTAGGTTTCAGTGGAAAAGACTGAGAGAAGTGCTAACATGGCAGCTGCTTTTGGGTACTGCATCACTTTAGTTTGCTTTTCAGCTTCTGCTTCAGTGTCCAACTGTACCTTCTTAAAATATTACCCTAAACACTAAATGACAAACCTCCATTCCAAAACCCATGAACAAATCAGGAGACATATCAGCCCATACATACAGCATTTATAAGAAAGATACATAATATTTCCTCAGTGTAGTGACTTTATTCTTAATAAATAACGATTTATTTTCATATGATGCTATAAGGGTGAATGGCCAAAATGTAAAAGAACACAGAAATACATAACTTATATTTTAGCATTGTTCAGTCAATCTACTACATTACACTAGGTTGTTACAAATATTCTAGATCCCCAAAGATCTAGATAGTATACAGAAAGTATTCTGTAACTAAGGGCTTACTTTAAAACATCTTTTCTTTAAAAAGGCAGTATTTCTGCCATTTTCCTTACAAATGGGGATCAGAGAATTTTTTTCTTGTAATCTCAAATTCTTTTCTTTTTTCTTTTTTTTTTTTTTTTTGTTGGTTAGTTTTGGGATTTTTTTAGGTTTCTCTTGCATCTGTATGTTAAAGCTCATGACCTTTATAACAAAAGTGCATTTTATATACTCGAGAACGTAATGTAAGGCAGAAATTTTAACAGGACATAACTATTCAATCTTTTTGACTTAGGAGTAGAGATTTAATTGGTTTGGCTTCACTCATCATTCAATTCCTGTATTTCTTTTGATCACACCTTTGTTATGAAACATTTGCCAGCAGGAAGCAACTTCAAATATCTGAACAGTCAATTTACTATAACACAGCACATATCCACCCAGCTGCTGACACATACATATACATGCATATATTCACAAATGGATTAATATTTTTCCTCTTACACTACTTTCCTAGTTTTTTCAGCATTCTTTCTTTTGTTTGTGGGAGAGATTGTAAAGTCTCTCAAAATAGAAATGACTAATTAAATGTAATGGGAAAATTATAAACAGATCATTCTCAAATAGAGCTCAAAATGCTTTCTTTATATTAGAAGTCTAGTCATACATCTATTTTTCAAGACATAACTGGAGATGGTCAGGTAATAGTAAAGCTTAAAATAGTGCTGTTTTGATCTTCTATGTCTCTGCTTCAATTCCAACGTGAATCTACCAGGTTATACCTCAAATGCTGTGAGCGCTAGAAATCAATGCTATACAAGATCTAAAAACCTGAAATAATGGCTTTAAAATGGCACTATTTTTTGAGCCGTTCTTATCAGCTGTTAAATTCATATTATTGTTGGCATAGAAAAAAAGATAGAAATTAAAATGATGTGATTTTGGAGGTCATTTGGTTCTTCAATGCAAAACCTAGAAGTATTTAAAAAGAAATTTTCGAAATCCTGCCTTCTACACCATTTTTAAGACACTAAACATTTCAAGCCCTGGATTTCCTTAAGAGTTTGTATATAGTGGTCAGTGTAGAAATTGCATTCACAAGAATTCAAACGAACTTCTATGGTTATTTTTTATTATTAAATCTCAGGGGGAAATTGCAGGAATTGTTGCTGTAAAATTTCACTGTAACCACAGAATATTTTACTAGTGATTTACCAATTAAAAGAAACATGAACAAGATCACTGGCTAGTATAAACTCCTACTGCTTTATTCAAGGCTTTATCTAAGAATGACTCTTGTTATGGTATGAACCCAATGCAAAAAAATCCCATACATTTAACAGAAATGTGATAGGTGGAAGAACGGTCTTGCATGTACAAGTCTGCCTCAATTGTTAAGAAAGATTTGGAAAAATGCTCAAGAATACATTGTGTAATAACTTTTCTTCATAATATGTGAATAGCCCCCTAGCAAGAAGTGGAGTTGCTCCCTCGCTGTTTTGTCCACTCTGGCGACCACCACGAGAGGCTCCACTGACACTACCAGTTCTTCAGGGTGGTCCAACAAGCCTCACTGATTGCCCAACCCCTCTGTGGGGTGGCAGTGCTTCTCCATGTGGACTCTGTACCATGCTCACACTGCCATACACTGGTATTTCACACAGGGTAAACCAGCCTGCCCAGCTGAGGACCACTTCTCTAGGTCCTTTTCAACTTCAGGCAGCCCTATGAGGAACCTATCTATTCTGCTGAGTGACCAGACATGAGTAGGAACATTGTCTCTCCCTCTGCTTGAGCTGGACAATGTGCAGCCAGGAAGGCAAGGTGGTTTTGTCCAGATAAAATAAACAGAAGTATATTCTTGTTGTAATCTAACAAGAAGAGCTTCTCACTGGAAAGGAGGGAAACCATAATTTGCTTCAGACATCAGCATGTTGGTGGAGCTACACATGTATTGACTGTTTCCTTGGTGTCTCTGGCCTTTTCAGAAATATCTGAAAAGAAAAATCTTGATTATAATTAAGTCATTGAACAGTTTATTTTAATGGAGTTTTTAGCAGCTGTGCCCATTTAAATTCCCTATTAAAAATACAAATCAAGGCACTCAGAATTCTTTCAGTGCTCATTTTTAACAGAATGCAAAAAATAAAATCAATAGATAATGCTGCTAGGAACAGAAATCTACTGACATTTATCTAGATTCTTTTATTGATGCTTCAGTATTTGAGTGCCAACTGCAACTATTTATAAAGGGAATCTATCTTCCTCAGTGACTACATCAAAATTCTTGCTAAAACTAAGCCATTTACAATAAGATCTTTTTGATAAATTGGGAGGTTTGTATTCAACTTCCCAGGTATTTTTTTCTTCCTTCCATTTTCTCTGACTTAACACCTTAACAGTCAAAGCCATGAGGAGCTTGGCCACTGAGTTCACAGGGCTTTCAGTTTAGTCTTTGTTGTTCATATTCCAAAGGAGATTCAATTGAAGCTGAAGATATATTTGTCATAGGAAAAATAAATCAGGAACTTCAGGTGCTTTCTTACTTCTCTGTAAACTGTTTCCTAAAGCACAACTTTTCAAAAATTCCTGACACCACTCCAGAATTTTGGAAAAAAAAAAGGCGCATGGCTAATATACTAACAGAATTTATGTTTCAAGATTGAAGAACAGAGCACAGAGTTTCGAAGTCACTGGCTGGCAGCTCTGTTTTGGGACGTTAGTGGCTGTTTTGAAAGTACCAGTCAACTGCAAATGTTACTCCCCAATCTTTTGAAATAACAAACATACATAAATTGGACCTGCAGAGTGTTCACCTCTAAGGCGACCAAAACTAGCACAGCTGTTTAGAGCCAACTGTACTATGGAGCCAAATTTTCTTTAGGAGGCTATGACAGCTGGAGTGGACAGAGCCAAATTCTAGAAGCACAAAAACTAGCTTCATGGTGAGCACAGGGTTAGATGCAACTTCCTTGTGTAGGGAGTGCATGCCTGTGAGATTGTCACCCTGCCCAGATGAATGTGACTGACTCACTGAGTGATGCTAATGAGCCACAGGTAGGGGAGAGAGGAAGACAAAGAACATACTACCCTTCTGGTACATCTGATTGTTGAGACTGCCTGTTTTGGCAAGATCAGCATGTTTTAATGTAATATGGGGCTTTTTCTTTTTTTTTTTTCCCAGTCTTTTTCAATCTCAAATGTATTCAATGAGATAAAAAAGAATCGAAGTTATAACAATAAAATAAAAGTAGATACTCAAATATCACTCTTTCTGAAAGAGCATAAAATGCAAAGTGGACCTCTTTTTCTAATTTCTTCAGGGAAATTTAAGACTGTGTGTGTCTAAAAAACATTTATTTCACACTAAAACCAGACTGCACATATTCAAAGGAAGTACTAATCTAAAAATACCTTCTTCATTTGTCAATCAATCAATATCTGACTTTACTCAAATCACCAGCACACTTTGTTTATTAGATGAATTACGGCCTTTCTCAGGAAGGTTTATACCTGTCTCTGCATGTGTGTTTGGCTGCGTGTTATTCAAGAAACAATAAGAAACCTTCTCAGAGCATCTTACGGAAACTGTCTTTTCCTTCACTTTCAACCTGCATCACAAAAATATTAGCTAAAAATATTGTAAGCATTAGGCTCTTCCAGTTCTGAGAAACCAGTGATGTAACCAGATAATTCTGTGGTACAGTCCTCTTAATATACATAGACTAGCCAAATTCTGTTTCCCTAAACGTGATACAATCAAAGATTAGCATAATGTTCCTTATCCATGCCTTTGAGCCTCTTTCAATCATGATGTAACTTCCAAATCCTTCTTTTTTGGTAAAATTACGGTAATTGCATTTCTCTGACTGTATCTGACTTTCTTTCTTTGAAAGTACCTGTTGCTTCTCTCAACCACATATCTCAAATACACTAAATAATGCTTTCAGCCTCCTTCCTCTGGAGCTCTGAGTTGCATCTCAGTTTTGGGTGAGCGCATGTGCCTATTTTGGATTGGAACAGGTTATTGTTACTATTTCCTTTACTGTTAACCTTGTCACAACTACCTTCTAGATTGAGCATTCTCAAAAAGTTCTTTATAATTTAAAAATAAAACAGGAGAGATTTTCAAACACCATCCAGGAGTAAGTCTGGCATCTCTGTAACTACAGATGCAAAAAACTCAGGACATTTAATCGTTAAGACATCACTGACTGGGAAGCCTGCCACCAACATCCACACTTGATGCACATACATTGTCTTTTGGCTCTCTACAGCTATGCCCATCTGCTTCAGTGGCATGGTGCCCGCTTATCAGCTAGTTGGACAGTTTCAGTATGCAGAGGTGCCAAATACAGGTTTTACATGGGTAGCCTGTATAACCCTGAAAATGCCATTTCTTTTGTAGGAAGAACTGCTAGTGCTGAGATACTAATAGACTATGTCTTTGTGCATTTTATTTTATTTTTTTATATACTCACTGCAGATGGGTTTTGCCAAAATGATTTTTACATCTGTTTTACAAAGAAACATATGGTACTGGTAGTCAAAGGGAAAGGAAGCAGCATCTACAGATAAGACACTGATGAACAAAGCCATTATGGGATAAAATTCACAGAGTATGGTAGGTAAGGAAACTGTGCGCTATATGCCACTAATTTAAAGAACCAAAAAACCATGCAAAAATACAACCTTACCTCATTTAAAACATTTTGAAACAAGAAAAGCTTTGCAAATGAAGGAACTGGATCTCTCTGACAGGAATTAGGACAGATTATTATATGACAACACATTGCTGAGATGTTCTAAATAGCCCTAGTTTGTCCTACAGAGATGACACAACATTCCCACAAAAATTTAATGAGCTTTTTTTTTTTTTTCCAGTTTGTATCTGTAGTTTAACCAATCTTTTAACTAAGAAACATACTATTTTAAAAATGTTTTCCTCGCATTACATGAGTCAGGGTCACAAACTTCCATGGAGACCATAACTGCATCAGAACTAACAAATAAAATAGAATAAAATTAGATCTTCATATAAAGGTACAACAAGAAGTCACAGCTATTTGGAATGTGAACCCTTAATCACAGAGCAGTTCTTATTAAAAACATCACATTATTTCTTTAGGCATTAAAAAAAGTCTGTCATTTTTCACATTCTCAAGAGGTAAAATGCTTCATGAAAAAATTATGTATTGCTCATGATAAAAAAAAATATATACAAAGTACTGATTATGTGCTAGTTAAAATAGTTCTGGCAAGAAACATTTACAATTTCAGAAGACTATTTTCTACAACAAAGTAGTGATTAATGAAAGACTCAAAGGCTGGGAACTTGTTGGAAAATATTTAGGTAAAAAAACCTCCTCTGGAGTATAGTGTTCTAGAGTTCTTGAAAATTCATCATTGAAATATGTGGATGGTATAGAAAATCAAATTATAACTACAGTTCTGTTTGGATGTATAACCTGAAAACAACCATTGTTCAGTATAGATATTATACCACGCTAAGTCTAGACTACATGTTCTTTTTATAGCAATTCTAATTCAGCAAATTGGAAACTAAGTAAATTATTTAACCTTTAAATTAAACAAGTTGTTAAAAAAAATCTTGAGAATTACATGATGAGGGAATTAAACTAACTTGCAAGGTACAAGATGCATATGAATTTGTCATTAATACAATCAATTACAGCATAATTTGTGATATAACAACATTAGGAGATATAGCAAATGCAGTCAAGAAACTCAACAGTATGACTATAGGGTCCAAAAGCTGCCTTGAAACATAAGATTACACAGCTTTGCTTTGCTTTGAGAGGGGTGTTGGGCAAGAAGATTTTCAGGGGTTCCTCCCAACTCAGATTTTCTTCCAGTTCTTAGATTCTTACAGATCTTCCTTGGCATTATGACTGTATGTACAGCTCAGATGGAAAAGGCATACCCATTATTTTGATAAACAATGTTACACAGACCCTGCCTCAGCACTTTTTAGGAAAAGAAACACATAGCAAGTTGTTGAAAGGATGATAGCTCAACAAATTATAAGGAGGTAAGAAAGGTCAACAGAAAGGGAATAAACCACTGATCTTTCAAATGGGGTAGAAATATATCTAGATGTCAAGATGGTATTTGATGACATTAGTAATGAAAGGCATGGAAGCTCCCATATTGTGGCAGAAGAGCCATGTGACTTTCATTGCAGCAACCTAGTTTGCCATGCAAAATCTGAGCACCACTGAGCAAAGAATCTTCGCCAGTGCCCCCAGCATTGCCACATCAGAGAGACTGTGATGACAGTTTTATGACAGGAGACAACAGCATGACAGACTGATAACTTTGCTTGGAAAAGCAATGGGTTTTTTAAGAGACCAGACTGAATTATTCCAAATTCTGTAAGGTATAATGAAAATTGAACAGGTTTCTTCTGCTCTCCAATTCCAAGTGCATACTCCTCCCAGTCTGTGGAAATAAGTACTGAAACACCCAGTAGGAAAACACTGCCATTTTTTAATTGCTTTTGCCTTAAGATCAACAGGATAATTTTGTGACCATTGAAAGAATTTGTAACTATACAAGCTAAAGTTCATGGTTATATTTCATGCTTGGATTAAATCAGAATATGCTGCTGGCCTGATTGCTTAGAAGTTTCAAAAATAATTTCCTGTCCAAGCACAATAGTTTATTTCATGCAAAGAAAAAAAAAAAAAAAAAAACAAAACCACAAACCAAAAAAAGATGCTTCCAAGTATCCAAAGGAAATTTAATTAAAATACTGGAAAATTAAGAAATGTGAGAATGAGAAGTTACCCATGTTAATTTACATCAACATCCAATTGTTTTTCATCTATCACAGCAGAGGTTCACTGGATGATACTGTTCAGTATTTCTTTTAACCTTCATCACCCATTTCAGCTTTGTGCTTTATTTACTGAGGTTTGTCAGGTTTTCTTAGGCCAGCTGACTTACTGCAGTTTACAAGTACATCTTAAGCATGAATTGCCTTCCTAAGACCCTGGCTGGGCAGGGTAATAGTTATTAGTCCCATGTTAGAGATGAGAAATTTCTGCCACAAATGAGTCTGGGGCACTGAAGGCAACCACGTTACTCATTATCAGTGAAAGAAACCCATGTTGTGCACTAATAAGGAGATGCTCACTTTGATCACGCAATTAAAGACTGTAACATAATTCAGCAACACAGGTGGCTAAATAAAGGTCACAGAGGCAGCTTCAATTCTGGAACTTTCCTGGTCTCAGGTGCTGCATTTGCAGCTTTAATAGACTCTTATTCTGGTGCATGTAAAAGTATGTGTGCATAGGCATTTTCACAACTGCGCTTGTACTGTAGGTAGAGGGTGTTACACAGTCAGGTAGCCACAGTTAATAACATGTGATGATCAGTGTCCTCCACATGTGCTGATGATAGCAGGAGGATAAGGCTCTTGTAGCTCCCAGATAAGTCTTCTGTTAATACGTAGGTATAAATAATTTCTATCTTGTTTAAAGAAAACATTGAAAGATTGAAAACAAAAAGAACCCCCTAAACAATATTACAGAGAGATGCTCATCTACACATGAGTCATTAGAGACCCTCAGCCTCTCAGAACAGACCTGAGCCAATCCAGGCAACAAAATCAAAGAGGGGAACACCCCAGCAGTTACAATCAAATAGGCTAGAGGCTTCTGCAGTTTTCCCTCCTCCCTTTCCCTACAGTGAACGATAGCTTGCTTTCTTTCCTCCACATGGATGGTGCAAAGAAAGGATGGTCTCTTTTGTTCTCCATCCTGCACAGGTGCCAGTTGCTTGAGCCAGGAGAGGATGGGCAGAGGGAGAGCCTGTGCAGCCCCCAGGGTTCATCCGTCTGTTCAGCAGGAGCAGAGTCTGCTCCCTCAGCACTGCTGCTCAGTTGTGGGACGGATGGCTGCACGCTGGCTCTCTTGCCTAGAGTTTGCTGCCATCCCCTAATTTGAAATCCCTGCCTATTCAAACAAAGCTAGATGAATTTGTGATGGGGACAAATGACAGCCTGAAACAATGCCCTGTGGCATTTCTTCTGTCTTTCTTTCCATGTCAAATGTCACACTGACATTACAAAAAAGAATTATTAGAACTCATTAGTGTAATGGAGATATATATATATATATATATATATATATATATATATAAAACCCCATTGTTTTTAATTCCTTTGCTCTAGATGATCAGAAAGGTTGAGTCACTTTAACTGTAAAATAATAAATAGACTTAGGCAAAACTTTAGGTTGAAGGACTTAACTGTAGCCCACTCGTAAAAGTGGTTAAATATCAAAAACCTGTAATGGAAAATGTTAGACAACTTTTTGTGTAAGCACTTATTGCCAAACCTGACTATCATTATGTAAATCATTAAACAGATCCAGTCATTTATTTCTCCCCATCCTCCTTTAGAACTTCAGATGGTGAGTGAACACACTGCTGGGACTTCAAGTAATGTTTGGCAGATATGTCCTAATTCTTTGATAATACTTCAAAAGAAACAGAGTCTCACAGAAAAGCTCTGCTGTCCTTTTGCCTACAAGAAATTTCAGTGGATTACCCAAATCTCACTGCTTTTTTGCTGGTCACCTCTCCTCATGGTTAGGAATTTTTTTGCCCTCACTTCTTCATTACAGACATCCCATAGCAGTAGTAATACAGAGAACAAACATGAGAATTTTCAAAGCAAGGAGGGTAAGGAAGATAAGAATATTAATATTGCAGAGAGTTAAAGAAAAAGTCTCAAAACAGAAAAGAGTGAGTTAAAGGTTAAGTAAATAAGATATTGTTCAAATACATAAGCCATGAGAGGTCATTGGAGAATATGGTTCCATCTTGAAGGCATAAAAAATACAATATCACTGACAGAAGAAAAAGATAAATCTAAAACACAGACAGGATCTGTGCCTCACATAAGCACTTGGGAACAAAAGCCAGAAAGATAAAACTCCAAGGGAGCAGGGGGTGGTGATGATGGTGATCGTGGTGGGTAAGAAGAAAAATGTCAAAGTATCATTGTCAGTTCAGTAGTGGCCAGCAAAAAATTAGAGTTGGAGGATTAAGAAAACTTCCATGGCAGTTGGATTCTGTCCCAGAACACTAATGAAATGGCAACACGATAAAAGAACAATTAGCTTATGTTTGCAATCTCTTAGCTGCAGGACCACTTTCTGTAGAAAAGCAATGGAAGAAACTGCAAAGCAGTTTGGCATTAAAATGACAAGATGGGAATCTAGAACACCCATAGACTTGTCACATAGATCTAGCTATAAAATTAGAAAACCAACTCTCCCACACCAGACAGAACCGGTCCAAAGGAATCAGAAAGTCTTGGCTTAGTGGTATCATCATGAATTCATCTCAGGGCTTATGCAAATGTTCATTGGGTTAACAGGGCAGAGCAGCAGAAGGCAGACCTGGGTAGAGAGGAATCCTTAGAAATCTCTGTCCTTTCTCATTACTGAACACTCACTTGTCTCACCCAGCCTGTGACCACATTTGCCTGGGGGTGAAGGGATGGGGAGAACAGGGTAGTGAAACCTAGTCCTTTGTCCAGCTGCATCATTTGCAGCGCCTTTGGCTGAATTAATTCTGTAGAAACTTTGCATGCTCCCAGTTTGAGAACCTATTGTCATGATGACATCCCTGTGGTATTCATTTTGGAATAAAATGCTAGATGTAGTATCATAAGAGGCTGCTGTGTGGCTGGGATCTCTAACACGCATTCCCTATTTACCCCAGAGCAGTTCTTCTAAGTGTGCTAATGCTTTTGCCTGCTGAAGGTGTATTAGGAAGCAATGAAGTGGATCTTTTTCTTTAGATATCCCATGGGAAATTCTTGCAGAACATTTAAACTAATAAATGGCAAGTCTTACAGAAGGTCTCAAGTGCAGATTGCAGATCCCCTCACTTTCACTGGAAAGAAGCCAGAGGCTGGACTGTACAACTGTTTTGATTCAGCAGGGATTTCTGGCTTAATACTTTATTTTGTTGTGGAAACTGAAAGACCACTATGTACAAACCTGCTGAAATTAAGCCTTAAAAAGCCTGCAGTTCAACATTTTTATTGATGAAAGAAAGATAAGGGAACATCTGCCTAACTACAGGGAAGTCCTGGATCTTTGTTTTAAGAAACATGTTCCCTAGTTTCTTGACTCTGGCATGAATTGCACTGTTCAGAATCCTGTCTCAAAATGATCTGTAGCCAGCATGTATAAATCACTGCTGTGACAGATTGGGTGAGAATATCTGTTCGATATGGCAAGTCTGCAGCTCCTTCGCATACGCTTTTTGATACCCACCCTATTACAAATCTTGTGGATTTAGCATAGTAATAAAGAAATCAAAGGAAGTCACTGGGAAAAGACCATGTGCTGTCCAGCAAATTCAAAAACTTGTATATGATTAGTTTGCTTCCTTCACTCTCTACATGTTAGAAAGCAAGTAAGAAATGGACCTTAGCCAGGATCTGTAAAGTATCCACAGTATCCAAAGGATCTGGGACACAGAGATGTAATTAACAGACTGCTGTAAGAGTTCACATTATGGTTAATTTTCTCATTTTATCTTAATTCTTAGGAATTAGAAAGCAGAAAAGAAGGCTTGGGCTCATTTAGTTTCACAACTGGAAGACAGCAAGACTGTTGTATGACTGATATGTCACAAGGGTTGTTGTGTCTCCAGACAAATATTTATTAAAGAACAGTTCTATGAAAAACAGTCTTGATTTGCAAATAGCTATGATATCCATTGTACTTCTAAATGATAGTTTGCCAGGCAGAAGGTTGCTCAGGGAGAGGTGAAACTCTCCCAGACCATGCAGAGTAGACTTGGTCTAACCCTTTCAGTAATAGATACCTAACAGGAATGTATTCTGTGATATAAATAACACTTCTTTTTGATTCTTGAACTACAGATCAGTTGTGAAAGATGTATGTAAAAGAACATCATTTCTAAGTGTTTAAAATGTACTTGTTTAAGGTTAACTACCCTCTATCTGGATAAGATGACTCTTATTGCTGGATAAATATTAAGAAAGACAGTATGGATGGACAAGAGTCTGATGCAGTAGCCTCTAATTCTGAAGACTTCAAATCAGGGCTTAAAATCCTAAGGTGAAACAGAGAAAAAAATGTCTTGCAGATAGAAAAGTAATGAATAGCACAAAAGAACATGTTGGAGGTTTGATCTCAGTGTAAAAAAATATGTTTCTATTCCTGCTTGTTACATATTATCCTCAAGTGGGAGAGCTGCACAACCAATTGAGATACCTCCAGAGAAAAAGGGATGCAGTTTTACTCAGACACCTCTTATGATGACATTTTAAGCTCTGATCAGTGTTTTCTAGCCAGAAAAACAAACTACAAAATATTAATAAATTCTAAATGTGCATACGGCACTGCGTGAATAAAAGGGAAAAAAAAAAGAGTTCTGTCTTTCTAGAAATAACAAAGAAGAATTTTAGCTCCACTGCTGAAATAAGGGTTCATTTTTGTTTTTAATGTAAATGCTTGAGACCTGGGAGGGGAAAATATATCTAACTGCATTGACGTAACTGCTATTAGATCATCAGTATAAATGCTACTTTGTCACTATGTTATCTTCCTTCCCAGTTAACATAATTTTTTAAAAAAATAATCATTATAGATACCACTATGAAGTTCTTATTCCAAGTTATTTATAAGGATAAATTTGTTTTAAATTAAATTAATTTTGAATCAAGAGATTAAAACTGCTGAAATATACCCAGCAAGTAATCCAAATATCACCTGAGCAGGCAGTAAAATTCAAATATCAGCCTAACACCATTTCTGTCCAAGGCTGATTTTACTATTGAACTCGTGTCTTTAATTTTTTGATTCTGTTGTCTGACATACTCTTGAAGTATTTTTTTAGCTTGTTTGAAGCTTTGCTGTACTCCAAGAACACCTTTACACTTGTCAGTTGCTTCCGGCTTATTTAGAGATTTCCCAGTAGTGTGAGATTTCCTGCCTTGTGCCGCTGTCCTAAGAAAGATCAGGTAAGCAGTCTGCAGTGATTTCCCTGGCATAATAACTAATTTTTTTTTCTTTCTTTTTTTTTTTTTTTTACTTTTCTTTTTTCCATAAATGGTATCTGGGTTTTTTTCTTGTTATTTCCTAACAAAACAACAAAAAAATATAGCCTTATCTTTAAACTCCTGTTGTATTGTGGCCAAGTGTTTGAGAAGCTTTGATCGCTTTATTGACTCATTTTTAAGCACAGAAATCAGAAAAAAATGTTGCTATATTTTCCAACAGATTCAAAAATAATAATAAAAAACACCAAACAAACAACAACCTCAGCATCATCTTATCGTATTTCCTGGCAGAAATTTTTAAACCTTTTCTAAAGCCAGCAAAGGTTATTGATCTGAAAGAATATTTGAAGAGCATTAAAACATTTGCAGTTATTTCAACTGCAACTTTTGTTGCTCTAGTGTTAGCTCAGGCCTCAAGAACTTCAGTTCATGGTGTCTGTTCTACTCCTAAAGTATACAAGTGTAAGGAAAGTCATGAGTTCACAGATTCCTGGGAATCAGAGATGCAATAATTCTGCTATATTTACCCTTGAAAGTAAAACTGGATAGCTGTAGGTTGCAGACTCCACCATGCTGGGTTTTCCCCCACATATTTATCCTTTTCCTTTCACTTTTAGCAATATTGTCACATATTAGCTGATTTTCCATGGAAATTTTAACTGGCTCCAGAACCAGCTCTCTGTATCGATGTTGACTGTTTCTACCTTCTTAATAAAAACATTGCTGTTCCTCACCACCTACACAAGCAGTCACTTCTTTTGTTTTTTATCCCTCAGTATTTTCCCCTTTGCCACCCAAATGTGTTAATAATTAAACCTGACTCACAGTTCACTGATTTCAAGGGCAAAAATTAGAGACACAGTGCTACAATTTAGCACAACTTCCCTGGGAAGTTCTCATTTCTTAATGACCTATACTGGAGTAGTTGCAGAACCTGTTTACTAATGTTTACACTCTCTCTGTATGCATGCCATACCTTACTCCTGCATGTCCCTTTGTGTTTCTCCTTTAGCACCACACTGCAAAATTTGACAGTACATTTGCTATGTGATAAGTGGAAAAATATTAAGCTGGTGTTGAAAACATTTACCCAGCACACTCAGGAATTTCACATTGGATTCTAAATCCAGCACCTGAAGATTTCAGGAGGATAAATCAAAGACTTCTTCACCATTTCTTTTCTGTGACAAGATCATTCAACTTCAGTTAACAGCAATAAATGAAGGAATCCTGAAGTTGTCATCAGGTAATATGTATTGCATGGGCAGAAATCTCCTACATGTATTTCATATCTAATGATCAAATCTAGCATGATGAATATAATCCTCATTCAAAAACACATGTAAATATATATGATTACTTCAAACAAAGTCCATTGGAGTCAATGGAACTTAAATACTTGCTAAGCATGAGATACCCGGCTGAACAAAATGCAATGTTAAATGAATCCTATTGAAGAATGGGCTTTGGTGTTATTAAATGTAGTGGTACCTAACGGACAGTAAACTGACTTCCCTTAGCAGTGTTTCAAATTCTTCCCTTTAAAAAAAACAAAGAAGAAAAAGAAAAGAACAACAAAAGGGGGAGGGAGGAAAAAAGAAAAGCATAAACAAAGAGGTTCAAAAAAACTTCCTAAAGCAGATTATGGTGGAAGAAAAATGTCATCTTTATATCTATACATTTCTTTATAGAAATATAACCTAATTTTCTGTTTTAAACTGTTAATAAGGTTAAATATTTGCAAGGCACTCAGAAATTACAGTAGTGAGTGCTGTAAAGCTACTTATTTTGATTAGATTATATGTGGCAGATAGGCCAATGACTGAAATATTTGGTCATGGGAATTTAGATACATTAATATTGGAACTAAACTGCTCTTTCACCTGTTGGCCTAGGATGAGGTACCCAGCAGGTTATAATGCAGGTGGTACCACAGATGTCAACTACAGTATGCTTGTGTCTGTTCAGTGAATAAAAAACATCATTTAATTTTCTAATGCTATCAAGTTGCCTGTTTTCATGAGAATTAAATCCATGTAATAAAAACAAAACACAAAACCTCAACTAAGTTCTGCATCTGCAATATCGTGAGATTTTTGAAAGGGAGGAAGGCATTCACAAAATAGATACTGATTACTTTCAGGGTCTACTACAATTACTCTTAGTTATGCTTCTGATTTGTTGTTTTTATTCATTTTCACTTACCATGATGAAAAAATCATCCTATCAGTGTTACTTTCAGCCCTTAAGACCAAATTCTTAGTTGGTACATTCAGTGAAGCTCCTCTGAAAGCAATAGCTTCCCACATATTTATACCAGGGCTATAATCCAGACAAGGATTTTAAATCCTCATGTCTGCTGCCCTGTGATAACTGTGTGATCTTTTTGTGATGTCCTGTTATCTGATACAGCCTAGACATATAATAACTTGTATGTCATCTAATGTGTCATCTTGTTAGAAAAGGAGACAAAGCTGAAAAGACGCTTATCTGCAAGCTCTTATTTTAAGATAATCAATAAACTCTTCCACAATAATTGTATCCTGGCAGCATTCAAAGAGCAGACACTGGACAAACAGAGCTGCAGTGATATCTCTCTGTTCCCCAGGCAAATGAGGGAAAACTTCAGAGGGACTTTACTGCCTTAACAATCACAGAAAGAAGGCAGATGGGGAGCATCAGCCTCTGAGACCTTTCTGCAGTTACGAATGGACTTCCCTGTGCTAAGCCTCTGCATGGCCATGCTTTTCTCTTCTGTTCCAGTGGTGTCTTTCAGCATGCTGAGGGTGTGCATGGGGTGATGCTTCCCTTCGCAGCCCCTTCAAGGAGTCTGACACCCCCAGGAAACCATAACAAATGCCCACTCTGATTTAGCACATGGTCATTAGGTGCTAAGATACAAATGGGGGAACTCTTTCAAAATAGAGCCTGGTGTATGGTCACTGTATGTCTTTGCCATAAAACACAAGTAGTCTCTCCTCAGTACAGCTTTACTCTTGCCTATATCACTGTGATTGCTACCTTCATTTCTCCTTACTTTTTAACTTTTCTCTCCAAGTTGCTATCTTATCCCATCATTGCTCTATTTGTACAATGTTTAGCACAACAGAGCACATTCTTGGTTGGCTCCTAGAAATTACTGTAACAAAAGTGATTAATGATGATATTAACGGCAGCAACCTTTCAGACCATGCATTTTACTGGGTGATAATTCAAATCCCAGCATTCTGCCAAGAAAGCTTATTTAAACTAAAAGGTGTGAAATTAGTCTGCAATTTTCCAGAGAACGTATAATTTATTACTTGCATAAACAGGTGATAATGCTCATAAATGCATTTTCAAAACTGCAAATGCATAGAAATAAGATTTTGTAAACTGGACCTTTTTGCTTCATGATTAATCAAAAGTTATTTATTGTAAATACATTATTACTCAAAAGTTTGAGTCCAACATCATACAAGACAGCTTCTTGATGCATTGGCTACTAGATACCAAGCTTAGCAGTAATACTTTGATCTTCTGTTTAGTTTGGTGAAGATAGTACCTATTTCTGTTGTTTAGGCTGTTTCATAAATCATATGAAATTATATGCGTGCGTGGCTGCTTTACTTACCTGAATAATCAATACCATGAACTAAGAATATTATACATGAATGTAGGAATTGCATTCAACTTCAACAAATATTCAAATGTACATGATTATAATCATGGGGTATTTTTGTCTCTCAGCCTTGAAGTTTCATGCTTCTGAAGGTCATTTATTGGAATACTGCCAGGAAGAGAAGACATAGGAAGCAAAGTAAATTCTTTTGATATGTTGTATAAATATTTTTCAAAGTGTTTTTACAAGGTTGACCAGATATATTTGTTTGGAAAGATGCCTTCAATATTCCTGTTGCAATTGCACATCTCTCATAGATCTGAAATGCAAAGTCATCATCTGTTTAAGAGCTTTAGGAAGCTCAGTAGGCAAAAATTCTTTCACATTGTAGATTTGCATTTAAATTTTATTTAATTTAAAAAGAGAAGCTGTTTTTTCTGTCTTGTTTTAGGTCTATGTCAAATTCCAGTGGAAATCCTCTTTCCAATCAATCATATTGTGGATCTGAATTTATAGCCACTATTCCCGAAGAGTGTTCGTAGTTATCTTTATGCCTAAGTAGTCCTGCTGAGTTCAGTGGTTTACTGATATGTAAAAAGTTAAAACATGCATGTAGGTGTATGTAGGATTGATTCCTCAGTTGTCAGAATCTCTTTGTTCACGTCAGCAAGCCTCTCATGACTCCACACAGCTGTCTATTCACAGAAAATCAAAGAATAGGTAGTTCAACCACTTTAATGAGTAAGTGAAATGAAAAACTTCTAATTAGATCTTTCATGAGCGTTAACATTAACATTTTTTACTATTAATATTCTTAGTACCTTTTCACAATATTTGCAATACTTGCTAAATACTGTATAATGTAATGAAAGAGTCATATTCTGTTACCTTTTTTGCTTTCAAAAGAGTCTTTAAACTTTTAAAGAAAACATTAGGAATGAATATTTACTTATGCCTTGCATTTTGCGGGTTGGAATTTGTATTAGAATCAAACTGAGGTCATACGTAATTTAGTTACGGCAAACCTCTCCTTGTTTTGTAAAACCGAGGCAAATTTTTGGACAAGTGATTATTCTGGCGGTACATACAGAATTACATAAATGGTGAGAGAAAACTTACGATTGGAGAAGCATTTTAAAATAAGTAACTAGCCAAAATGCAGCTATTTTTTGTTTAAGATACAGTTCATACCCTGGATTAGTGAAAGGAGAGAAAGAAAATTTCAATTACAACTGTCATCTGTTATGTATATTAAAAGCTCTCCATTTCCACTGGTGACAATCACAGCATGCACACAACTATTGACTAGAAGCCTTTCATGAGGAATGGATTAATAGCACTTCTCCCTCTGGTAGTTATAAATATTTCATTTATAGCTCAGGAAAACTTCAAATAGTTAAGCTATTAATGATATCATTCTCCATTCTCCTACCATGCTACTCCTCCCATAAGTTTTACAGCAGGAAAGCCTTACAAGGGTAGAAATCAGTTTTCACTGCAGTATAGCGCATTCATTATACACCCTGACTTTCTAAATGCCCTCTTTTCATATGGTCTCCTTGTTCTTGGTGCATGTAATTAGAAGTATAACTGAAAGCAGTGCAGTCTAGCTTCAAAGGGAGGTGTACTGAGATAGATTCAGCATTATCCAGATCTTTACCCATCCTGCTACAATCCTGACCTTAAAGCTATGGGAGTAAACCCTCTTTTCACAAGACTTGGTGCAAATCTCAGCTTTGGTGTAAAAGATTTTTAAAAAAGTAATGTGAATCCTTGGAGGTTTTCAAAGACCCAGCTGGAGCAACTTGATATACATTCAATGTTGACCATACTTTGAGCAAGAAGTTGCACTACAGACCTCCTGAGGTCCCTTCAAACCATAATGCCTGTATAATTCTGTACTATACTGGCCTTATGACATTGTGATGCCATCTGTATGTTGCAGTTCACATGCCCATGTTCTTATCTCCTTCCAGAGGCTGTTTTGTGTTTTAGATGTTTTCTACAGGAAGTGGTAGGTTTCTCTCATCTCTTCAATACAATAAAAGCCTTTAACACACCCCTTATAAGTAGGAAACTTCATATGACAGTCCTAGAAGAATCTGGACATTCAAAAGAAGTGTTGACCGTGAACTAATTCTGTGACTCTGTATAAAGTGGCACTTACCTGCTAAATTGGTACTAAGCATGAAATGTACCTTTTCATTTTGCTTGTTTGCAAAATTTTATCAGGCTTTGAGCCATAATGATTAGCATTCTGCTAACAACAAAAAGGGGTGAAACCATGCCTCACTCCTAAGTTGCATTGAAGGACCTTCTGCCTTCACACAGTTTTAAGGAAACATTTGCTCCTTTGGCCCAGAGGAATTAAAACAGAGATATAATGATAGTATGGCATTATTACTTGATGTGCTGTTGATTAAAAAAATAGCATGCCTTGTCTATGTTAGGCTGATAAGCTAACTAGTCCTAATGGGCACTGGACCTTTGAAGACTGGCATAAACAGATAGCATTCTACTCAAATACTAATTCTTGAGGATCCCTTTGCTTTTCATTTTTAACTTCTTAAGTAAACATTCCTAAGTGTAAATGTTTCCTAATAAGTGAGTAGAAGTAGTTCCAAATGCCAGAGAAATGAAACAGAAAACTATGGACAAGAATATTCCTGGCTGGGTTAACACAGCTGTCATCGACATTCCGCACACACCACTCACTATGGAGCTTCAAATAGATTACACAAAATAGATGGAGAGACAGATGATAGATTATTCATTGAGAGTCAACTCCTACAGGGAGAGGGCTTACATTTCTCTGATTTTTGTACTCCCTCATGATAAAGGTTACACTGTAAAGAAATGCAAACTGTCCTCCCATTCAAGTAATAGCAAGGTCTGACTGTGAATACTTAGATAGATTTAAATGAGATGGGAAGCATCAAATGTTATGGTTACCTAGTGTAAGACCTTACTGAGAAAAAATCAAACCCAAAAGAGCAAAAAGTCCCCAACACGGTACTTAACAAAGTTGCGCCCCCAGAAAACCTTTCTTATTATGCAAAATTAGATTTGACATTTCAGATTTGTTTTCTAAGTGTAGTGGAGAAAAAAATACAAAACTCTTAAAACAACTAAACAGAAGTAGTTGACAGCAAGCAATGGCCTTATAATACAGCACCAGCACAAGATGTACAGGAGCAATTCAGAGCCTATACAACCTTAAATCTTATTCCCTTGAATCTCAGATGAGCAGTCACTAATGTACCAAGTTACTCTACTTTCACCTAGCACCCTCCCCATATAGCTAGATTTGAAATATCTTGGTAGAAAGTAATTCAATGCCAAAACAAATATGTTTCCATAAAAAATTTCAATTGTAATAAAATGAAGGTTCTAGAAATAGCAACACCAACAAACCAATTGAGACATGCCAGTGAATGGGAGCTACTTTGTTTTTATCATGAGGCAAACTCATGGTTCACTTGGTAAAGACAACCACAGCTTGAAGCATTCCTCTCTATTTGGATTTCACAGAGGAACTAATGTGAGCAAATGCTAACCACTAATGTTAATAAATGCCAGTCTCTGTGAAAACGTACATTACTAGTAGGGAAAGCAAATTGTCACATGGATTGGGCTAAACCTGGATAGTTGTTAGATATTAAATTTGATACTGGACATCTGAGTTAGATTTTTGCAAGCTCGGAAACATACTGAAATATTTTCTCATTCCAGTAATGGGAAAATATGTATGTACTATTAGGCATCTCATTAAAAAATAGTCAGTCCAACGTACTGTTCTTTAATGTACTCTTAATTCCCTGGGAGTCTGTGACTGGAACACTCCAGATTTCTCATCACTTAGCCAATATTGCAGCTCATCTCATCAGCAGAGTATTAATGGTCTGAGGAATATGTTGTATATGTGAAACCTAGGGAGTCTAGTGGTTCTTAAGGAACATATAAGACTATATTCAGATGTGGAACTGGAATCAGTCAAGTTCAACATGTGCACAAAAAATACGTTTGCTATCCTGTTTTGTTTGTAAGAGCTAGGAACAAAAAATTGAATTTCCAAAATACAACAAGAGGAGATGCATAAAGATGCTGAAAAACTACTGTCCTTTAAGCTAGGGACTTGTTTTGCCTAGTAGATCTAATAAGAAAGTGAGTCACGAGATATGAAGGTTGATAAGAGGATTAAAAGGAAGTTAGAAAAACTTAAAAAAACAAACAAACAAACAAAAAACCCCAACCAAACACAAAAAGCTCTTGAACCTTGGAGGGATAAGTTCTACAAATAAGTTAATTAGACCACGAGTCCATTAGCAGCAGAACTGTGCAGACTCCATTTTTGAGCAGGGGAATTGAGCAAAGAATATGCACCACAGCTAAGCCCAGGAGCCCAGAGATGGCAGAGTATCTAATTATTGCCCAAATATTGCATATATTAAGAACGCAAGATCTAGTGTAGTGACCTAAGTTATATGAATGGTGAGGAAAGAGCATTCAGCAAGGTGTGTGACTACTAAATGAAGGTTATCTACAGAGAAGCAAAACCAAGAATAATACAATGTGATTAAGTCCATATTTTGTTTGCTTTGAAGACAAGAAAATTTTACTCTTAACATTTCTGTAAGTCTCTTTTTCTTTTAGGAACAATTCCTATGTTGAAATCATGATGCACAAATATGGACAGACTTCCTACAGAGATAGAAATAACTGTTGATAACATTAAATAATTGAGGAAAACATTCATATACTTTACAGCAAATAACATATAAGTTGCTGAGCTTGTACTTCTTCATGTCTACCAAGATTTTTATAATTTGCTCTTTACGATTTTATTCTTTTCTCTCCTACTTGACAAGGTACTGCTTAAATATAAAACCTGTTGCAAAATCTATGCTAGCCCTACTGATATTTTTAACATTTTAATTTGCCTACAGTGTAATTATCTTGTACAAGATTAGCTTCTTTTTCTGAAAAGTTATTGATTTTTTAAGAACTTATGAACTATTCACTGTTCCCACAATTATTGTCTTCACAACCATCTTTCAGTTTGTTTGTGCTATAAGTTACTGCAATGTTTTGCCTGTGTCCTCTTATAGACGATAAAATGAGGTATGAAATAGCCATCCCATTGTATCCAGATAAAGCAGGAATACTGGAAAAACCCATGACAATGGAGTATTTTAACTCAGTATAAAAAAATCAAGTAGGATAGGAATAATTTCTTAAAGCAATTATACAAATATATTTCCAGTGGGTAACTTTTGAAAATTAATAGTTTTGAAGACAGGGCATTTATAGTTTTTTAAAATACCCTAGTCAGGTTGGTTGACTTATTTATACAGGTCTATTGAACATTCAAATAATTTAAAAAATATCCTGTCTATATGACATTTTCACAAGGCATGCTAATACAAATGAAAATTTTAAGAAAAGTCCAAATTCTGCTTGAGTAACTCCATAGCATGTTTGCATTGTTTCTAAGCATGTTTCTTGCTTGAAAGTCTATGTGCTTTACAAAAGGATTTTCCTTTTTAAAAGGCAAGATTGCAGGTACCCTTGTCTGAGTGTGCAGAGCAGCAACTGGATGGCCAGGAGGCCTACACAGCCCCTGATCAATGGCCAGAATATGGATACCTGGCACCAGCAGAGTAGGAGTGTTAGCACCAGCTGGAGCTCAGGATCACTCTGGTGACACACAGAGAGAAAAAAACAACTCCTCTCAAGACAATAACAAATTCCTCGTTGATTTCAGTGTTGCCAACACTTTGCACCTCTCTTTCCCAGGTGGCAGAAAGGGATAAATCTGAGTGTCCCATATTCTCTCCCACCAGTGGAATGAAGACTAGTCTTATGGGGAAGCCAATATTGTGTTTAAAATCTCTAATCGTTGTCATGCATGAACATACGCAATACTACTCTGACTTAATCAGACATTTGTAGTTCCTATAGATTCTCAGCGATATGGTTTGTACAGGAATTCTCCTAATGTGCACTAACATCTTTGAAAGTGCAATGGAGTCCAAATAACAGCATATAAGGATTTAGAATTATTTATCTCATTTCTTGACCATTTTTCTAGATTTTATGCCATCTAACATACAGACTTTATCTTCAAGTCCGGTAAGGGTGTCAGTGGCCGTGCTCCAGACATTGTAGTCTTATTATTTAATTTATCATAACTTCCAGTGTACATCAATTACTGTTTTTCACATCAGGCTTAACACATGAAAATTAAATATTAAATGTTCATGTGTCTACAATTTTTCTTAAGCAGTAGCATGGCTACTGCATTATTATGGGTAAATTCTCCAGAGTGGAATTGTTCATTTACAGTTGTGTACAGTGTATGCCTTTATTAGATCAGCCCTTTTAAGGCTTTTTATTCAACCACATATGATTTTTTTTTATTATTCTGTGACTTTCTGCGAGTTCAGAGTGGACAGGATTTTGTTTCCATTTTGCGTTATTTGACGTTATACACTTTTGCACTTTAAAAGACTGCATCTACTAAAATAAAATGTTGATTCCTGAATTTCTGTGGTAAATCTAACTCCTGTGTAGTACCTTGAATAAATCTAAATATCAGTTTTATGTCTCTCAAAAATATACACAGGCTTTGTTTATTTGTGGTCTTATATTCATCTGAGCTGAAATGTAGATTGTTGACCAGTGCCCATTTTCAGACTTTCTGTGACTATAGCTAAAACTGTACATTTTCAGAATCAATTACGCTAGAATACAATTATCAAATGTTAAAAAGTCAGTGTCAATAACGGAATCTCAAAGAGACTTCTGAGACAGAAACAGTGATATATCTTAAAAACAGACAGCACAAAAAGCTACTTAACACTGTGTCTATACTTCTGTGAATTTAACAGTGACATCTTTATGAGGGCAAAGCACTGACAGTCAACATAAGACATGCAGGAAAATCCACTAATATTGCTAATAATTACACTTATCACATGGGTAAGTCTCTCAAGACAGAAATTCGATCTAGTTTTTTTGCAGAATACAGCATATCAAGATGAAAACACAGAACATTGTGCCATTTATGTCACCAAAAACATTTTAAATCTATGAATAGGTATTGCAACAAGACTAAAGTCAGAAGATTGCTTCTTGTTTCACAGAAACTAGTAGTAATGAGTAGGTAAAACGAAACTCATAAGTAAAACCAGTGACACAATTGTTTTAACATTAAAATTCAAACAGGTATTTGCTCTTCAGGCAGATGCATAATTAAGGTGGAATATGAAGAGTGCCCAGTGCCATGGTTCTTATACATAAAAGTTTTGAATAAGATTACTTTAAATCTAGATTAGAAATGCTAAACTACTTAAAGCAAACAGTTAAAGTAAATGATGCCACCTTAAAATTTACAATGTTACTTTTAGTTTTTTCATCAATTCAAAACATTTAAGAAAGAAAATGTGGCAGTGATAATTGTGCTTGTTTATGCATTAGTTACAGAATGCTATCCTGTAACAAAATTTTTTACCCAAGGACTCTTCCTAGAGAAGAGTCTAATTTTACCTAGGCTCTTCCAAAAGAGGTGGTTTAGTTAACTTGGAAACCTCTGTAGCTATTTCTAAAAAGTGCTGTTTTTTTCTGGTTGAACAGTAAACCCACCACAGCTAAATGTGGGATTTTTTTGACCCATAAAGTAAAGAAAAGCAAACCCACTCATTTGTCTCAGAGCAGAAGTACCACAGAATCTTTAAGTGCCTTATTGGCTGCATAAAGCAGCACAAACCCCAAAATTGGTTGTCTTCACTCACTCAAAATTGATGTTAAAATCAATTAAAACAACTGTAGAGCTTCATCAAATAAATAAATAAATAATTAAATTAATAATCTACACAAACAGTATGATTAGAAATAGTTAAGGAACTGCAGCTAGGAACCAAACTGAGCAGCAGCACCATTGATAGCTCAAACTGGTACAGAGGGAATCATAGTATTCACTTGTAAAACCACAATGTTACTTTACTAGACTTGTTTAGAAGTAAAATTTATATTGATATGCAAAATTCTGTCCTTAGAGGCATTTATAATTCAAATCATACCTGCTGAGTTCACAGCACATAAAAAGCTGCTTCACTATGATCTTTATTATTTTAAATTTATTTATTATTTATACTTAAGTCTATCCACCATGAATGAATGTAGCATTAAAATCTATGCCTAAAATATACACAATAACCCATAAAACCAAACTGCAAATAAGTAATGCCCTTGATGGCTAAATTATAGAAACAGGGAGCAATGGAAATTTTGGAACATGTTTAGCAGTGCATTTTACATCTCTATTAATTGTTTATCTTGCCTTCCAGTGTCATTCAGAAAACGTATCATCATTGGTAATGGTACTCATAGCAATGGGCAAAGCTTGAAAAAAAATAGCGTACCCTTTTTCTTGTGGAGCTTCAAGAGCTGAAAATCATAATGAAAACATTAAAAATTGGAAAAGGTAAGTACAGACTTGAAGAGAGAAACATCTCTGAAGCTCTGAAGTTGGGATTTGTGACAAGAAGATTTACAGAATTATTTTTATGTAGGTTCTTGCTCAGAAGGCAAAAAAAGAGAAAAGCCACATTTGGAATATGACTGAAGAAAATCACCTCCACCTTCTCAAAACTGGAAATGGTGATTTGTAAATGAATAGGGTAGTGTAGCTCTGTGTGCTTCTCAATCCTCAAACCTTTCCTGAAACATAACCTCAGGGTGACAATGAAACTTACAAAAGAAGAGAATCAGTCACATTGCCTAGAAAAAAACTCTTGGAAAAAATGTTAAGTACTGATTCCAGATACTGGCAGGTCATCTTGTAAAGAGACACAATGATATATGAGAGATATGACTAAAATCAGCTTCAGTTGACTGACTGAGACTGTATAAATCTTAATCAGTTGGCAAAAACAAGAACTGGGTTTCAGTGCAATGTATTGGTAAGTTTTGTTATTCAGACTTCATTTAATTTCCAACAGACATCTTCATTTTAGCTACTTGCGGTACAATGCCATTTTAAATGTAACTGTAGGGATTAGTGGCTGAATTAAGGTGAAGAGAATAGAGAAAGACATAGCCAGCAGTACAGAAGGAGCTGGAATAGAAAAAGAAGCAGCAGCAGAGCTGTTGTTATGCGACTGTACTCCAGAACAAGCTCTGAACCTGTAGGCTGTTGTAAGGAGAGGAAGCAGAGCAGAGGAATGTGAGTCTGGGGTAGGTAGTTTGAACCAGAGACAATGTTTCGTGTTATTTTCTAATGCATATCTCATTGTGGTATAAGTTTTTAATTAAAATATATTAATCTTTTCCTGGAAGGAGTGCAACTATGTGTCCCAGCTGCCATCATAACAGCCACTTACTCTGACAAAAGAGTTATCACAAAGACAGCTTGAGGCATCAGCAGACTTTTTCTCTTGGTGAGAAAGATATTTTCTGTCCAAAGACTGTTTTATTATTCTTTTTTCTTATAGAAGTATTCCACACTGTTATGTAGCTGTGATCCCAGCCTTTATTCCTAGACTTTACAGAGAGTTTGGAGCATCTCTATGTTTGCAGGATGCAGCGGATAAAGCACTGGCTTGTAACTTGAGAAAAACGGATTCACATATTGAACTGTCACAGACTTTCCTCTGGTACTGAGAAAATATCTCAGTCTCTTTTAGTGTTTCAGTTCCAACTTTGTAAAGCAGAGAGGAGTACTTCCCTGCTTCAGTAGGGTGACTAGGACAGAGACATCAAGATCTCTGAGCTGGACAGATAACTTAATGAATGCATGCTATAGCCACGTACAGGATAAAAAGATAGAGCTATAACCTCTCGGACAAGCAAATGTCAGCAGTAATTGATATTGACAGCTAGAAAAAATACTAAATAAACAATATGTGGAAATCTCTATAGGAGGTATAGGAGAAACTGTGGGAAATGCAAGGAAATCTGATTACTGTACATAAAGACAAGTATTTGGCACTGCAGAGGTCATCTCAGAGCAGTGGAAATGCTATCTTATCCTTGCTTGATTTTTAATTATCTCTAGCTGGCCAGAGCGATTAGGTGTTTGAGGGAATTTTAATGCTTTCAACGGCATTTTAGGTAGCAGTAGAAAAACCCATGGATTTTCTCTCTGATCTCTTCCTCTGAGTATCTGTTAAAGACATCATCAGCTAAGCCATTCATTCTCCATGCTTTTTATAGTATTTCAACTACAAAGTGCCAATTAGACATTATTTTAACAGAAGGGATTGCTACTTCTTAAAAAAAAAAAAAGCAAAACCAACATAAAAAACATGTAGAATAAAACCCAGTTGTCATTACAGTGACAAACTAGAGTATCTATTCTGAAGTAAGGGAAAATGAAATGTAGAGGTACTTCATGTTTTGGCACTTTCTGGGGAATCTGTTAGTGAGCTCTCTGGATTGAATGAAAAGAATATACTGTATTTATTATATATTATTAGCACTTCTTCACAGAACTGTACTCCTTAGTGGAGACTCCCCGGAAAACAGTCTTCCTTTTCTGTGGAATGGATGAGGAAAAGACATTTTGAATCGCTACTTTTAAAATGTGAATGCAATTCATTGCATGGGGATAGAAGTATTAGGAAAGGATGAATGTAGCTGAGTTCTACACCAGTTAAACCTGCCATGAAACTAATAATTAAGGATTTACATTTAAAATATCAGTCAGTTTCATGCAGTAAACAGGTTTTGCATAAAAATTCCTGGAAATCAATGCTGTGCTTAATTATATGGTGTGAATTATAATTTTTTGTCTTCTAATACTCAACATAAATAATGCTTTAAAAATAATATCAGCTAAGTATCTTTAAAAGGTTTTGTTATAATGGAAAACTTAAAAAACACTCTGAAAATTAATGAAAATACATCTCAATCTAAAAAAAACCAAAATTCCAAGCAGAACTGTTGCTAAAGTAAACTCTGTCCTGGAGTCTTGTCCATGATGTCTCTCACCATATTTTCTGAAAATATCCCAAATTAGTTTTCAGGGTTCAGTGGCTCTAAGAACCTAATAGTTTTCATGCTTAAATAAGTGAGAAGAGTTTATTGTGTTTTCAAAATGTTTACTATTTTAAAGGCCTTTTGGATTCTGATAGCTTCTCGCTCAATTATCTGCAATGAAACTCCATAGGGCTGGTAAACTTTTTCTCTGTAGAACTCTGTTTTCTGGCAGTAGAGGATTCCCCAAAAAGTAATGTCCTATACAAAACTTAGAGGAATCAGAGACTTAGGATCTCTTAACTGGGATTGTTACCTTTTATATTTTGCTGGTCCTGTGATCAACAGGATTGTTGTTTGGGTGGGGGTTTTTTTGTTTGTTTTTGTTTTTGTTTTGTTGTTTTTTTTTTTCTATTGTGCTTCCTTAGAGCTGGCAGATTAACTGTCTAGGTACTCTTTAATCATGAAAGAATATTTTACACTTTCTTAAGAAGAAATTGGGTCAGGTTTTCTGAACACAGAAGAAATTGCCTTTTCATAATTTCCTTTAGTATCTCAATACCTCACATCTAAATATGTTCCAGGGAAGAAAGCAGGTGAAGGTAGACAAACTTGAAAAATTTTTTTTTGGGGGGGAACCCCACCAAAACACAAAAATAACCTTTGTGTGGTCTTTATTCTAAAGAGTATGAAAATTTTAAAATCAAGAGCTAAAAAAGACAGAAAATTACAGAGAAATTTACTGTTGGCTACCTTACTTCATCTACTTCCATACAGTCAAGACAGATGCCCTCTGTATATATGGAAGTATATACTGGAAGTGATTCTCCAGCATATTTGCCCAAGGCTCAGCTCAATTTCAAGGGCAGGAGAATCTGAGATCTGTTGATAGCTCTTGCAAGTTATCAAAATATTTCTAAAAGGAGAAGTCAAAATCAAAAGCCCACTATAATCAAAGCCTAGACTAATTTTCTAGACTGATCATTAGGTAGAGGAGCAGATTATCTGTATTAAACTGGTATTTAATACCTCATTACAAACTAACCACTGAGTATAAAGAAATAATGACTTTTTGACCGTTGAATACTTAATTTTTTCTTTGTTCAAATTCTGTATATGTGCCAGGCATTAGACTCAAAATTTGGATTAGTTGAACCCCTACAGCTATGACACTGACCAGCTAGCTATTCACTAATTTCTACTCCCTTCACATTCCCACTCCTACTATAAAGTAAGCTAGATTCAGTTTCAAAACTAAACTGCTGAGCCTGTCCTTTTAAATATAAATGAAAGCACATTTAAATCCACAACATACTAAAATCTAATCTTTTAACACAACAGCAGCAAAAGCACACTATTAAACAGCACACCTCCCAGTGAATTGAAATCCCTTTCAGCAAATGTTGTTTAAAGTCCAAAGGGCAGTCTTCCACTTACATCACTACCAATTTTTCACAGCATCTGCCAGAAGTGAGCAAAAGTTTCCAATAAAATAGCAGTTAGCAAAGTTTACAAAGGTCATTCTTATGGAGATAGCATCCAGTAGTGAAAGGACAGACTGTAAAAAGAATCCTGAACTCTACTCTTCTGTGGCATCCAAATTGTTATCGGTAATCTTTTATAAGAATTTTTAAAAGAAAAAATTGTACAAACATGCTCTTGCTCTTGGTATTTCTGACCATGGAGATATTTCAGAAAATGCTGACAAGATCTGAAAGAGGATTACTGAAAAAGTGACCATAACAAAGGATCTTTTTAGGAAGGTGTGCTTTGACAAACAGCAAGCATCCCTTAACCGAACTATTTAGTAAAATTCTGTAATGAAAATAATGGTAATGATACTGAATACTTACCACGGAAAGTGCTAAGGAGAATTCACATTGCTATTCATGGCACAGAAAGCATTTAATGAAAGTGCCCCAATGCAGTAATTACTATACCATAAAATACTAGTGCCTCATTTAGCATTGATTTCTCTGGCATAATGAAAATGAAATCATGACTGA
Source organism: Falco peregrinus (assembly GCF_023634155.1). Classification (NCBI taxonomy): domain Eukaryota; kingdom Metazoa; phylum Chordata; class Aves; order Falconiformes; family Falconidae; genus Falco; species Falco peregrinus. The sequence goes on along the minus strand of NC_073727.1, from coordinate 33,040,029 downwards.
AACCTGGAGTTAATTCAGGGTTGAGATGGATTCTACAGCACTGTAACAGTCTTAATTCATGTTATGATTTATATCTTTACTGGGGTGTTGCCAAAAATGGTTCTGCAATACTCATTTTGAAGCTTTACTAGTGTTCTGTAAAGTTTTCTACTTTTATTCTGTACTTTTTTGTTTATCCTCATGGTCTTGTTCATGCACTTTGCTCCTCAAAGCTTTTTTTACTTCTATACACTCTTATGCTGTATTATAATTTTAGTGATTTTATTTTTTAGTTTAGTTAATCAGAAACACACTCTCACAGAGATGTTTATTTTAGTTAACCATCTACTAAATAGCCATATGAGTGTGCTGTTTCTCCTTTGCTTTGTCTCCTTTTTAATTTGGGAGTCTCTGGGGATCCTAAACTATGATCAAGACTTTATTCCCCATTTTTCACCAAGATGAGGATTAGTGATAAATGTTCGTTTCTTGACATTTCCTGAGGCACAGTGACCACTAATATTGTAGTCACTATTATTTAATTATTCAGATATTATTATTTTTTAACAAACTCATCTGATTTACTTTCAACTTAAGGCAAACTTTTGATGTGACTAACTTTTAATCGACAACCCCAAGAATGAAATGAGTAAGCGTTGAGGAACTATTCTGTTAAAGTTTGGTCTGACTGAGCATATGCTTTATTTAGCTGTAGACAGAGCTTTCCATAATGATCACTTTGTAGGATGCTATTATCTCCTTGATCTTGTATAGTTTCTGCTTGCCGAATCTTTTTGATCTTTCTGACTGAAAATGTAATGGTGGCGTGATTATATTACTGTGACTTGAAACTACTAGATGAGTACCTCCACCTATTCCTTTCCCAAGTGTAAGAACTTCTTCATAAACATACATTTCCCAAATAAAATTGCTATTCTGTTCTCCCTGTTTAAGACACACACCCACTATATAATGCTTAATTTCTGGAATCCTACTATTTGGGAAAATTACTATTCTGTCAGCATTCTTTTTTATTGCTTGTCATTGAGATATCTTTCTTCTTTGTTCTGTTTTAATTTTTCCAGTGGGTATACATACATTTGTATTACGTCTGACATTTTAGCCATTACTTAAGTTTTTACTGACACAGATTTTTCTACTAACATGGAAATACAACCTCTGTGGTCACACATTTCTTGCTTTTGATTCGGCCTGTAAGTACTAAAATACAAATCAACCTGCATCATGGTATTTCCAACCTGACTGAAACCAATAAATCCTGGAAATTTTACACTGAGAACAGCATGGATAATGAAAAATGTTTCCTACAAGTACCATTTCCAACTTTAAGTGGATTTACTTCAGTCTTGTTCAGCTTGCCTTCTGGTTCACATTCAGCAAAAATTTTAGTAAATATAGTGACAGAATATCCTAAAAAAAGAATCATTCTGTTGCCGATATTAGTGATATTTGCAGAAAAGAAATTCTGTTTTTCCAAACACGTATATGCCAGAAATGCAAGTTTAAGAGGCTGGTCTTCTTCAAAAGATAAGTAGATATAATATTTATTTATTTATATAGATAACTATTTTTTTGCTTAATTTACAATTAAAATTACCAGAAATCTATGTTGAATATTAGCAATATTCTATTCAGTAACTGAATACATTGAAATACAGAACTGAATGCATAGATACGAACTACAGAATAAGCATTCACATTCATTATTATCCATGGCAAACTACTGAACCAAGGAACAAACTGAGGAATATCATTATGTGTGCTTGAACGACATGTTTGCAAACAAAACATCTTGCCAATGGCACATTTTGAAACAGAATCAGTATCCTGATTCAGTCTCCTGTGACAGCTAGCAGACAAAGCTGCCACTGAAACGTTCAAGGTCTTTATTTACTTAATTGTACTTATAGTATTATTGGGCATTAGCTCAAATGACTATGCAGAAGATTACTGCTTATGTCCCCAAATTATCATCTGCTCTGATAAATTGTGTATGGAAGTAGTTTGTGTGACTATGTGCCTCCTTCTATAAATAAATAACTACATTTTAGTTACAACTCAGTCAGTCATCACATAAGTACAATTAAGGTGAAGCACTGAATAGTTTGTCTCAGAATGGAGACAAAAGTACTTCCTAAGAAACCCCTTTATAGAGAGCAGTTCAGGTAGGAGTCTGCCTTCACAGACTTCAAGAAATCTGTGCCTTGCAGGCTGACCATAACGTACATTGACCATTCCATTTCATTTCATCCTCCTATATATTAAATGGGTTTATACATTTTTCCCCAGCAGCTATAATGAAAGCAGAAGTAAAATATATATTTAACAATTCATTAATTTCATAATTAATAATGCACTTTCTTATTTTAAATAACAAAAAGTATCTGGAAAATTAACTGGGTTAGGTCAATAAGATAAATTAATCTCAGAAGAACTCAGTTATTAAGAAATGTTAAGCAAAGGAATCCTTTTCTTTTACTTAAAATAACTGTTTCATCAGGGAAAAGAACTGAAAACAATTCCTCTTAAAAGATTCAGCAAAACAATCTCCTGAAATGTTTTCTCACCAAAAAATCTGCCCAAGAGTATATGGAACCTGTCTTTAAAATTCAAAAAAGTAGCTCAGGGAGCATGGCTCTAGAACTGCAGACTCCCTGTTGTTATTTACTTTATAGTTTTCTATGGCATGGGGAATGTTGTTTAATAGTATCCTGGTATGCACATATGACAGATGAACTGCTGCACACTTTCATGTACTGCTTAACACATTTAAAAAACCACGGAAGATACTAAATTGCAATATACACTGAAATACTCCAAAACAGGTCTGGTAAACTCAGGGCTAGATGTCCTATAAGGCATTAAGTAGATCCCACTAGGGGTGCTGAACGATTGACAATGTCTGGTCTTTAAAAAGACATAGATTAACTCAGTTATACTCTCTGGGGCCTAATAGTTTGGCAGACTGATGATGCTGCAAAAAGCTCAGACATAAGGTAATTGTTTCCTTTTCTTTTTTAATATATATCAGCAATTATGTGTTAAGTAATGTACCAGTAATAATCTATCCTTTTCTACCAGACTTCATGTGACCAGGTATTATGCTGTACAAGATTCTTTTTGCTCTTAAAGGTTGCAAATTTGCTTGGTGTCAAACTGAGATCCTTGTTCTTTTCTGCTAATATATTGTGGTCTGTACAAGGCTCCATCAATACCTAGCTCAGCCTAGTGTCACCAGCAGAATTTTGGGATTTTTGATCATGGCCTGCTGGCAACAGACAGGGTACGCCTGACTCAAGGCAGGAAAAGGATCTTTGCACAGGAGTTAGCAGGGCTCTTGCACAACTTGCACAACTGGGAGTGCTGCTACGGATGGCTATAAACTCTTCAGAAGAGACAGGCAAGGAAGGAGAGACAGTAGGGTAGACCTGTATGTTAAGGAGTGTTTTGATTCGAGCTTAATGATGGTGACAACAGGGTTTAGTGTTTGCTTATGGGTAAGGATCAGGGGGAATGCGATACAGTTTTCAGTTCTTGGATTGGGGTCAACAGCACTGCTGCCTTGAACTTCTGGAGGGCAGACTTTGGCCTGTTTAGGAGACTGGTTGACAGAGTCCCTTGGGAGACAGTCCTGAAGAGCAAAGGGGTCCAGGAAGGCTGGACACTCTTCAAGAAGGAAATCTTAAAGGTGCAGGAGCAGGCTTTCCCCATGTGCCAAAAGGTGAGCTGTTAGGTAAGAAGGCTGACCTGGCTGAACAGAGAGATTTGGCTGGAACTCAGGAAATCAGGGAAAAAGGAAGAGTTTATGACCACTGAAAGAAGGGACAGGCAACTCTAGGAGGACTACAAGGATTTTCTGAGGTTATGCAGGGAGAAATTTAGAAGGGGCAAAGCTCAGCTAGAACTGAAACTGGCTACTGCCATAAAAAAGAATATAAAATGTTTCTCTGAATACATTAGCAACAAAAGGAGGGCTAAGGATAATTCCCATCCTTTATTAGATGCAGGGGGAAACATAATGACAAAGGATGAGGAAAAGGCTGAGATACTTAATGCCTTCTTTGTCTCAGCCTTTAGTAGTAAACCCAGTTGTTCTCTGGGGTACCCAGCTTCCTGAGCTGGAAGACAGGGACAGGAAGCAGACTGAAGCCCCCATAATCCAAGAGGAAATGGTCAGTGACCTGCTACACCATTAGACACACACTTGTCTATGGGGCTAGATGGGATCCACCCAAGGGTAATGAGGGAGCTGGCAGAAGTGCTCACTAAGACACTTTGATCATTCATCAGCAGTCCTGGCTAACAGGGGACATTCCAGTTGATTGGAAGTTAGCAAATGTGGCACCCATCTACAAGAAGGGCAAGAAGGAAGATCCAGGAAACTACAGGCCTGTCAGCCTGACCTCACTGTGGGGAAAGGTTGTGGAGCAGATCATCCTGAGAGCCATCAGGTGGCACATGCAAGACACCCAGGTGACGAGGCCCAGCCGACAGGGGTTTATGAAAGGCTTGACGAACCTGATCTCCTTCTGTGACAAGTTGACCTGACTAGTGGAGGAGGGAAAGGCTGTGGATGTTGTCTACCTAGACTTTAGTAAAGACTTTGATGTGGTTTCCCACAGTGTTCTCATGGAGAAACTGGCTGCTCATGGCTTGGGCAGATATACTTTATGCTGAGTAAAAAACTGTCTGGACAGATGACCCCAAAGAGTGGTGGTGAATGGAGTTATATCCAGCTGGCAACCAGTCACAAGTGGTGTTCCCCAGGGCTCAGTACTGGGGCCAGTTCTGTTTAGTGTCTTTATCAATCATTCAGATCAGGGGATTAAGCGCACCCTCAATAAATATGCAGATGACAGCAAGGTGGGGGGAAGAGTTCATCTGCTTGAAAGCAGGAAGGCTCTGCAGAGGGATCTGGACAGGCTGGACCGATGGGCCGAGGCTAGCTGTATGAGTTTCAACAAGGTTGAATGTCAGGTCCTACACCTGGGTTGCAACAACCCCATACAACGCTGCAGGCTTGGGGAAGAGTGGCTGGAAAGCTGCCTGGTGGAAAAGGACCTGGAGTCTTGGTCAACAGCTGGCTGAACCTAAGCCAGCAGTGTGCCCAGGTGGCCAAGAAGGCCAACAGCATCCTGGCTTGTGTCAGAAACAGTGTGGCTAGAAGGACTAAGGCAGTGATTGTCCCCCTGTACTTGGCACTGGTGAGGTTGCTTCTCAGATACTTTGTTCAGTCTTGGTCCCCTCACTGCAAGAGGGATGTAGAAGTGCTGGAGTGTGTCCAGAGAAGGGCAAAGAAGCTGGTGAAGGGTCAGGAGCACAAGCATTATGAGGAGTGGCTGAGGAACTGGGGTTGTTTAGCCTGGAAAAAAGGATACTCAGGGAGACCTTATCGCTCTCTACAGCTGCCTGAAAAGAGGTTGTAGACAGGTGGGTGTTGGTCTCTTCTCCCAAGTAAAAAGCAATAGGACAAAAGGAAATGGCCTCAAGTTGCACCAGGGGATGTTTAGCTTGGATATTAGGAAAAGTATCTTCACTTCAAAGGTTGCCAAACATTGGAACAGGCTGCCCAGGGAAGTGGTTGAGTCATCACCCCTGAAGGTATTTAAAAGATGTGTAGATGTTGTGCTTAGGGACATAGTTTAGTGGTGGCCTTGGCAGTCCTGGGTTAACAGTTGGACTTGATGATCTTAAACATCCTTTTAAACCTAAGTGATTTTATAATTCTATGATTCTATTATGTTCACTATAACTAGGGGGTGTTACTATTATGTTGAAAAGGAGGAAATACTAGAACAGAATAAATTAATCCCTGGAAAAATGCAAGTAACATTGATAGCTGCAGAATTTTGCTTCACACACAACCAAAGTCTACATGAACTGTACAATGAATAGGTCATTACAAGAAAACAATTTGTACAATCTCCTACTATCACAGTTCTGAAACAAGGTAATTCCTTCAGGATTAAAGGTTTTATTTTATTGGTATTGGATCTTCACTTTATACTTAAGGCAGGAGAGTTTATTCTTCAGTACAAATGCTTTTTCATGTTCTTATCACTCTTGCATTGTCTATAAGACTGAACAATAAAACAGACAGTACAAAATTTTTGTGTTTGTTGGGACTAATTCTAGAAGAAGTACATATAACAGGTCTGGAAGGTGCAAATAGGCATTGAAAATTACAATTGAATCTACCTCACAGACATGATTTTCGTCAAATTCTTATATTTCATAATTCACAGTTTTTCTCTATCTGTTCATGTCACTGTTAAGTTCCACTAGACATTCCTTTATATTTTTTCCGTGGCAGTAAAGAAACAAAGTACTTAATTTTGTAGTGCTACCTCTGTGGCAGTGAAAAACCATAAGGTGGGCTTGATTTTTCAGGTGGATTCCTCTGTTTGGAGGAAAGAATAACATTCAGTACAAATGGGACTTTTTGTCCTTGTATATTCTGAGAATGCTTTCTAAAAATTTTAAGACAATATTACAATGAGATTGCCAAGGTTCTTCTTAATGCAGGAACCAAAACCCATGAAGTCATCAGTGCCATTTCCTTACTCTTTTTATTTCATAGAATCATAGAATCACAGAATGGTTTGGTCAGAAGGCACCTTTAAAGATCATCTAGTCCAACCCCTCTGCCATGTGCAGGGATATCTTTTACTAGATCAGGTTTCACAAAGCCTCATCCAACCTGACCTTGAATACTTCCAAGGATGGGGAATCCACAACTTCTCTGGGCAACCTGTTCCAGTGTCTTGCCATCCTCATTGTAAGAGTTTTCTTCCTTATGTTCAATTTAAACTTACCAACTCAGTTTAAACCTGTTGTCTATTGTCCTGTCACTACAGGCTCTGGTAAAAAGTCTTTCTCCATCTTTCTTGTAAATCCTTTATATATTGAAAGGCTGCAACAAGGTCTTCCTAGAGCCTTCAGTTCTCTAGGCTCAACAACCCTAACTCTCTCAGCCTTTATAGAAGAGGTGTTCCATCCCTCTAACTGTTTTCATGGCCCTCCTCTGGACCTGCTTTAACAGGTCCACGACATCCTTGTACTGTGGGACCTAGAGCTGGACAGAGTACTCCAGGTGGGGTCTCAGAAGAGTTGACTACTGGGGAAGAATCACCCACCTCAACCTGCTGGTCATACTTTTATGCAGCCCAGGATATGGTTGGCTTTTTGGGTTGCAGGCTCATGTCCATTGCTGGCTCATGTCCAACTTTTCATCCACCAGTACCCCCAAGTGCTTCTTTGCAGGGCTGCTCTCAAACCATTCATCCCTCAGTCTGTATTGATATCAGGGGTTGCCCTGACCGAGGTGCAGGTTTTTACATTTCACCTTATTGAACTTCACGAGGTTCATATGGCCCCACTCCTCAAGACTCTTCAGGTCCTTCTGGATGGCATTTCTTCCCTCCAGTGAATCACCTGCACTACTCAGCTGAGTGTCATCTACAAACTTGCTGAAGGTGCACTCAATCTCATTGTCTATGTTGTTGATGAAGGTATTAAATACTATTGGTCCCAGTACAGACCCCTAGGGGACACCACTCATTGCTGGCTTCCACTTGTACATTGAGCCACTGAGTATAATTTGGGATGTGTCCATCCAGCCACTCCCTTATCCATCTAACAATCCACCTGTCAAACCCATATCTCTCCAATTTAGCAGCCAGAATGTTGTGGGGGACCATATCAAAAGCCTTACAGAAGTCTAGATAGATTACATCCATAGGTCTTCCCTTGTCTAGTGATGCAGTTACTCCATTGCAGAAGGTCACTAAATTAGTCAGGTGACTAATAATGCATAGCAGTGAGGAATATACGATGGGCATATCAGCACAGCTGGAATCCCTCTGTAGAAGTAATGGGGAGAAACTGAGCCTCCAGGCAGAGCCCCAGCCAAGTGAATAAGACTGTTTCTTTCCAGAACCCTTAATAATTATGCATTGGTATTACCTCTCAGGCATTTGCATTCAAGAATTATATGACAACAGTGCTAAAAAACATATTTACATCTGTCATTACACTGGCTAACCTTTGTTCCTACTGAAATCCTTATTCTCTGTTCCAGCATATTGCTGTTAAGCAGTCCTTTTATCGTTATTGTTTTCACTAAAATATGTCTTGCTTAATCATTATCTTTTTAAAAGACATCTTTAAAAGGACACTCATTTCCACCCTCAGAGAAGATGTTTCACCTCCTGCATCAATTGCTCATTTATTGGTTAATGGTTTAGGTTTACAGGCAAAAATGAATGTATTCTTGCCAAACCAATATTGAGATTAAACCCTCTGCTGATATTAAACTTCAATTTTCTGTCCTCTTTGTCCACCACAACTTCTGTATTCCATGTAATCTGAACTGTTTTCAAGACCTGAATCCACATAGCCACCCTTTCCCCTCACCCACTTCTAAACTTCACTGTGACTCTTGTGAGTTCAGGGACATACTTTCACTTGTGGTGTCCCATCTGTCTAAAACTTATTTCCTCTTCTCTCTAAAGCACTGAATCATTTCTTTAAATCTCACATTAAAACCTCCCTGCTCTCTTTAACCTATGATTCACAACCTCTGGAAAACATTTTTGTGATACCCTTTATGAAGTATGCAACAGTAAAAAGGAAATTTATTGTAGTCTTGTTGAAGCAAGCTATACTTGAGGTACTAATGTGATTGTGGATTAAGGGTCCTATACAGTCCACTCAAGACAGATTGACCCTTGCAGAATCTATTGAAGTCTGAGTATTTACATCCACTTACCTGAAAACCTCATAGCTACACCCTTGCAGGCTTATAGGCTGTTGTCTTTCTTCTTGCCTTTGAACTTGACAACACAAAGTTTTACCCAGCTTCAACAAGGTGCCTATTCTGGGCCCAGTAAAATTGAATAAAAGGATGTAGTTCCCTTATCTCTCCCTCCAGCGACCAGTACCATTTTGCTCATCCTGATTTCAGATACTCTCCAAACAGAAATTAAAAAATCACAGCACTCCTTTGCTGATCCAACTAAAGAAGGATGAATGTTTCATCATTTCCATATCTAAGCAGTCTGTGATAGATGGCAGATTCAGGTGTCCATTATAAAACTTGAGCAATATAATTTGATTTTAGATTGGTTTGATCCAATTCAGTGAGAGGATGCAGGGAGGCAAAATCATAAAGCCAGATGGACTACACAGTGAGACTGAGGGGGAGCTCTAAGAAAAGATATGTGTGAAAATGAGTAGGATGGTGTGGCACAAACCATATCATCAAGAAACTCATGTGAATGGTATATATTTATAAGGGTGGTATTCCTCCCCATTCACAATGCACTCATCATTGTAGCAGGTAATTTTCTGTACTCCTCTTGAAAATGCCATTTAAATCTAGCTTTTTTGTTTAGCTCAGCTAAGCATTTTATGCTCGTGCTCATTTTTATGCCTTGGAATAGTCTTAGGATGGAACATTTAACTCTTTTTATTGAACTGACACTTGCTTGCATTTTATTCCCCACCCCCACCCAGCCTTTTGTACTGGTCAATGCACCAGAAGTGGTAGAAGAAAACTCCATATTCACCTGACCCCCAGAGTTGTGACTTGAAGGAAACACTGTAAATATTTAAGGCTTGCAATATATTTTTCAATGTTGATAATATATGCTTTGGAATATATTAAATTGTGCATGCATAAAGACACTATATACGTGGACACATTTTCTGCATATAGGAAATCACAGAGATAGAAACACAGGCACTAATGTTAATGTATTACTACTAGCATCACACCATGGCACAGAGGTACAAGCAAAACCTTTCTGTCTCCTGAGTGATTACTGGTATATGAGGGAACAGCATAAGAGGAAACAGACTTTGCAGAAGTGGGTACAGGGTCAGTGGAGTTATGTTCATTTGACATGAAAATATATTTGTGTACAGGCAAATTTTTTTGACTGCTGCCTGTCTTTGAAAAATATAATACAAGCTTTAACTGAATTAGCAGTTAATTTTGATAGAAATAGTTATGCAAATCTACTTCTAAAAGGTGTTCTGAACAATGGCTTTCAGAGTTATTCTGTCTTTATAGACCTACAAATGGGGAAAAAACAAACCCAGAGTATAAACCGAGAATTTCATTAATATTATATTGTACCAGTGAGTACAGCAATGCTGAGTCTGTGTATAAGGGGCAGCTGAATAAGGAAAAGAAATGGATAAAAATTGTAAGTCTTACTGTTATGCTGGAGCCCTCAGTCCATAACCTGCATTTCTTACCATTTTCTCATACTTAATTTTTACTTGGACTATAATTTCTAGGAGGGTTATATAAAACAGATAGGCACTCTAGCAATGATGGTTAATAACAATAATGAATAACTATAATAAATCTTGGATCTCTTGGGGAGGTCCAGTGTATCTAGGAAAGTTATGGCTAGCATTTATTCCAGCTCTAAATCCCTGTAATTCTGAGGATGATGTAACTCCTTAAACTGACTTCACTTCTTGAAAGTTCATATTGTCATGTCGTTTGTGATCACATTGACTTTCAACTTTTATAGGTTGTTACCACTTAATTATTGCAGGTGTCTCAAAATCATAATAAGTAAATGTAAAATATTACAGAAGAAAGTTAAACGAAGCTAAGATTATTATTTGATTATAAGCAATATAGTTTGGAATACTTTTTTTGTTTTTGATATTTTTGAGGGTTTTTTTTACATGCACATCAAAATAAGTAAGCAAAATAATAAAATTAAATACTCACTCCCGTAATGTAACGAGGTCTGTACTGGATGGTTCCAAATAAGCCAAGTATGACTATTATAATGTGTATAAAATTTGCCAGGATGGGTGCCCACTGATAACCAAGGAAGTCAAATATCTGTCTCTCGAGCACAGAAACCTATAATTAGAAAGGAAAAGCATAAATAGATTAGAACAGAACAGAAAACATCTACTAGGGCATTTCCCCTTCCCATACCCAAGATAATTGTCCCGAGTTAAAAAAAATACTTCAGTCAGCAGTAAAATGAAATGAGTTTGCAATGTTTCACCTTCTTGTTTTAATGAAAGCTGCATTTCTCACTGACAGTTTATTGAGTTATATTCCGTTAGCTAAAATATTCATGTGAGCAATTCTATGGAGATACTAAACTGTTCACTAGGATGGTATGTTTTCAGGAGAAGAAACACAAATCATTTTGTTGTATAGACCAGCAAATGTTATAATGTTCTAGAGTATAGGTGCTGAAAATAAGTGGCAGGCTTATGACACCTTCTCATCTACTTTGCTTCCATCACAATAGCATCCCCCAACCTAATTCTGTCTCTTTGCTTCCATTATTTCCCTACCTTTTGGTTTTTTCTCCTCCTATCCCCAGCTATCCTGTCAGTGGGCTTCTATCTGTAACCAAATGCATGCAACTTTTTGACCTAGTTCTACTAATAATGACAGATTCTAATAATACCGGGAGGTTTACCTCCTCCCACTGTCACAAACATCAGCTGAAGTATAAGCACTGAAGTATAAACCCAACTCTCCAGATACTTAATTTAAAAAAGTGAATTAAGGAACAATCTCATTTGTTGATGACTGTTTTCAAGCAATACCATACCAAGCAGATAGATCAGAAAGCAGAAAACTTGCATTTCTAACAGTATCATTAGAAATAGTTTCAGAATTTAGATAGTAGGTGTCTCTTAACTGGTGTTAGGATATTGTGTCAAAATACAGCACTGCACCCCAACCCACAGGCAGAATGGCACGTTTTGATGAAAATAATATTGATGTGAATGATAGAAGGCAATGTAATGGTGAAGTGAATTTAGACAGAAAGGGTAAGGAATTTCTTTGACATCAACGATTTCACTAACTGAAACGGTGAATAGATGAGTTTCATGGAAATGTGAATAATAAAAATATAATAAAAAGACAATAATAATAATAGTTATGACAACAGCAATGCCAACATCACACACACAAAACAGAGAAAGAAGAAACAGGCTGTTTCTTTGTAAATTTTCATTAAATGACAGGTGACTATTTACTCAGTTTATACTACACTGTGGATTAATTGAATTAGGTGTACCTGCCACACACTTCATTAATTTAAAAAATAATACATTTTGAGATCAAGTACTAAATGAGTAATTAACTACTGTTCATGACTGTTTTTGCATCATATAGCTATGGGAGATTTTTTTCAATTTTCATGCCACAGTCCACGGCCACAGCAACACTTTCATTTTTAAATTAAGTAAGAAAATTTGCCATTAAAAAGACAGCCTACACTTACACCAGCACTGTGAACGTAAAGAGTGTTAATTATGTAGAACTAACTGGTATTTGTTGAAATTTAAGTTGGGATTGTTTTGAATTTGAAAGTTCAGGGGTTTATGTCAACCACTGATTTCCTCTCTGCTACAAAGATTCCTTTCACACAATGCATCCATCTTATAACCAGTCTTGGTATTTTGCCTACTATTTTATTTTATATATTTATTGATAGAAAGAGATTCTGGTCCTAAATCACCCAAGATCTTAATGAATTTATCTGAGCTATCCTACAATTCTCCCTAGCAAAGCAACATCATAGAAGAGCTCCCAGAATCCCAAGACATTACATTGTAATGGTGACAATGTGCTGAAGAAAGAAAAGGAAAGCCAAGCTGTATTAGGAACTTCATTAGGAACTCAGACTGCCTGTGCTTCCAAGTTTACCATTAAGAAATATTTCCTTTATTACTGACATAGTCATGTACATAAAAAAAGACCAACATGTGACATAAAGCAGTATTATGTAGGTCTGTGTGAAGTCTATTAGAGGTACCAGCAAAAGACCTGCTACACCTTAAGTGCTGTTAAACAGGTAACAAAGGGAAAATGCTTACTCTGAGCACAGAGCTCTGACTTTCATCAGCTGGACAAGGAGTAAATACAAATAGCAAAGCCGTAGCAAAAGGAGTCTAGACTGTACAAGCTTCTAGTATACTAACAGTAGGGATTCAGTGTGCAAAAAAATACATGGGATGACACAAATCATTCAACCAGTAAGAAATCATACAGTTAAGTATGCCAATTTTAGAGGGAAATTGCAGCACGGTAGTTAATTACATTAAAAAGTAGAAAACCTAATATTCCTGCTACAGCTTAAGGTTAAAAGGAAACAGCGTATCATGCAGCAAGAACATTTCATTTTGTTTTGTTTTATTTTTGTTTTGGTGAAAGATGCAGTAGTTGCACCAAAACTTACTTATGGGGCTGTGCTGGATAAACGGTTACTTCTGTCCAAATCTTCACTTCCCACAGACCAATGTACTTTTTTTTTTTTTTTTTTCTTTTTAATGACTAGCAATTTCTTCAGTACCAAGTAACCACTCCCTCATTTTTTGTGGCCAAGTTGAAACCTCTGGCAGGGGGACCTACCAGATAACACGGCACACAAAGCAGTGGGTAAAATATTGGCTGTGCAGCACAAGGAAACAAGTCTGCACCAGCTCTGTCCCTGTGTATCTACCTCACCTTTGCCACAGGCAGACTTGCTATTAGACTTTCTCCTGTCACTCCAAGGAATCAGCTGTGAGTGGGAACTGCTGGATATATGAAATAGCAGCATTCTGGTAGGCTGTGCAGAGATAAAATGCTGTGGAAATACAGCTGCTATTCCTTAGATCAGACTACCACAGCAAGGTGCATCACAGATTTATCAAATGGAAAATATAGGACAGAACTTGAACTTCATTCCCACTTCCTGAAGAGATGAAAGTGAAGAGAAAATAAAAACAATCCACAATCCCCCGTAAAAATAATATGGACTTTTTTCATGCAGTCACTAAGAAAAAAATAAAAAAATAAAAACATCTCATTGGGTCTGTGTTTCTAAAAAGGGGAAAAACAAAAAATAGGACAAAGTGCTGACAAAATCTATTAAAAACAGTATTATGTAGCTCCTCCTCTTCCACAGATGCCAGAGTCATAAGGGATTTCTTTACATAACAGGAGAAAAATATATACCTGTTTTTGAAAGATTTTCTTTCCCCTTTACTTCAAAAACTTAATTTTTTTTGATTAAACAACTGCACTTATTTCTCCAAATCATATCCACCAGCATCAAATGTTTAATGATGTTTCAAGGACATTACAGAGAGAAACGAAAGGGCTGACAAAGAATTATTAATCTTCAAAGTCTAGAAACAGATAAAGAACTGTCTGTGTTCTTTCTTCTTCTTCTGGAAAAAAGTTTAAAATGAGAATAGAAAAAAAATGGATGCTTTGGAAGAAAAAGTACACGAAGTTAAGAAAAGAGAAAATATGTCTTAGTTCAACTCTATTTTAATAATGTGGTGAACCTAAAATGTAAGGTTATGTGGCATCAGTTCTTAATGTTAGAAAATAGATGACTACCACATAACTGTCCTAGGCTTCCAAATAAGTAAAATATCATAGAAAGATTGTTTTATGTAAACACTGTAAAATTATAGATGAGTTAAGTGTAATTACAGTGAACCATTTCTACTAATGCATATTTTTCCAGACTTCTGCTGTTTTAAAAATAAATACAAAATAAAAACAGCCTGTATACTATCAAGTTGGAATAGCTCAAGCTATTTCCAGATTCTTGTCAGATGTTGGTTGTTAATAGGTTAACAGTGTTACTGACCTTGAGGGATCTAAGAATTGAATTTCCAGAGGATAAAGAAAACCATTTTGAGATGATTCTTAAAGTATATGATTGGACTAAAATTTCAGACAGGAACCACAAAGGAGAAACCAGTCAAAAGATGATTTATAACGCATACTCCAAAATGGAAAATGACAAAGTGCCTTTCCTCAGAAAGCTCCTTGAGAAGAAACTCAACCACGACTATTTCACAATGACATGGAATCAAAATTTGCATTTTTATAAAATAAAGTGCACACAGGCGTGCGCACACACAACCATGCACAACCCCTGCCAGCCAGGGCCCTTGGACACCCCGCAGGACACAGAGGCACTCAGTACACTGGAGCCTGGGGCAGGGTCACATCAACTGAGGGACTCACCAGCTCAGTCACAGCAGCAGGCTCTCAGTTCACTCCAAAGGAAGAGCATTAGCTTAAATCACAGTGAAGGAGAATTAAGCAACCATGGTTTATTTCATGGCTGGTACAGGCTAAGAATGAGCTATAGAAATTAAGCTCTAACCAGTAACTCATTAAGTCCCCTCAGCTCAATTGTGTTGCATCAAATTCCCAAAGCTTCTAATAATTTGCTTGTGTTTTAAAGTTAGATATATAGTTTTTAAATTATGTTCAGTACTTGGTTCCATGGAATAGAAAGTTAAAGAAACCAATAAATGCAAGTATTTGGGGCCTGTGGCTTATAAAAGAATTCTAATGCTAAAGCCTACCTGCATCACAACAATACCTCCAGCAAACCCTCCCCCAGCACTTCAGTAATTTTGAGGCAGGAATCATATATTTATGCTACTACTTAGATTAATTTAATTTTTCATTAACATTTCAGATACTATCTTGAGATAGAGGGCCCAGTTACTCAACAACTTCTCCACAGTTACCCAGCAGAAAGCCCAATCCTTTGAAAGTCAAATACATACAAAATACACCTAAGAATCTGCAAGGGTGCATGCACATATGAGTCAAGTCCTTTACTGCAAAACAGCAGGGAAAGAAAAAAAGGTTTGAATTCTTTTTGTAAGAAGAAAGGCCAAACTAAAATGAAGTTCTGTAAAATACTGTAGATACAACGTTCTCAGCACAGCTAATAAAAACCATCACAAGCACAGGTAATTCAAGTTAAAATCAAGAGGGAATTAGTTTACACTTGTCCATTGGTTCCTTAAAGGTATCACATATATAATACTAAGCCCCTGTCCTTAATCCGTTGGATGCTGCTGAGAGAAGGAATAGGCCTTCTCTGCAATTGATAAGAAGGTAATCATAGTTTTTACAAATCCTGTGTAGGACCACATCCCTGCATCATATCGTGTACAAGTAGATTTCTGCTGTGACCTACTGAGGACATCAGGACTCTCCGTGGGTACAGAGTGTATTCTAAGTCTCAGCTGATGCCTTTTCTAACTGAAAATAGTAATAATAAAAAATGGTAAATACAATCTTTCCACAGTAGGTTTTCTGTTATTTAGTAAAGAGAAGCAGAACTGTTATCTAAATGACACTTCAGTTATTATTACTCATGACATGAAAATAAGAAAGATTCTAGCCAAAGCTGAACTGGTGAAGCTGACAGTTGGTTTAAATAAAAATGATTTACTGTGCACTGAATATATCTTCAGGGTATTATATTCCCAATTTATAAACATTTATACTCCACCATACATACATGTGACTCAAACAATAACAAAATCAAAACCCTGATTTCCAAGTACTTCCCTGAAAGAATCAGCTCCTGCGTGAGCAAGCAGAAAAAATGAGGAAATTGCTGGCAAAATGCTTGATCAACAAGTTCTGTTCTTGCAACATACTTTCTCCACAAATATTATGAAACACCAATATTGATGAAAGAGATAAATGATAGGGAAAAAAATGAAGTCCCTAATTTTAAAGTGAATTATTTGGTATTTTTAATATTGCTTCCTAAAACTATTTTTAGAATAACCTTATAGGAACCATATTGCTAGAATAATAATAAAAAACTGATTAAATAAGCCCTGCACTTAAGGTATGTAAAATTTTGAAACCTAGAGCAAAGACATGAATTCATGGCAAAATTTTATATAGCTACACAAAGCTGTAGAGATAATTGTACCTCAGATGTCTAAGGGTTTTGTATTGTACAAGACCAAATTCACCTTTGCTAATAACTAAACAACAAAAAATGAGAATTTGTGAGGTGTAGTAGATTTCAATACTCTTGATACCAGAATAGTATTTCAGTTCATTCATTTGGCTTCAGAGCAAGGTTCTATACAACTGCACACTTGATCCCAATGACTAGCTTGAATGGGTTAGGGTCTTAAGTTCATATTACAACTTAGATCACAAATCTTAACATCATGTTAACAGCAAATTTTTTGTGTGTGTATGTTTTAAGACCACAGAGTTTCTTGTTTCTGGCTGGCCAACAATAACAAGACATAGATATGTATCAGAACCACATTCTTTCACATGCCTGAAAGAAAATTTGTAAAATCAGTCTCACGTAAACTGTTCTACCCACAAGGCTAAATATCATGAAATTAGTATTTCAGCTATGTGATGAACTTAAGTAATAAAAACTTAGAGGTACTAAGATTTTTAATCCCTGAAAAGTATTTTATTTCCTGTTCATGAACAATTAATACAATTTTTGCATTATTCTAATGATATAGTTGCACTTGACCAAAATGAAGAAGATAAGGATTGAGTGTGCACAAAAGTGGTTCAGACTCAGACTAATAAATTGGGTCAAGTTATGAGGTTCATTTTTACCTTAAAACTGAGATGTCATAACACAAAATACTCAGCTGTTAGGTCCCAGCTAGGAGCGTAATAAGCATTTACTAAAAACTGCTTATGTGTTTTTAAGGAACATTCAAAATCAGATGAGCTGCACCACACACACCAAAAAAAACCCACAAACCCAAAATCCAACTCACCCCCAAAACAACCACCTCTATTAATAAAGCATTTGTCACAGAAGATAGAATATACAAGAACAGTTTAATATATCTGCTTAGATGTGATTTTTACTTTTAGAAGGCCAGATTTAGAGAATGCAGGCCTGTATCACAGGGGTAGAAATATAAGGGCTGTCTCTTCCCAAAGTGCTTCTGAATCTAGAGTGCAGGTCAGACATCTCTTTGCATGCCAGCTCAGGTGTGGAAGCAGTACAGCAACACAGAGCCTGTCCCAGCTACAGGACCCTGCTGTGAAAGCTGTGCCAATTTACTGGTGCAAGCTTAAGATAGGATCAAGGATTAACAAAAGCACTTAAACACATTGGGAACCTAGTGCTTACCGGAGGCAGCGCTCTGCATTGTTAGCTTCATATGACCACCTGGTACAAAGTCAGATAGGTCATGAGGATGGTCTTGGGCTTGATGCCTATTTTACTTTTTTAAAAACTCTTTTTACTTTATGTCAAAGGTCTGCAAAGACAGGCTAGCTGTGACTGTGGCCAAAGGAGGGATCATGATAGATGGGTTAGTGACCACTGGTGGGAATAATTTTAAACACTACCACCATGCTTGACTCCCTTTTCTCATTCTGCTGTTGACAATGGGAAGATCAAGACCAATCTCTCAGGGGTTCCCTTCCACCTTTCTGCCCTACCTCTATTCCTGTCTCTCTTCTTCCTTTGCACCCTTCTTCTGGTAAAAGCATCAAAGCCCTGGCTCCCACACCTCATTTTTAAGGTGGCAAAATTCAATTTCACTGATGCTGTTGAGAAGCCTTGAGCCAGTTCTGAATATAAAAAT
Source organism: Falco peregrinus (assembly GCF_023634155.1). Taxonomy (NCBI): domain Eukaryota; kingdom Metazoa; phylum Chordata; class Aves; order Falconiformes; family Falconidae; genus Falco; species Falco peregrinus. Next base: position 33,021,621 of record NC_073727.1, on the reverse strand, counting down.
ACTTTTGAATTAAGCTTCAATAATATTTTATAATTGCACAATATTTTATAATTTCCCTGCAGTAAAGAAACCTGAAGGCAAAATCATGCATTCAGAGAGCATTCAGAAAGATTAGCCTTATCTAATACTTTCAAACTGTTTCTGTCTTTATGGAAATATTTGACAATAAAACAGGTCACACTTTCATTCACAAAGATACAACTAGTTTCTACACAGTGATTCAGATTACAATATATTACTTTTGTAAACTCAACAAAGATATGATAATGTTGTTATGGAGTTGACAAGAGGATGTATCTAGGGTATCTAAACTTGAGGTAATGAAACTATCTTCTGCATATGTTTCTTCAGCCAAAAATAGGATATGGCCTAATACCTGAAAAAAATACCTTCTAACAACAAAAAATTAGTCTCTACTCCTCAGCAGGAAAGTCACACCTTTAAGAAGCCTCATTAGCTATATAATTTAGAGAGGTATTGGCAGGATCACTCACTATCACATCAGCTGGGCATTTGGTATCACAGGATTATATCAAATGAAAATAGCTAATCTAGCCACTATGATGAATATGGTTTTATTTGCATTCAGCCATGTAAGAGTGTCCATAAAGCAAGAAAGAGAACTAATCCATGTCAGAACTGTAAGGCACAGAGGGCTCCTTGCTTTGTAGTCACTCATTCCACAACTAAACCTGGCTAAGCAGGATGCTGACTCTGACCTTAAAGAAATCTCTGTCTTAAGATGCTCCTGCTAGAATAGTCATTATTTTTATATAAAATATGTGAAGTACCTATTATATTTTCATGTCTTGGCATAACCTGAAAAAAAAAACATTTCAACTATGTAGACTGCTTTATGGAAGAGAGATCATTTACATTGGTTATAGCCAGAAAAGTTTCTAGCTGCTAAACTTTGCCTATTACCTGTGTATAAAGGCATTAGTCCTTAGGGAACTCCAAGTAGTGCTGCTGAAGGCAGCAAGCATGTTCTCTGCAACATGACATCCTTAAAAGTCAAACTTGTTATCTGTTGTCTGCACCAGAGTCGCAGGTACAAGCACAAGGTCTCAGATCACATCTTCCAGATGCCCAGTGACCCAGGTCCAGCACCTTTAAATATAACCACATCTGGGGAACAACAATTGTGTTCTACACCCCAGTTTCACAAACAGAAATTTCTGTCCTAAGGGCAAAAACTTATTTTGTGAAGAAAATGGAGTATTGTCATAAGCTAGTTCAAGACTGTTGATTCAATTAAAGAACTGTTGATCAGAGCCAGCCAATTTGCAGCAATTCGCAATATTTCACCATTTTTATTCAATCTGCTTTGCAACATGATTTTATATATATATATAAAAAAAAAAAGGTGGCACATGAAACGCTACGCTGTCATAGTCATTACAGGAAAACCCTAGGCCATTGGGCAATTGGGGTAGGGGTCCCTCTTCCAATCCCTGTGGACAGCTAGATTGAGTCAGTCAGACACTGCCCTCAAAAAGATCCCATTAAACATGTCAAGGAAAACACAAAGCTCTTCTGGTTTTCTGAAATAATATGTTTAAATAAGTGGGGCCCATAGCTTTCCGTTTTAAAGAAATATATATATTTTTATATATACATATATAAATATAAAGAAATATAAAACCCATCACCTGCCCCTGGAAAGAACTGTGATATAAGTAAGCAGTACAGATTCCAGTCTCATTCTCTTGCCTCTTCCAACATTAAAGCTATAATAAAATTAACAGGCAGACTAGCTATACCTTTTCCCTAGCCCTGATGACAAAAGTAATGAATAAAAAGCTAGTCTGTAATGAGTAATGTACTAATACTGTATGCTGACTGTATGCATCTTTTTAGTATGCCAATTCATGTACACATACAAATATCTCCTTATCTTAAGTACATTGTTTCCGAAATATTATCTATTTGCAGCCAGGCTTTATCAACCTACAAGGTAAAAAATAATGAAAAATGGAGTACTATAATAAAGTCCCGGCTTAGAAGATAGTGAATCACAAAGACCTACTCCCAGACTGTTAAGACCGAGAAGTTTAAAATGTGAGGGACAAGGAAAAGGATAGCTGCAAAGCTCTGGCAGAAGACTAAACACACATGATGAATGCTTGCCATATTCCATAGCACTAATAGATGCCACTTTATCCCAGTGATGAGAATTGTGTCAAAATATTCCACTTCTATGTGAGCAGATTTTCTATAAAAGAAAATGTAGTTGGATCAAATTAAAATGTTCAAACAAAAGGGAGAAACAGGAAAGAAAACAGAGATTCTAAAGAGGGATATAATGGGCTCTCTTATTTGCATAAATGTTTACTGAAGTCAATAATGTTTTTCTTTTATTTACACAGTGGTAATTTACATCAACAATTTTGTGGCTACACTCTTATTTTTACTGGGTGTTTATTTTGTTTAAAGGTTAATATTGAGTGTCCTGGATTAAACCCATTTTTCATCCTAAATATACACTCAAGTACAGTAGCAGTCTCTCAGCAGGTATTTTGATGATGACAATATTGATAAATATCTATAATAAGACTTAACTTTGCTTCTGTACTTCATATGGTAAAATACTAATAAATAGTAGTATACTTCTCTGTGCTGGAACAAGAATAACATCGAGTTTTGGTTGGTACCTTTATTATGTGACAAATGCTGGAGAGGGCTGCCAAACAAACCTGCATAGCTGACATGATAGAGTTTGTGGATTTTTTTTTTTCTTTTTAAAAGAGGCAATCACATACAGTAAAACAAAAATGACTTTATTGACAGAAATCATCATCTCCCCTTCTGCATTTACCTTCAGATCTTCATTTTCCCCACCTTCCAATTTGCTTTCTTTAATTCAGTGCCCACAGCAATTCTCCTTGGAAGCAGCAAAAGCTATAATCTGGAAATGCTGCAAGCTCTCCTTCAGCAGAGCCCTACCCCTGCCAATAGCTGCCATCATTCAAGTGGCACTTGCTGGCATGATAGCACAGAGTTGCAGCAATTTCTTTCCACTTTTCCATACCTCATATCCCCAGCTGTTCCAAGGGGGTGATCACCTTGCTGGTTTGATGAGGTCTAGAAAACTCAGCAATAATTATTGTGCTGGCAGTACTGAAGGCAGCCAGCATCACTAAGGCAGGAATTGGAATGCAGCCCAACCAACATAGCAAAATCTACTAATTTGTTGCACTGAATATTTTGTTGTAAGAAATAATCATGAGCCTTGTGGTAGACTATGAAAGGCAAATTACATTGCCTGAGCCAGACTCTTCTACAGTGCCTAGCAAAAAAAAAAAAACAAAAACACCAAAAACCAACAAAAAAACCCCAACCTACCAACCCAAACTGACAATTTTAAGTTAGCAGCTTAAATCTAGCCATATTAATGCCCTTTCTTGTTAATAAATGACCTGCTCGAACTATACAAAACCCAATCATCTATCCAATCATGACTTGTCAAAAAAGAGGAGTTTATAATTATTTTTGACCAATTTTGTGTGGATTAGACTAGCAGAGGAAGGCTAACAGTGCTCAGTTCAATTTCAAACTATATGCTATTTTACATAAGATTGTGAAAAATCAAAAGCAGAACTTTTTTTCTATAACCATATTAGTCAGTGTTTTAAATGATGCATGTCTACTGACTTTCTAACCTTTGCTAGACAGTAGCTTTTAATACAATTATTTGAGGGTAACGACAATGTCTTTTTTTAAGTGGACTCCTATTATTAATGAAACAACAGGTAAAAAACCCCAGCGTTTACATAACACCAAATGCTTGCCCATTTCTTCCTGACATAGGTGACCTCTCTAGAGAAGGTATTTTTAATTCAAGGTAAGATAATCTGATAATATTGTGTGTGCTGCTTCTCTGCTAAAGCAAGAGCATATCTTTACTAGATGACTGCTGCATCTGCTGGTTCCTGCTTTGTTTTGCATGGCACTGTTTTGGCTGGGGTAATGGTTTACTCTGTGGTTTATCTCTAGCCTGATGACATACTGATTAGAACTGCATTTACAAGGAAGATGCAGGCAACTGACCTCCCTGGCAAACAGTATAGTTAGGTGGAAAAGGACCTTATGTTAATAACTGCCTTCTCTCTGAGCAGTAAAAAATAACCAAGGCAGAGTCAACCTCTTTCACCCCTGCGGCTCTGTTATTGCAGCCAAGCAAAGGAAAGGATCAACACCCATTCAAAATGTTCTGATATTGACAAGTACTTCTACACTGGAGAGAAGAAGGAATGGATAAAGCTTGTGCACATTTGGGAAAATACAAAGAAAAAACAGGAGTCATCAAATTTTCCCTTAATTTATCTCACTATACAAAGAAAATCATGCCAAAAAGTAAAACTCCAGGGTAAAGCCACCTTTGTATTGTGGGTAACTAACCAAAGCACCAGCAGCTTTCTGCTGAGGGCTGCCAGTGCTTGTCAATGTCTGATATTTTTGAAGTGATGTTCATGTTCTTGCTTTGTGAGAAACTCAGGTAGGAACAACTGCTTCCTGCATAATGCCCTCCCCTAGGTGAAACTGCCTTTCCTGCTGTGGCAAATGTTGATGAACTGTGATCAAGTTCATTCCTTCATCCCCTTCCTAGAAGTAGATTTCAGCACACACATGGACATAAAACCCTTACAACTAAGCAAATAAACCTTCCCCAAGTAATGACACTACTTTGCTAGGAAAGAAGACACTGGCTGATCCTAGTCATAGCTTCTATTTAGAAAGCAGAACTGAGTTCCAATCTCCATAATTCAGGAGCTTAACTGCTCTCTAAGTTTAAGAACCTCCACCAAATTTCTCATGTACTCAATGAAAGAATGTGTCTCTGAGGGCCTCCAGAGGGGGATCTGATCTGACAAAGTGCAGGTGCCCAAGTGAGACAAACTGAATCCAATCTATCCATTTCATCTAAGAGGTTATAATTATTACTAAATTAATTGATACAACTGACAGTCCATGAATAAACTGCCACAGATTCCCCATGGGATACAGACAAAATCTTTTAACCTCAGGGTAACACACCTAGGCAGTATTTCAATCCTAATTTCAAGACAAAGTCACTTGGAGCTGTAGATTTCATTGACTTGCTCTAATTATTAATTTCTTATCTTATTTAAATGTTTCTGATTATTTTTTGTATCAGTTTAATCTGTAAGGTGAAAAGCGTTTAAAAGTTAATATTAGTTTTCAGCATTTTTATACATTGGACTTTCTCTTCCACCCTTGTAAAAGGAGATCAGGAACCAGAGGTGACACCAGCTAATGTCCTATGAGTCAGTGTGATGGAGTGTAAATTTGGTCAAATGCTATTCAACCAGTTTCTTCTCTTCCTGTACTTCGGACTACAATTAGGTTAGATTGGGAAAGCATTTTGGTGCATATAATTTGTTGTGGGAGAATCAACACTACTTTTGATGAAGGACGTTACAAATCAGTGACCAAACCTCCCTAGTATACCTGTTCTTTCATAAAGCTTTGGCAATACTGAAAACCTGAAGAAAGCAGGCTGTAAGAGGAGGTTATGTGTAAAAGTGCTGAAGTTTTCTAATTACCCAAATTTGCAAGACATCATTAAAATTGACAGCAATTTGTTGCAAAGAATATCACAACATTGAATGACTAGGCATCAAAATGGCAGATGAAATAAATTCCTGATAAATGCAAGATTATGTACCTCCCTGGGAAAGAATATTAACATATGTAATGAATGGTTCTAAATTAATCATGACTCCTCAGGAAATTATAAAATTATTCTAGGTGGCTAGCATAAAATGTCAGTTTCATGATAAACAAAACCCAAAGTTTAGAAATCATTAGAAAAGAGTGGGCAATGAAACAGAGACCTGCACTATTGGAGAGAGTAACACACTTGCAGTAGCAGACACAGTAGAACTGGAAAAATACAAAGAAATGTAACAGGGATGATCAGAATGGTGGAAAATTTCTACTGAGGACAGACTTTTAAGTCAGAAAAGAGAGAGCTGTACAGGGATATATAAAAAAAAAATAAAATCAAAGATAATATAAAGTGAATAAGTAGGAAACAAGTTTTATTATTTCTCCTAGTACTAGCCATATAGGCAGCCATCTGCAATGATATGAGAAAAACTGAAAACAAAAAAAAGGAAATATTTTTTCACAGGGTGAATAATGAAACTGGGAAAAATACTGCCACAGGATTTTGTGTTTTAGACAAAAATAAATAAATAATTCAGATAACTTTATAGAAAATTAGTCCATTGACAGCAGTTAAGAATGATGGTTTGGTCATAGCCTTTGGTTTAAGAAGTCTCATCATTACCAATTGCTGAAACCTGAGAGGGTAAACTGAAGGAATGGCTATGCTCTACAGGGTCCTGCTCTGTTCACTAGGCAACCGCTACTGGCTGCCGCTAGATGCAAGTTTCTGTGCTTAGCTGATCTTTTGTTCTCATCTAATATGGCTTTTTATCTTCCATTTGAAGCAGCTTACAGGGTTTTTTTGTATTTAAACTGAGATGATATTACTACAAAATCACAAATCATACAAAAATTATGCCCATTGACAGCATGCAAGAATACATATACTTATGCTTCAGTCACAGAATATTATGCCTTCAGACTTTCGAAAGTGTTCAGATTTAAATTGGGTCAGGAACAAACCCAACAGAATCTAAAACCATATTGCCTAAACTTATTTAGAAAATGACTTTTAAATGTGATTATTTCTGAGATGGCCCCCCTTTATGTTTCAGTAACACTGCAGGACAGTAATCTCTTCTCAGGTCCTGTAAAAAGCTGCTCTCTAGTGGCTAATGGGAAAGACCAGGAATTAGGAGAGCATAAAATGAAATCACTTCCTTTATTTACAACTCTTTATATTATTCCATTTTAATCTCATTGCACATGTTATATAGTCTTGATGTTGAACAACACTAGTTCAAATATTTTTAAAAATACTGTAAAAGGTTCCACTTGCTTACACATCAAGATACAGGGGGTCAAAGGGGATGGGTAAAGTTGAGGCACAAATCGAATATTTGTGGGTAAAATGAGACTAACAGAAACCTTGGCCCTAGTTTGGATTTATCTGTCCCTTGGGACTGCTAACTTCTATCTATCCTGAGACAAGAATTGCTGTGCTGATCCTACTCAGCTATTCCTCTTCAATTGTTCTGCTCCTCTGTGGTCATTAGTAAGCCTAATTAAATAAATAAATGAATGAATGAATTTGGAAGCCTGTTACTGTGCCTTTTATCCAAAGACTCTTGCAAAAAGACATGCAACACCACTGTCTTCATTGTAAAAATAAGGACCTGAAGAATGAGGACAGAGACCCACCAAAATCCACCCAAGTAACAGCTGAATACTCCAGCTGACATCCTCAGTTCTTCTAAGAGCCCTAACCATAGCTTTTGCTTGCACCAAAACGACTGTTAGGTGGCACTTCCATTATCAAGAACCAGAAATGAGCCATCTATCTGTTTCTAAAAAACATCGGTTACCTGTATTATTACCAGGCTCTAATAAGGTATGCCATGAAAAAATGTAAGTCTGTAAGGTACATTACTAAAGTGATGGTGTTCCTGATCCTTTAAAAGCATCCAAAATATGAAGACCTCCTTATTTTAATTAGCCCTTTAATGGGGTGAACACTAGCTGGCACGACACCAAGAAGTGATGCATCTGGTAACTGCTAAAGGGTACAACCCCACTCAAAACTGTCACTGTAATAAGAAAAAATCAGTGTATTTTCAAATGAAAAAATATTCAGATATGGCAGATTAGTGCAATATCATGCAAGCTGGAGCACAAGACAGAAAAAGTCTTTTGCAAGCTTAAAGTCTAATGTTTGAGGAGAAAATACATACCCTATGAAGCCTGGATAGGAAGAATAGAACAGCAGATGGAAAACTCCACTCCGTGCTTCATCAGCCACCTGCCAACCACCAAATGGTGGCCAGTAAAAATGCTACACCTTATTAAGCTATAAAACTGAAGGTGAAGTTGGTACTAGTAGTAAAGCGTAGCAATTTCAGGTGATGATTAGCTTATAATTAGTTTATGCTAAGCTTAAGAAATTCGTGTTCTGCTTTGAAATAATGAGTATTGGACAGGGCACACAAGACTGTTGATAACTAGCCTTGTAAATCTTCCTATACACCTATTGAAGCTTTCCATACCTAAACTAGCAGTAAATCTGCTGTGGGCCACAGAACATGAATGAGCCATTTGTTTTTATGACAGCGATGGTGGCAAACAGGTTGGATATGGGAGTTTCCTCCCTGTATCAACTATCTAGGACTCTGTACAATTTCCCTGAGATACGGGTAGCTATGAGTTCTAGGCTCCTTGACCTTCTACAATTACATAATGATACACAAGATGTATCTTCTTTGAAGCAAAAAAAATAAAAATAAAAAAGATTATTTTAAATAGATTTCCAAACCATGATTACAGCATTTTCTTCTTTTTGTGAATTCACAAAAGGAAATGACTAGGGATGAAAGCAGTATGTATCCAGTTGGTATCAGAAGTCTACAGATAAACTGCATTATTGTAGCTATGACAGGATAATTTCATTGCCTTGGAAAGCAACAGTGATACCAATGGCAAACAGATAGTGATTAAAAAAGACAGAGATCTGGACACAAGAAGTAATAAGGTAGGGAATCAACCTTTTTTTCCTGTTAAAGCCAGTGAACACAGATGTAAGATGAACTAGGTTAACACTTAATATTTGCAAAAAAACTTTACTTATGTACATGTCTAATACGGATTTATAAATCTGAGCCTATCATCTCTGTGGTTTTCAACGATTTGAGTCATTAAGATAAGCAACATCAAAAATAGCTGTACTTGTATCTAGATATCATGAGTACCGTAGCAGGCAACCTAGCAATATTGTCTGAGGGATAACATCATCAGATATCTCAACATAGTAAAAATAATACAAACCAATATACACACACTGTACAAAAACATAATTATTTTTTTTTGCACAAACATTTGAGGTAGTGTTGAGAAATTATTAAAAAGAAAGAGTTACGGTGTTATGGTTTATGTTGACATTATGTTTTTCTTATTGTGTTTCTTAACTTGTGCTGTTTCCCCATGTCACTGCACTCCTCGCTATGTCCTTCACTGGTGGCACTAGGCACAGCTGAGGAACTCCATGTTGTCCTTGCATAGCCTGCTTTGTGGTCTATTGCCTAAGACAAGTTTGTGTGAATGCACAACACCTGCTAGGGCAGCATTTGATTACTGAGTCCAATTAAATTATTTTAATTCCACCCATGTACACAGAGGAGACTGTCTCAAAAAATAGAAGTCATATTAAACTGTACTATTCACTTTCCGTAATAACTTTTCTCAGGATTTTTATGAGAAATTACCTCAGCTTTTGGTAATCACCTTTTTATTTATTTAGTTCAACACTATAAATTAAGAAATTTATAATTAGTGAGCAAAAGTAAAAAACTCATAGTTATTAGAAGTGTGAAGCTCAACCATGAACAAAGCCCAGATGAAAGAAATTGTCTCTAAGTCATGTTGTTTTCATTTCAGTTTTGTTAATTCACTCACATTTTACTTGTAAACCAGTGCTGGGTGCCCAGGTGCCTGCACCGGTGGCCTCTGTGAGGGGCGGCCGGGGCTGCCCTGCGCCAGGCACAGACAGTTCTTGCCAGCTCCAACGGCCCCACCACCAAGACGCTTAGAGAAGGTGTGTGTAAGGAACAGGGGGGGAAGTGTGAGAAGCAGTCCTGTGAGCCCCAGGGTGAGGCCAGGAGGAAGAGCTCGGGGTGCCTGAACAGACATTCCCATGCAGTCCCTGGAAAGGCCAGGCTGGAGCAGGGGCACCGTGTGCGGAGGAAGGCGCGGCTGAGAGAAGCTATGGCGGCCTGACCCCAGCCCCCCACTGCCCACCCCTTTGGGCCACTTGGGATGGGGAGGCAGAGGGGCTGGGAATGTAGGAGTGAAATTGAGCCTGAGAAAAAGGGTGGTGGCGGTGGTGGGTGTTTAGTTTTTCTTACCATCCAAATAAATTTTAGTTGGCAATAAGTTATTTTTTCACCCAAGTTGCATCTGTTTCTCCTTGATGATAAATGGTGAGTGATCTCCCTGCCTTTATCTTGACCCACGAGCCTTTTTCATCTTACTTTCTGCCCCAGGCCGGTTGAGGTAGGGGAGTGAGAGCAGCAGGGCAAGTGGCAACAAGCGCAGGTCAACCCACCATAAAACCAGGAGAAACAAAACCACCTTAGACCTGAGCTACTACTACAGAAGATATTTAATGGACCAAAAGTACTGCTCTGTTATTCTGAATAAAGATAATTTTCTTAGGATTTTTTGTAATTATTGCTCATTTCTGTGGAAATCCATAAAAACTGCAGGCCGTGGTTCACCGCCTCTGAGGCTCTCAATTTTTAAATAAACTTTGTTCAGAATTGGTTTATACCAGTTGCATGTATACTTAGAACAGCAGCTTATATTCATATAATTTCATGGATCAAAATTTCTTTGAAAAGAAAAGTCTATGCCTTTTCAAAATTTGAGGTGTTTTACTAACCTGCATGAAAAACTATTTTATCAGGAACTATACTGCTACTGGAGCTGTAGTGAATGTATTCTCCCCTGATTTACCTGACTTATTCTATGAAGCCTTCAGTTGTTTTGGTTGAGCTTGCCTTGTCTTGCAGGCCTTTATAGAAAACAGAAGGCAGAAAAGATAACTGATGTTTCCCCATCTGTTTCCTTAATAAATGCCCTCTGCTACAAAGGACTGGTGTGTGAACAAGAAAATAGGACTCACTTATCAAACCATACACCCAGTGCCACCAGAGATCCAAGCTGTGTTTTGATAAGGATTTCCTGGATGATGCGACAAAATTCTGCCTGAATCTCAGAGGTATCTTCGGCATCTGGCACAAACGCTACATCCAGATCATGAAAACAAATCACTTTTAATTAGTCAAGTCCTAAGCCCATCTCTCCTTGCCCCTGAAAAAAAGCCAAACAGCAAACCTCCAGCTAAAAAAAAAAATACCTCTGGCTCTGGCATTTGAAAAAACAATGCCATGTTATCTCCTAAAGGCCCCAAATGACAAGATTAAATAACAGAAAAAAAGCCAAAATCAAAATCTGGTATGTAAACATAAATCAACCTTCAATTTGCAATCAGAAAAATCCTTATGTGATTACTTTGTGTAGTGCTCACAAATTATTAGTCTAGTTTTGGATATCTTTTTGAGTGCAGCTGAAATAAATAGTTTTCAAATACAGGCATGCAAACATCTAACAGCATTTTTGTTCTGGTCAGATATTTTATTACAGATAAAGCCTTGTATCTTTAAGGATATCCCAAAGAAAGACAGATCTGGACCCACCCTTTCTATAATCTCTCCTACTATGATGAATTTCAACACGATACTAGAAATTGGTAATCTTTCAAAAGCAATTGGCCAAAAGTGCTTTTCACACCAATGCCGTGATCTCAAAGGACTCTGACAAAGACACCCCACTCCCTGTGCCTTGCATGGAGAATAGACTCTGTTTGAATCACCATATATATCACATCTGGCTTTCTCCAGAATACCCTGTCACCAAACAAGGCCAGCTCTTCGTATTTTCTATTTCAGACAAAGGAACTCCAGACAAGGGACTCTCAGGCATGCTGCAGTCATAGATACATCAGTTAAGAAAAAAAATTTAAAAAAATATTCCAATTCAGGTTGAAAGACTCAATTCATCCTACTTCACTGAGAATAAGCCAATTGTTCAGGTGCCATATGTATGATCTCCTTTTTTGGCATCCTGTGTTAATAAGCCACTGCCAGAGGCAGAACATTGAATAAGATAAATCAATGATCATTCCCACAGGCCAAACCAAGAAACTGTCAATAGAGTGAAGCACATTCCATTTTAAATGCCTGCAGCACCTTCTCTATGTCTTAGTAAGGAGTGAAGGTCCCCAACTGGATTAGTCTTGATAGCCTAGGAAGGAAGCAATACATTTCCCAGAGAGCTATCACTCTGAAGAAAGTAGGAGAGAAAGAAATAGGTTTATAGACTACAAAACTCTTTGGCAAAAGGTCAAGCTGTGGATGAGTATTACTCTTCAAGGAGAAAAGACAAGAAGAGATTGAAAATGGTACTCTTACAAAACAAAACAAAAAAGCAAACACACAAACTGATGAAAGAGCTGAGAAAAAGAAATCTGTGGCATAACAATTAGATAATTTTGTGGTGCTTTTCTTTACAGACTGAAGTTTCTGAACTTGAAACAGCTCCTTTGGAAAAAGATTTTCTGACTAAGTTTTATAGTTTATTTCTCTGGATACAGATCACTCCTAAGAACTTGCAGAACTGTAAGAATGAGGATAATTGTAATTCTCATATTGTGGATGCTATTGTCTCTGCTCTTCCTGAAAATAGAGCAACAAAATTAACTTAACATTTGAAAAGGGAACAGAAAAAAGCCTGTTGTCTTGCCCTTCTTGTAAAGAAAACAGATTTTAAAATATATTTTTTTTCCTTTCACTGATGAATAAAATATCTCACAGTGAAAAATAGCATTAATGGTTTGGAATGACCATCATGAAAATACTTTCAATTCTGAATTCTTCTTGTGATCAACAGATATAGGACTCAGGAAAAAGAAGTAAGGCTTTTTTTTTTTTTTTTTTCCTCTGGTATATAATTTGGCTAAAGTAAAAATGTCAACTTTTAAATAATCTTTGTTGAAATAAGGTTACTGTGTAATTGTACTTCAATGTCATTGAACCTTTGGTAAACCCTCAGCCAAGCATTTCAGAAATAGTCTCCTAATCCATAAAATATACTCTGTTTTACTGCATAGGTTTGAAAAAGGGTAACCAAAGCATCCCTACCTTGGAGTTTTCTAAAGCAGGCCTAACCCATTGCTGTAGCAAGCACAGAAGACAAATTGATACATCCTTGAGCCCATTGCTGCGTTGACAGTCACAGCCCAGTTTCTTTGTGACACACTGCTACCCCAGTGAAACCCAAGCATTTCAATATGACTTCTCTGACCTGGAGCAAAAGGATTGATATGTAGACATTAAATCTGACCAACTGTGATGACAGGCAGGTCACCTAAACCACTGTCCTTAAACCACCACTGACACAATAGCCTTGCTCCTTGTCCTGTACTATATGACCTTCTGATTGTCCAGCAGTATGTCCACATACTAATGACAACCCCCAATCTTTATATACACTCTGTATGTCACCTCTCCAGCAATGACCTGAGGAAAAGATGAGATTATGCTGCGGTGGCTCTGAGTCATATATGCACTGGGGGTGTGTGCACGTAAACTGTGGCCATCAACAAGATCGGAGAGAAAATGATAGTTATTAAATTCCCTTGCATTCTTGCAGACTTGCCCTCAACGACGCCATGAATTCACTGTCTTTCCTTTTTGTGTAGCCATGTCATTTTAAAATTTACAGTATTATTTTAGGGAAAATAGTCCATCAGGAAAGATAATGTAAGCAATTAAGGAATACGGGAAATGCATGTATGAAGTAAATGTATGTGAGTTTTAGGTAGCATTGACCAGATCTAATACATCACATTATGTCATATACATGTGTTAGTAGTTCCATCAGAGAGCTAAAAGCACCTTATGTGCAAGTTTTCTTCTGGTTTTGAGACTGTAACTGTTGCGTGAGGGAGGATGATAACACTTTAACAAATATTAAAGAATGTCAGCAGGCTTTTAAAACCTGTGTTCTAGAGGGAAATGTCTATTGTTCAGAGTCCAGGAGGCACAGGTGCTTGCCAAACTATATAATTTCAATTTTCTTCTTCCTCCCCTTGCCACCCCATAAAAACTATCCCTGTGCCAAACTATTTTCCCTCCATCAGCCTTAGTTTCCATTAAGAAGTTCCTTGGTTTCTTTCTTTTTTTTTTTCTCTGTGTGTTCTGTTAAGATGGTAAATTTTTCTGAGTGACTTTTTCAAGGACGCTTTATAGAGACAACTTTATGTGTCAGAAAGTCATACTTAGCAGATCAAGACAAGTTTGCATCTCAGACAGAATTGAAAATTTCATGTATAATGTTAATTTATATCCTTTAAAAGATGTTCTGTCATCTGAATGATCTTGTACTAAGCCATTGGGATTATTAAATTGGTTTTGGATTGCTTGTCTTGCAGTTTCCCTCTTCTTACCTCTTCCATAACAATACATTCTGAATACAATTCTGATTCTGTAAAAGTTCATTATTAAACTTCATTTTTACATCTGCTCCAGCGCGAAACCTGAATCTGACCAGGCTTTCCTGAGGAGAATGGTAGCTCGTGCTGATTGGCTAATACTTAGTGATGGACACTTTTCAACAAAATATTCACTCAAACATAACCAAAACAGCAGAAAGCATACCAATTTTAACAAGTCATACTGGATGGAATTTATTCTGGAACAGATGGCTGGAATAATGCCAGTGCCCTTACTGAAGAACACTTACGCCTATAGACCATTCTGACAGCCAGAGATCCCTGCTGCTTTAAAAAGTGTACAACAGTGTGACACACAAGATGAAGTCTCCATTTGCCAGACAAGGTGTGTTGCAGATGACTTTTTAAAACAGAATAGAGCAGAGCAGCCTTAACATCAGGCTTGAAGATTTTGACCAAACTTTCTAGATTTTCGAAACATTTTGTCATAGTACATCTTTAGAAAATTGTAATAATTTTCTGTTTTCTGAATTAAGAAGACCTTGCTTAGCATTCTAAGGATTGCAGAACAATAAAATTGGTATCCTTTCACTGTGTTTATAGTCAGTTTTCTGAAGACTGTAGGAGCCAATGCAGCTTTCTCAATACTGTAGGGTGGGCCCTTGCACTGCTTATTTACTCAGTGTGTAGTGGGAGAAAGCAAAATCTGGATTCAGAGATGTTTGAGGAGTTTCCAGGAAAAATACTTAGAATGCCATTTTGCTGCCTTGGCAGCAAAGGTTAGATTTTTTTGCTGAAAACCAAATGTGGTTCCCAAACCAAGTTCCAACAAATCTGCTTTCCAGCAGATAGTTCTGAAGGTGGTTAAAGTAACCAGGTTGTCTTACTGTTTACTCATCTGTGCACACACAAAATTGCCTCCAAAGGAAGGGGAGATGACATTTCTTACCAAGGGCTCTGTTACAATCCAGAATCAGGCAGACAAGACATTAATTTTGTTTAAATTACATTTAAAAACTTGGATTTGGAGCTTAGCACTTGTTTAACAGCTTAGTGGTTAAGCACTGATCCAGAAAAGAGCCAATGTTCATTATAAGCTGAGTACAGCCTTTAGCATTCTGCAAAAGTGTGCTATGTGGAGCAGGGGCATTTGGTGATATCCTGAACATAAGAACACTCTGTCTCCTGCTGAAGCTATATGGCAAAGAAAAGTTGGAAATGCAAGGAGGGTAGCCAGGAGGTAAATTAGTGTTTTTTACTGAGTTCATAAATACCGTGCATAAGAGGCAGACAGTTAGCTTAAGCAACATTTGCTACCTTCTGCAGCTGGCTATGTCAGTTGTATGACCAAAACAGAGAAAATTCTCACATAGGCAGGCTAAACCATCCACACCAACACTGCAGGTCTCCAGAGGCATCCACCTGTTGCCACCTATTTCATAAGGAATTTAGATAGCCATTCCGGCAGCTGGAGACGCTAGTCAGCTTTTGACTATACTGACACCTGAGATAGACACCTAAAGTATTGATTAGTGGTGGAAGTTAATAATAAGTATCTAAAAGACTAGGTTAGGTTTTGCCCTAAGTATAAAAGCATAATACAAAAAAGTGAGTCTGAAAGGTTGAAAGTGCCTACACATCTTTGAATAAAGTTACTCAGACAGCTGAATATCTTGCTGTGATATGTAGTAATAATCTTTGCAGAGGTTAGCAAACCCATTCCTCTCTTGGCTAAGTCTATTTCAGACTTGCAAACCAGGTGCTTGGGTCCTATAGAAGTGTTCAGGGCATAAATACCCAAGAGTTCAGCATGAACTACAGTAGTTCAGACACTTCTAGTCAAAAGCATGGCAGGAAGGATAAAATAACTGTTAATTTGGTGGCAGCCTTCACCTCATGACACAACAGCCTAGCCACTAGCCTAGGAAATGGTATCCTGACAAGCGGCAGGAAATGGAGGGAGAACGTATCTCTATCCCAGGCATGCAGGCGATTTTATTTCTAATATAGAGCAGGTACATAATCATATGATTTCATAAAAAGAATAAATTTCCAACTGACAGGGGGTATATCTTCATGACTGTAACTATGTGTGTATTTTTTCTTGTTCACTCTTGCTTCATAAATCTTGTATTCTTGGCTCTTCAGTATAAGAAGGACATAGAAAAACATGAAAAAATATGAAGAGGAGCAGAAAAGGAAAAAGTTATTGAGTGAGAACAAGAAAAATGAAAGAAGTGTGAAAAATTTGAATATAATCTACAAAAAGAAAAATCGTAATTGCAGCCTATAAATACGTTCAAGCTAACAATATAAGAAAAAGGATGTATGAACATATGAAGGAGCAGTAATAGCCTATGGGTATGAAAGGAAACATTTAAGTAGAGTATTAAAGCATGTATCCGCAATAACAAGGATACTGTGGAAAAGAAATTAATTCCTCAAGAAAAACAAGCATGAAAAAAACATTGTACACATTTAACAACTATTAGTGAAAGCATTCACTAGTGAACTATTAGCAAAAAGATCAATGTAATTAAAAATGGTCTTTGAAGACTGCCATAATTGATGATCTATTTCTGTGATAATAGAACTAATAATTTTATGGTGCTAGGGTTGAAAATTTATGCATTAATTCATCAAAAAATAATAATATTAATGATTACAGCATCTTAAACTTATCCACACTGTATGTGATAAAAATGCATGTGGGGAAAAAAAATAAGTAAGGTATACTGAGAGGGAAGAAAGGAGTTTTAAATAAAATTTAAAAAAAGACATGAAATTTAAAAAATAAATATATATTATGTAATAATTAAATCCATAAAAAATAAAATTTCTAAATAGTAACATAAGAATATAAGGATCTAGTGAAATCAATGAATAATCCACAAGTTTTATTTTTTTCCCCGAAAACTTCTGTTATTGTTATCACAATATTGATGAATCTTAAGTTATCTTTGTAAAAATGAAAGACATTAATATACACAGATAGATAAATACTGGATAAGCTTGATAAGAAATTTAATTTTTAATTACAAATGTAGATAATTATTTTATTATTTATTATGAGGTTATGCATTAGTAAAACAGAAAAACTGAAGCCATCATACACATATGGTTATTCTGAACCTCCATTATGGATTTGTTTTTTGATTGTCTGAATTGTGCAAGTCTAAACTTGGAACTGAACTGAAGCACAGAGCAGCACAATTGTATTTTGATTTACAAATTACTCATGCTATTCCATTTGTAGAAAATCAATTTCAAAGGTGACATGGCATTTCAGACATACTCTATGGGAACAAGTTCCATGTTCTGTATGATTTATCTTTTAAGCCCTAAAATGATAATTACATTTAAATTACTCTCCAATTCTATTGCATTAACATAATTGTGTGCCAGCTAGCAAGATGTACTTATTAAACAGAGTATTTCTAGGCCATTTACACATGTAATAATATGTTATTGTTAAATTTATAGTACACCTAACAGTACTTTGCCTAGCAACTCAGTCTTAATGAAAATGGTGCCATTAAATAATAGCAACTCTACTATTTCCTGTTGATCTCAATGAATACCTCAGTGCTCTGTAAACAACATAAAAATTAGCATTGTGATATTACACCTCTAAAGAAAAATGTAGATCTTAAACACAAAGCCAGAATAAGCATTTTCTTAAAACTCTAACATTCTCTTCAAGCTAGGAAGGAATATTGCCTTTGTAACAGGTGCAGTAAGAGCAAGAGTTAAGTTTTGCTTCCATTTTATGCTAGATTAGCAATTCAAAAAGACATCTGGAAAATTAAACTGGGCAATTTCAGTGGTTCAGTGCCAGACCCAGGAAGAGAAATTTTCTTCTTCCCTCCACCAGTGATAACAAAAGTTCACAACAAATTTTATTTTCTCTTTCAAAATTGGAGATTCAAAATGAGAATTCAGTCATCCTATTGTAAATTTTTAACTTGTTTATTCTATTCAAATGTTAAAAAGATGTATTGTAGAATCTTGAGCCAATGGGATAAAAGTTTTGTACGGATTTGGGAAAAGAAGCTTAGATTAAAAAATATTGTTAGGTTACAATTTACTTCCTTTTCCATCCCAGTGCAGAATTGCTCCCCACATTATAAACGTTTCTGAAAGCTAAAATGTACATACGGACTGCTTAGCTTCCAATGAAACACTGCTAAGTCTAAAAGGTTCCATGAATTTTAGTGGTCTGTTGGCAGGTTGCAACTTGTGAAACTTTAGCTTTATCTAAAGGACAATGATCCCAGAAGTCTACAGTCATGGTATATTTTGCCATTTAAATGCTGTTTTCTCTGTGAGAGTAAAAGCAGATATTTCTGATGTGACAGTCTGGGGATTTTTTCTGCTCTACTCCCAAAGCAACATCATTAAGTTCAGAAAAGTCTTACAAGATGCTTTGGTTTTATTTTCAAGCAAAGTTTCTCACAGAAAACTGAATGTACTTATTTTTCTCAGACATGCTTGTCCATCTTCTGGTTTCATAGTAAAAAAAGAAAAGACAAGACTTCCACGGTTCTATATTTTTCTCAATAGTTCTTGGATATATGTTATTAGTTTCCAGAAAATGCTATTTTCTTTGAGTCAAATATTCAATCAGAATGAATATTCAACAGAATATTCAACCAGAAAATTAAATCTCCCATTAACAATATCAGAGGGTATGCACAATTTACAGGCGAGTGGTTGCTGTAATTAAAAGAAAAAAGTGAAATAGAAAATTACTTAAATCTGAAAATAGCTACTGAGCATTTGCGCTAGCTTCTTTGCTAATATCTGCATTCAGAAGGGCAGTAGTGTTGTGCGCAGACCTGGAGATGCCACACCAGAGCAAAGAACAGCAGAGGGGCTGGCACTCCAGGAAGCAGGGAGAGGAAAAAATTGCTTATTAAGCCTCTCCTTTTCACTGTCAGCTGGTTCCCTACAGTATTTTTCTTCAGTAGTGTGTTGACTCCAGTTTTAAAAGTCCCAAGAGATGAAGCTACCATCACTTTTCTTAAAGAGCTATCACAGAGCCAAAAGGAAGAGAGGAATTTTATTCTTTTTGATATTATATTCCAGCACTCTTACAGTAATGATATCACTATGTACCAGATTAAAAACAATAATGGAAAGGAGAAATGAAATATCTTTCAGATACTTATATCGTGTGTCCCTTTGCCTATGAAAGGAACACTGGACTGAAAAAGAATTTATGGCTCAGTGACTTTAATGTAGTGCTACTCCTTGTAATTTATTTTGTGAAGTAAATACGTACTATCTTAAAAGAGTTAGTTTCTTATTTTTCTGCTTCTGATGGAAAGCTTTAAATGCAAAGCTGTTGTGGTTAGAAATCTGTTTTCAAGCTTAAAATAATTAACTGGCAGTTTATATCCAACTAATTCTCTTGGTATAACTACTTTCTAACTTGGTGATTTTCTCCCTTCCTGTATTTATCATTGTGGTGGACTTATATGAAAAAATCATATCTGCTTTCAGCTTTAGTCTTCTTCAGCCTCTTGGTATGTTGTACTACGTTATGTTTTCCCTTGCTTGATTCTTTTGGGATGCTTTCATTCACCAGTTGCAGTGAGTTTATTTTTTCTTAGACTTAGTAACCTCAATTTTACAAAGCTTTTCAGAGGAGGCCTGAATTCTTCCTTACACAATGATATTAGCACTTTTTCATTTTCAAAGCCAACCCATCAACTGAGTTTTTTTTCTTCATGTCTGAATGATTTTCATGAATGTCGTCTGGTACACCCAACTCTTTTTTACTCTGCACCTACTGAATATCTCCTCAATATTGTACAAATTTGTAACACTCCCTAAATCTATGACTATCCACTGTACTTACTAATTTAATTCCATGTTGCCATTCTTATTAAGTTGTCAACTTTTTTAATTCTTTTCTTTTCCTATGGCAGTTTTTCTTTGAATTGACAGAATCCTTCTAAGCATGTACTATAGACACATAATAATGAGATCCTCCTACCTTTTGGACGAAGGTCATTAAGGAAAATATTAAATGAGAACATGTACAAACCTATGCTAAAAATCTGCTGCAATGACTCCCTTCGCTTGCAGTATAACTTATCTATTTCAATATCATACGTGATTTTCTCCAGTTTACTCATTTCCTTGCAGCACATTAAAATTCTTGTAGTAATCCTATTTTTAATTTACTGTTTGGCACTGAATCAAATATTTAACTGAAGTCCAACTAGATGAGCTTTACTGCATGCATTTGCCTAGAAAATTATTTATCAAAGAAAAATTGCAGTTGAAAATGTGTTTTGTCCCATTTCTAAATGCTTTCAAATGTTTCATTGTAATTTCAATTGGAAATTTGTTCGAAAATTTTGTGTGCTGTGAAGGCCAGATGAACCCACTATCTCAAATCAATGTCTCCCTCTAAATTTAGAGTGCAAGCTTTACCATTCTTCTTTAAGTATATGGTATCAGCTGGGAAATGTTGACTAGGGATATGTTGACTGAATAGGCATATGGTTTCAGATATGGTTCTTTCAAAATTCTGGAATGAAGAATATCTAATCTCCGGCATCCGGATCATATAGAATTTTTTAAGCTTTTGTTCTCCTGTGAAGCAGTAAATCACATGTTCATGGCCTCATTTTCATGATTTTCTCCATATTCCACACCATTGCCTTTACTGGGTTTTGACAAAATTTTCTTTTAGAACTGGGGGCAAAAAAGCCATTTTTAACATCTGCCTGTTACTAGAATAAAGAGCCTTTCTTCCTTTTTCATTCTCAGTTTTGCATAGCTAAAGACCTCTTGTTTTGATTACTTTTTGTATGATGTAGCTTGGCTTGATATTCAGCAATTCTCACACGCCTATTGTGCTGAATTCTAATATGTAGCTTATATATTGACTAGTTTAAAAAAAAAAACAAATCCAACAAACACAAAAAGTTATTTGCTTACACTCAATTCCTTTAAAAAAAATAAAAAGAACTATTTATTTATCTATTGTGAGCTTTAACTATTCCTTATTAAATATTTTCCCTTAGCTCAAGTATCTTTTGTATTCATGCTTAGGGAAGTTCTAAGTCAGGGGTCCTCAAACTTTTTAACCAGGGGCCGGCGCGCGGATGCAGTGGCAGGCAGCCATCTGCGGCTGCTTGGTTTCCCCCCCCAACCCCCGGCGGGGGGGGCGGGGGGGTCTGTAAATACCGGGGGCTGGATTGAGGACCCTGGGGGCCGTATCCGGCCCGCGGGCCGTAGTTTGAGGACCCCTGGTGTAAGTCCTCATGATTTTTAAATTCTGGAACTGTTTAGTCCATTTACTGTCACTAGACAGTCTACACAATTATTTACATTTTCTCTGCTACAATTAAGAACCTTATATAGATTTTAAGTATTTTTTATACAATCTACTAAACTGATCCATTTTAGGAACACTTACATGCAGGGTTGTTTTTAAGCAACAGGTCTTATACAATGACTTGCCAATGTACTATATAAAGTACTCTTTTGTTAGTAGACTGATTATGGGGTGTAAAAATATGTAAAACCCATTATAATTTACAGCAGTTGTTCTTTAAGCATGCAACTTCTTCCTGTACTACTAACAATATTACACCAAACTTTATAACCTAACACTGGAAATCTGTAACAAACTCTCAAATTAGACCTTTGAATCTTTTCCACACTTCTGTCACATATCTTGGCCTAGAGATACTCAATCTTTAGTGATTATGGGCCTTTTTTTTTAATTCCCCAGCACTTTGTAAACAATCCTGCTTTACTACATTTGCATTTACATATTTTCACACTAACCAGTTCTTCCAGTTTTTGGATATCTTCTCTCTCCTAAATATATTTGCATCTCCTGTCAACTTCCGTTATCTCTGAATTTCATTAACATGTCACTTAATTCCTTGAAATCATTAATTGAGATATTAAATCAGAGAGTTTCCTGCAAATACCTAAGTACTCACTTAACTTTAACCTTGCAGATTCTCACCACATAATATCTCACATATTTTTTTGGCTTTCCACCTGCACATGCATATAAAAAATATAAAAGTCTTTGTCATCTGAATGTTCAATCACAGTACCATCCTTTTATCAGGCCAGGATGCATGTGATCTTGCTCTGTCATCTTGTGCATAACACTGTTGCAAGGATCTTTTTGTTTCCAATGAGTTGCTCAGGGGCATACATTTCACTCCATCCCACTTGTTGCCTTTTCTTCACTATTGACTCAAATATCACCCTCAAATATCAAGACCATTTCTGCAGATGCAGACTGACTTCTGTCACTGATTGGCTCATGATCCAAGCCTCCATTCATTTACTCTGTTAAAAAACCCCAACAATCTTTTTCTTTTCTCCCTGTTTTACTTTTCAGATTTTGGCAAATTTCCTTGTATATGCATGCAGAACTACCTTATTGTTCTCCTTCATGTTCTTTCATAAAGTCTTTCTTTGTTCTGAAACCATCACAAAACTTGGTAACAGATTGTTAACGTACTACCTATCATACTCATCAGCTTTACCTCTTCTTTCATCTCTGATGGGACAGTTTCCTGACATGCAGTCAGACTTTAAGGACATGGACCATCATTTTGTTTGATGTTCACACAGAGTCCTAAGCCATGATTGAGTCTTCTACAAAATATTAAAACCAATAAATGAATAAAACCAGCAAAACTAGACAAGAAAATAGAAACCCTAAGAGTTCCATTCATCCCAATTTCATATGAGGCACATGCACAGTAATTCTCTATAGTACTACAGATAAAAGTAGAGCTCACCCCAAATAAGTTTATTGCCATTGTATTATTTCAGGGATATAGCTAGGAGTTAATCAACCTAATTTTATTCCTATCTAAGCCAGTAAGAAGCACTGATATATATTTTTCTAGGGAAGAGACATTGTGTCCAATGTTTCACTTTTGTATAAATTTAAATCACAGAAAATTATCATATGACTTAGCACACTCATCATAGACTGCAAATAACAAATACTGGAGGCACTGCTCACAGGAGAAGATCGTACAAGTGATCTGCAGGCTGATATTCTGTAGCATATAACAAGTGCCAGAATGATTGGCAGCAAAATACAAGTACAGAACAGACAAGTTGAATTTGGAATCCCTCAGAAACTGATAAACAGTGAAATCTTCTGTAGATAATTTACCAGCAAGAAAAAACTTTACCCTCACCATGTGAACCTTCTCACTGAAAATGTTTTTTTCATGGCATTTCTGTGAACATCACTGTTTTCCTTTAGAGTGTGCAAGTCTGAGGTGAAATAATGAAAGAATTCGGTACCCTGATGAAACGTGACAGATTTTAAGTTTCATGACATTGACTGCCATGATTTCACCAGGAAATTGTTGGAAAAACTGGTTATACAACTGTCATATCAAACACGCAGTAATTAAAAACTTAAGGTTTGCATGGTGCATTTAGTTAACTGAGTGACAGATAAGCAAGATAAATGTTAATGCAGCTGATATTTCAAAATTGAGTATTTTGAAAACTTACATACTTGTGCAACTCCAGGAAAATAACTGGCAAGGTTGGGTCCAGAAGGTTGTTATTTACTACTGAATAACCCATTCAAATTACTCTTGGTTCAAATTCAGAGAAAATAATGGTCCTAAACTAACACTGACCATTTTCAGGGACAGAGATAATTTTCTAGGACTGATGAAACAAAAGCAAGATCTTCTGAGTCATTCTGCCAACTTATTTGCCTTTGGGTCATTTCTTCCCCCTTCCATTATGGGGATGCCGTAGCTTAGTCAATAAGCTATTATAAAGAAGACGGACTCCTTACCAGTTACTGCTTATTTGTGGGCTGACTGGCATAATGTAGAGCATCCTTTCTACATGGGTGTACAAGGGAATCTAGTAATCTAACAATCATAATTTCTGACATTTCTTCTTCTCTTATTATCTTCCCTATTTGATCAATACAGTGTTTCAGTGTAATGTCTGTTGCAAACTCTGGGAAAAGAAGAAAACAGGGCCCCTAGCTTTTTAACCTGTTAAAAAGAAGGACTTGAAAGCCTTCTACATATGAACAGTCTCCTAATCGCTTCTTATCTTTTTCATAACTGATATGTGTAGATGTACTTTATTCAAATTTTTCTAGCTATAACTCTGAGTTAAGAAGAAATGTAGAAATATATTCATCATGAGAGAGTAAAAAACCAATGTAACAATAAAATGTGCAACCTTAATATTAAAACTTATTTAATCAGATTCCCTCATTTCTTTATTTTTCTTCAGAGCATAAAGAAGAAGTTGAAATAAAGAAATCACAGATCAGTTATTGCTTTTCTGACCAAACCCCATAATTATTGATTTACAGAGATACAGTTATAGGTTTAAAAGTTGAAAAGCCTTTACACTACTTGACTTTTTTTTACAAAAAAAATTGGCATATAATCAGCCTTATTTTTTCTCTCTCTATGCACAGAGGGATTGTCACTGATTCAGGTCGGAGTATATTTTGTATATATGCAGTTAATAGAATTTTACAGCTGTCAAAATTGTTCTAGCAAGGTAGAAAAGCTGGTACTTCTGCTTCAAACATGAGAAGACTTAGTAAGCCAAGAAAACTCCGTAATGCACAGAAGGACATATGCTGCAGAGGCCGAGTGATGGGTGAGTATGTGGTAGAAAGTTCTGGTGAAAACACAAGAATGTAGGAGGATTTTGACAGTTGGGAGAAAGGAAGAGTATGCCAGCAACTCTCTCCTACTCCTGCTGCAACCACACAGATCAGCGAGGAGCACCCAAGAAGCTGTTTCACAATAAATGGTGTTTCTCTCAACCATGCCGTATAGATGGGGCTTCTCTGAAAGGCCCAAAGACTTTTCCCAGTGTGTGTCCTTGTGCTCCCTGACATTAAGACACCAGACTAGATGACTCTAAAGGTTAAATATGAACAAAATTATTTCCCTTTTTGAAATCAAGAGACTTACCTGTACAGATTCAAATATTAAGGAGGTCTACAGCAATCTAGAGAGCATTCACCCCAGCCTCCCAGTATCTTCCCTCACCCCACAGACACAGAATATGTGATGGCGACCAAAGCTGTAGGCTTTTAGCTGATACCTTGAATACATTCTAACCCCCTCAAAATAAGTTTATTTAAAAAAAATAAATTAATCTTCCATAACATTAGAATAAAGGCTCCTGTAAATATATCTCTGCTAAAACTGAATAAACATTGAGTATCCTTTTAGCCTGAAGAGATGTATTTAAAATTCCTCCCTCTCGGTCCCCAGACAATTGATGCTGCCAATAATGGGACTATTTCTTTTAACATCAAGTGATGGAAGTACAACCCTACTAGCAAAGCAGAATGAATCAGAGCTTACAGTAGCTACTAGAGAGCTGTCAGAACTACTAAGCCCCCAAACCTCTATCCTGGCCCACAGCCCTGCTATCACAAATCCCAGAGTCAAAACATAATTTCACTCAAAGTTTGCTTTAATTAAGAGATGCCTAATCCATTTTTGCTGTATTATTGAAGACATTATTTCAAACAATACTGTTTGGAATGTGCAGGAACTTATTCACATTGTTTTATTCAGTTTTCAAACAGGAGGAGATTGCTTTAAATCCTCTGAAATGTTCTGAGTGTCAGAGATATTTGCAAATTTGAATAATCTTGTTTTTTGCTTGGAATATCTAAGGTGAGATTCTCTAAAACTGATGCCTGCATTTTTTTCCTCTTATTTTCCTGTTCTATTCTTTATGAGCTGCTACTGTCTTCCAAATGTCTTTGGTTTATACCTACTGTACAATTTTCCCTAGCATTGTTATCTTTGCCTTGCAAAGTACACTTACATTTGACCACAGAGGCAAGCACGCTGACTGCAGTTTATAACCCAGCCTGAATAAATCTCAAACTTAGTGCTTTTAAGTAACATTTAATTGCTTTTATAAATTATTAAGATTCTTTTGTCACAATAAGCTTTATCCACATCTCAGACACTCCCCCCAGAAAGGGGAGGCAGAATGGAATTCAGTACATTAAGCAACAGGATCTCACTGCAGGTCAGGGTTGTAAGTCATACCAAGAACCATGTTTGAATACAATATAAAATAGTATTCTTTATTTTTGAAAGAATATATACCATTCTTTATTTGGGGTTGCTGTAGAAAAAAGGTATACATCAGCAGGCATAAATCTCCCATGGTCTTGCTCAAATCAAGGCATTTGGCTTCATCTTTTTAGTTATTTATTTTTATGACACCTTTCACCTTTTTGAAGTGAAGATATGAACTACATGGATAGTCTATATATTAGTGTATCTATCAAGGTACAAACTGAACAAGCACAAGCTATAAAATGGTCCATAAGATAACATGTGTCATCGAAAGAGAATAGGCTCATCTGCTGGAGTTCTGTACAGACCATTTGCTGAGTTCAGCAGTGGGGAAGGAGCACATGGGTTGCTCAGCTCTTGCTACACAAGCAACTGTAACAGCAAAGCATGGGAAGCGCTCTGGATGGATGCAGGGCACTTAATTCTGTTGGGTGGCATGCATAAGAACACTTTAAAAGGAAGTAATTGTGTTGAAGACAATATATTTCATGGCATTTCCTTATCATCTAGGAAGTATTTTTGACCAAATAATTTAAATAAATTGTCCATGCAGCCATAAGCAGTATGGAGAGGTCCTGGGACAAGAAGAAAGTATTGACACTCCTATAAATAAGGTTGCAGTTTTAATGGTATCTGCTTGTGGTTACTTGTGTTGCTGTTCATCCAGTGCTTATTAGAGTCACTCAGCTAAACAGCACTAAAAATGATTTACTGCAAACATTGGCCAAGCTCTGTTCTTGACATTTTGTGTCAGAAAAAGTTCTTTTAAGAATGTTAATATTTTTTTAAAGATGGATATTAGCTTATTCCACAAAGTATTTGCAATATTTTTGGATAGAGTTTTTGAGAAATTTCTTGTAAGGACTTTCTCATACTTAAGTTACATCACTATTTCTTTCTGGAAGCTTGTCCCTTAGGAAAAAAATAGAAACAGTTGACCTCTTCTGTTGGTTTGGCAACAGCATACATGCTTTGAAGCTTAAAGACCATAAGCTGCCCTGACTAATCCGCAAGAGCTCAGCCTCTTCCCCTGCCTCATCAACACCATGACACCAAAATGGCATGTCCTATTAGGGACCTATTCAAGCTCGAAGTAAACAGGACCTTCCAGGACCCATTGGCTTTTGGATGATGTCCCAGAGCTCCTGTTCTCAAATACTTAGGTGCTTTGGTGTTTGGTAAAGAACCATCAGATCTATGCAGTGACTGATGAATTGATGCAGAAATGATACAGTTAAGCATTTCTTAACCTATTATAACCATATCATAAGTCCAGGGGCACTTTTTAAGTGCACATGCAAACAGAAAGTTACAAAAGCTATGATCATTCAGTCTGTGACAGGGTGTTATACGCTGCCTAGAGCTGAACTAGGTTAGAGGGGTACGGGCCCCACTGTCCTTCATCACAAACACAGCCCAGCATGGAGCGGCAGATGTATGTGAGGTGCTGGTTTTAAGCTGGCCAGCGTGGCCTAGTTTGATGCAGCCTTTAGTGGTAATGCTGTCTCACTTCGAGAGAAATGGGTCAAAGAGCAACAGTCTATGGTGTTATGGTGGTAGATCTAAAAGCATACAAGCCTCTGGGAAATGGCAAGGAGCAGGGTCAAAAATTACCTGCATCCAGATACAGCTGCTAAAATCAGGGGAAACAGGGCTAAGTTTTTAACTCAACACCTTTCAGTGAGGATGACACTATGACTTGTAATAGGGTGATAAAGAATTCCAGATGGGAAGGGGGCGGTGGTTAATGAGGTTGTGTTGGATAGTGTGGGACCTGAGCATGATGTAAATGGTATGGAATAAGGCAGGGGTCCTCAAACTACGGCCCACGGGCCGGATATGGCCCCCAGGGTCCTCAATCTGGCCCCCAGTATTTACAGACCCCCCCGCCCCCCCCGGCTGAGGGTTGGGGGGCAAACCAAGCAGCCGCAGATGGCTGCCTGCCACTGCATCCGTGCGCCAGACCCCTGTTTAAAACGTTTGAGGACCCCTGGAATAAGGGGTCGAGAATGTGCTGGGTTTAGCTGGGCTAGAGTTAATTTTCTTCATAGTAGCTAGCATGGGGCTATGTTTTGGGTCTGTGCTGAAAACAGCATTGATAATTATGGGGTGTTTTAGCTATTGCTGGGCAGCGCTTACACAGAGCCAAGGCTTTTTCTGCTCCTCACGCCACCCCACCAGCAAGGAGGCTGAGGGTGCAACAAGAGGTGAGGAGGGGACACAGCCGGGACAGCTGACCCCAACTGGCCAAAGGGATATTCCGTACCCTATGATGTCATGCTCAGCATATAAATCTGGGGGAAGAAGAAGGGGGGACACTCACGTGATGGTGTTTGTCCTCCCAAGTAACCATGACATGTGATGGAGCCCTGCCCCCTGGGGATGGCCGCACATCTGGCTGCCCATGAGAACTGGTGAATGAATGCTGTGTTTTGTTTTGCTTGTGTGCACGGCTTTGGCTTTACCTATTAAACTGTCTTTATCTCTAACCCACTAGTTTCCTCACTTTTATTCTTGCAATTCTCTCCCCTGTCCCGCTGGGGCTGGGGAGTGAACGAGTGGCTGTGTCGTGCTTACTCGCCAGCTCAGGTTAAACCACAACACAGGGTGATAAAGAATTCCAGGGCAGTTTTGACCTTCCACAGATTTGGGAATATAATGAATCCCTTCTGTCATGACTTTAACTACAAATGCACAGAGATATGACAGAAAGACAAGATAAAATCAGTATAAAAATCCACTCTGTAACATTTGTTATATTTGTAACCTTCAAAATGCACTAGGGAAAGAACATTAAAGGAACAGTAATTTGAATAAAATAAAGAGGGGGTGGGGGGTGAAGTAAGCATTTCCACTGTCTGGGAAGATAGAAGAAACAAGTTATGAGGTCCTCCCACTTTTGATCTTTATTTGCCGTAAAAAATGGAAATGTTTAGCAGTAGACTACATCAAAACACAGATGAAGACAAAAATCTCAAGTGCTTAGTTGTGCTTAATACAACACGGGCACTTAATGATTAGGAAGAAAAGGTACATCAAGGCTTTCACAATTTGAAGTATCAGGTCTTCTGTCAAATCCCACTGTCTGTTGTCTGGCTAGTCAGGACAAAATTTGTATCCTTCAGCTACATATTTCCAAGAAATAAATTCCCTGTAACCTAGGGGAAACACATTGAGCTGTACGTCAGAAGAATGTGTTCTGTTCTTATCTTTCCCAGCAGCTGTTTATTTGAGGATAAGGTGGTGTTAAAAAGATCACCATTGCCCCACATTAGTACTAGCTAGTTGTGTCACACTAGCAAACTAATACCCAATCTGAACAGAGAATTTAGAGATCTGTTCTCAGCTCTGCCAAGTGTTCTCAAACATCCAGTAGCCTCATGTAGTGCCTCACACAGCAAACGTGTTAGGTGTATGGGGTTTCTTCTTGGACCATTTGATAACACTTTACTTGGCTAGGAGTTACACCATTATTATGAGACTATAGTACCTCTTAGTTTGACTGACAGACATTTGCAATTCTAGCATTGAAATAATGGACCTACATAGAGCTTTCTTCATATTATACATAATATAGTTGTTTTAATTAATTTTTTTTTACACCCTAGGTTTGTTTTCAAGTTAAAGAAATATTCTACATAAAAAATAAAAATAAAAATTAGTTTTGTCCCTACAGAAGTTATTACAGTAACTTTGGTCATTCTTACAAACAACATATCGCTTTAGGGAGCAAGGGGGAAAGACTTATCCAGGGAGGGCAGCTAGTACTAGCTGAATGAGAGTTTTGGGGTGGTAGAATGTGCCCCAAATTTTACCCAAGGCAATTTGAAATAAGTACTTATGCATGGTGAGGAGAAACAGGTGTAGATTTTGCCTGCTCTCTTCCATGTTTTGGCTTAAGGGACAGAGTGACAGCAGAAACATCACCTGTTTGGGTGCCCAAACAGGGATTTAGTCTCAAGGTGTTTGACAAAGGAAACATTTACCTGTAGAAAAGAGGGGTGAGAAAGGGGATACAGCACATGGGTGAAGTAGAAATGATATCAGCTCTCACAGTATTTCCAGAATGCCTTCCAGAATAACGTAAACATAACCTGGCCTAAAACCCCTAACCCCCTCAGCTCTCTTTTTAAAATTAGTCTGATAAAATAAGAAATACCCTGAAAAGATCTGACAAGCTTTGATACAATTGGTATTAGACACATGCTACTTGTCTAGAAATATCTATTCATCATTCTTCAGGTTTTGATACTGATGTGGCATATCTCTGAGGGTTTATTAGAGAAAATAATTGAAGTTTATTATGGTTTTTCTTAATAAGGGCATAGTCAATGTTATACTTCCTTCTGCTAGGAAGAACTAGCAGGTACATATTTTTCACAAGACTGCCTACAGTTTGTATACACACATTCCAATTGAAAAGTTACAATATGCATAAGATAAAATAGTTACAAAAGGCACTTTATGTAGTGTGTCAGAGTTAATCTCTCTCAAGGGCTTTTATTATGGCTTCACAGTTGTGCGTCTTCTAACTTTTTGAAAAATATTCTTTACTTGCTTAAGTGTTGTAGGGTAAAACACAAGTATTATGGGACTTTTGTGCATTCAGTAAGTCAAAACCAAAATCTCTTTCTTTGTTAAGACGTGCAATTTGAAAAAAACTCACACTATGTCAGCCAGCCACCTTCAGCAAAAATTAATATCATGTGTGGGAGTATATCAAGGTGTATTATACGGAGTGCATACTACAATTTAGACAGAATGAATAATACAGCTTAGATTATTTGTGAAACTTTTTCAACTCTAAACTTTTGAATACATCATTTAATAAACCTCCTCTATGTTCACTTTAAAAAGAACAGAAATAGTACATACTTAGTAAGTGCAATTTGGCATCTCTAAAAGTTCAGCAGTTTATTCATGGCAATGAAAGTTCTTTGGCATAATAATGATTCCTACTATTGAGGCTTAGTGAACAGAGTTGTTGGTTTTTCGTCTTGCAGTACAAAGTGCTGATTAACTTGAAATAAAAAGCATGGAGATTTAATCCACTGAAAGTAACAGTGTGAATGTTCTTAACCCATTCATTCTACTCAGTAATTTTATGAGCAGCTCTTTGTACAGCAGTGCATCTTGCAGGAACTGTAAGCCATTTTTACACTTCATTTACATGACAGAGGAGATGTGGTTTGAGGATATGACAACTCAGGGAGTCTCTCTATTTGTAAGTGGGATTCTAAATGAGGGTATGAAGTTGCTGCATCATTAAATGTCTCAGAGTATATGGTATCAAGGCCATGCCAGGGGTCTCCTAGTCCAGGAATAATAAAACCTTGATAAATGCCATCTGAATGGCCTCATTTTAGGACAACAGACTGATGAAAACTAAGGAAAATTTTTAAACCAAGTCAGGGCAGGAATGGAGCTTGAAGCAGTAGAATTTCACCAGAAGCAAAACACAGCACTAAGTTATTATCATACAGCAGTCCTCTAGAAACTAACGTACAATACTACAGGAACCATTTTTCTCCCTGAAGAACCATATTCATTTCCCTGAAGAATATCTACTCGTAACCACTAATTATCTCCCTCCACCAAGAATAATGGCTTGGTTTGGTGAAAAGTACATACATGGTACTAAGGATGTAAATGAGTCAGAAGTACTTGTACAGTTCTGAAGGAACAACATCTTAGCAGGTTTTTTTGACAAAAAGAAGTAGTTGTGAACTAGTTTGCTGTCATTATAGTCACAATTTTACAGCAGAATAGTTCACAGTGTGCATGGACTCATGGATATCAGCTTGACTAATTGCCAATGCCGGCAATGTTTGTGTCATACTGCAACCTGAGAATCAGATGCCCATTTATACTTAGTTGGTAAAAGTTCATGTCTATAGATATTTTTGTGTGGTAGGTTATAAAGTAGATACATAAGTTAATACCTTTTAAAGAAAATTTCTGGTAGGTCAAAAAATTGAGCTCTCCATGATATACCTCCCTGAAATGCAATGCCAGCTGTGCAGCTGACACTGTGCAGTGTCAGAATACCGGATTGCCAGCTATAGCCAGATAACAGGCCAGCAAAACATTTACTACATATACGGGCAAAACATTTATTATGTATGCAGTCATTCCCTTGCCAGAGTATTATTTGCTTACAACAGCTAAACACTACAGGCAAGGAGTATTAAAATGTACCATCATAGATATGAAGGTGTTTCAGTTTTTCTGAAGCAGATTTTCCAATTACTGTTCTGTAGCATGTAAAAATACAAAGACACACAGGCTGAAGTCTTCACCCCTGACCTGACAGATGTGGAATTCTTATATGTATGGAGTTACAGATTGTAATCACAATTGATAAACTTAAATTATTTTTTTTTTATGTAGGAAGACAGAATCATATAAACATGGGGTGAATTAAGGACCTCTGAAAGTCATCTAGTCCAAATTCCTGCTCAAGGCAGTGCTAGCTTCAAAGTTAGATCAGGTTGCATAGAGCAGTCCTCAGATGAGTTTTGAAAATCCCCAAGGGTGGAGATTCCACAGCTTCTCTGAACATTTGCTCCACTGTTACACCACTCTCAGTAAGACACATTTTTTCTTGTAATTCATCACAATTTCCATTGGTACAACCTGCAACTGTTCTTTTTCACAGTGACAAAGTCTGTTCCTGTCTGTAATCTGCATTTGGGAGTAGAAAGGTGGAGTTGTATTCCTCATCCCCATCTCTTCTCCTCTTCAGGCTAAACAAGCACAGTTCCTTCGGGGTTTTTTTGTGTGTGCTATGCAGCAGTCACCTAACAGTCTCAGTGATTCTCCTTTGGATTCTCAAAGTTTCTACTGTACTGACAGTCCCAAAACTGGAACCAGTACTCAAGATATAATTTCTTCAGTCCTTTGTTGAAAAGAATAATCTCTTTCCTTGACCTGCTGACTCCACTCTTGTTAATATATACCGTTATTTGACAAGGCTACAAATATGGTGTTAGTTTTCGTTACCACAAAATCACACTGCTGAAGCATGCTCAATTTGGCTGACCAGGATTCCCAGCTCCTTTTGTGAAGGGCTGCTCCTACCCAATCAGTCCCCAGACTGCTGTTGCTGCATGGGTTATTCCATCTCAGAAGCAAGTCTTTACATTTGTTTTTGTTTAACTTGAATGAGATTTGTCAAGCCGCTCTTCTAATTTGTTCAGGTCCTTCTGTATGGCAGCCCTTCCCTCCATCAGTTCAACTATTTTCCCCAATGCAAAGTCATCTGTAGACATGCTGAGCATCCATGCCATCCAATCATTCCTGCTGTTGCTGACTGGTTTTTTACCTTATGCCTGATGCCCTTCTTCCTTTGTTCTCCTAATATACATTTCTAGCTCCTGACACCACTTCTCTTGCTGTGTTCAACATTCCCCAACCCTGTCTGACCTTTCCTTTCCCATATACTTTGTCTACAACTACAAAAACCAGTGCTGCCATAAGACCTTCGTTTACTACTGTTCATATCTATCTTACCTGAATTGGTTTCTGATATTTATCTTATGATAATACATCATAGATTTTGAGTGGGTATTTGACAGCTGAAAACTGGGGAGGGAGGGAGGGAGGGAGGGAGGCAGAATGGTGGTTCAGTCCAAACACATAGCAGCAAAGACAGCACCCTGTGGAGATACTTGCAGCTGTTTCAAACAGGATGCACTCTCCCAAGATTTGAGAAAAAGCAATAATTGATTGTACCATTGAGCTGATTGAGCCAGCAACTAAATACCACACAGCCGTTCACTCACTTCTCCCCCACCCCTGGTGGAATGGGGAGGAGAATCTAAAAACCAAAAAACCCATGGGCTGAGATAAGAACAGTTTAATAATTGAAATAAAGTACAATATAAATATACTTTTATATAATAAATAAATAAATAAAATACTGCTACTACTACTGAAAAGAGAGATTACAAAAAGAGAGAGAAGAATAAAACACAAGAAAAAGAAGTGATGCCCAATACAATTGCTCACCACCCGCTGACCAATGCCCAGCCAGTCCCTGAAGCACTGATCGGTAGCTCCTGGCCAACTCCCCCCAGTTTATGTATACTGAGCATGGCATTCCATGTTATGGAATATCCCTTTGGCTAGTTGGGGTCAGCTGTCCTGGCTCTGCTCCCTCCTGGCTTCTTGTGCACTTGTTCACTGGCAGAGCATGGGAGGGAAACTGAAAAGTCCTTGATTTAGGGTAAGCACTACTTAGCTAGAACTAAGTGCCACTAGAACATCAGTGTGTTATCAACATTATTCTCATATTAACTCAGCACTGTACCAGCTACTAGGAAGAAAATTAACTCTATCCCACATGGACCAGGACAGGTTGACAGAACTTTAAATTGGTTATCATTCATGAAACTAATTGTGGTAAAACCTGGTATAGAATATTATCTAAGTGCATTTTGTTTCAGGTGCAATACTGTCAGGACTAAGACATATTTCAGCTAAAAGCAGCAGAAAAAATAAATTATTTGGAGACTATTTATAGAAAATATGTTTTTCCTCTCTAATTGTAGAAAATTCTGTACTTTCAGTAGTTTATGAAGCTTCTGTTTGTTGCTGTTTCAAATGAGGTGTTTGTATGAAGCCAGACCCACCGTTGAAACACAATAATGTAAAAGCTTTCTTCTGGAGAAAGGTTGTGTAAGACAGAGAGACTTTATCATGACAAAGAAAAGAAGGGCAATTTGACTTTAAATTAGAACAATTTCACTTTAACTATCCAACCAGAAAGAAAATATGAATAGCATAAAAAAAGACTAAGATTGTTTTTTAAAAGAAACAAAACAACCAAAACAAAAACCTAAACCTGGAACTCCAGCTATTATTGTAAAAAGAACAATGGAGATTATTTTTCCTCTTTTTTAAGTTAAGTTCCATGTAAGAGTCTACATTCATGCAAAATTAATTTTCCCTCATCAAAAACAAGAGATTCAAAAGTTAAATTTGAACTTTTGAAGTCTTATCTCTTGTGCATATGAATTTTTTATGTACCTTTTAATTACATAATGATATACTACCCTTTGACTCAGGTCTCTCTTTATTAAGGGAGTGTTATATTTAAACCAGTTCAATATTTTGAGATGTCTTAAGATTACAACAGAGAAGAATGACTTTTCCCTAGAAATAAAATAATGAAACAGGAACTCCAAGAGGAACTCTAAGAAGAGCTAGAACTTAACAGAATGGCAGATATGCATCTGGAGGAAAATCCTGATGACATTTTTCTCTCACAGACACACCGATGTAAAAAATATTTATTGACAAAATGTCATATATGAGATTGAACTACGCTTCAAAGTTCATTTGTAAGGAGATCCCAAATGAAAATGTGTTGGAGAAAGTGCTAAATTTTGAAGAGTAGAAATATGAGTAGAAGATATTCTTAGTTCCTCTAGCTTCAGGCTGATTGATTTGCACTAATTGCATAACTTTGTTTTCTTCCATTATAACTCTTTCATAAAATCTAGATGCATT
This sequence comes from Falco peregrinus, assembly GCF_023634155.1. NCBI lineage: Eukaryota > Metazoa > Chordata > Aves > Falconiformes > Falconidae > Falco > Falco peregrinus. The sequence goes on along the minus strand of NC_073727.1, from coordinate 32,985,804 downwards.
TTATAGAAACCGATCTTCCTGAGTTTATATCATATATTCACTCTTGATAGAAAGAAAGATGCTTCAAAGCATATAAATTCTATAAAAAGACAGCTTGCCTTTTGGGTGATTCTTCAAACGGATAGACTTTAACATAGAAACTATTTCATCTATTCCTATATTGAAATTTTGATTGATATTGAAAACTCTCCATTTCATTTGTGATATTGTAAGTTAATGGTGGTTTCTGAAACTGCCATCAATTACGGATGTGGACGTGACAAATAGTGATACGAAATTCACCCTTTTTTTTAACTCAGTGTATTCAAAAGCTTTTACCATTGAATTCGGAAATATTAGGATTAAGGGGTGTGTATATGCTGTCTGAACCCACCTGTGAACTTCAGACACTAAAACAGGCTAGTATTTCACAACTGAAGTAGAAGAGAGATCTTGCAAAGAATGTCAGAGAAAAGGATAGTCTAAAAAGAGACTTATTTATCTTTCCCTGAAGAATTAACAGTAAATGTCATCCCTGCCTTGGGAGTATGAGCAAAATATAAAAATGTCTTTACTTGAATAAGGTAATTACTGTAATTGAAAGGTATATGGAGAATATATGTTTTGTTCAGCAAGCACTAAGAGTCAAAGCATTTGGCAGAAGTAATTTTCTTTCAATATCTGCGCCTTAATTCTTAGAAATCTGTACTTGGTCGATCTCTGCACAAATACACCACAGGTTCTAATCAGCTCGTGCAGGAATCCCCTTGAGTTACAGTTTCCCATAAAACGGTCCATTACTTCCAAAACAAAACCTTCATAATCCTCAGAGGTCATGGAAACATAAAACCAAAGCCAAAAGCTCAACTTCATGGGACTCCTTTTCTCTCTTAGGGGCTAATTAGCTATTTTATTTAAATCCCAAAGTAGGAAGGTTGCTAATCCTTGACTTCAAAGTTCTCCAATTCTAAAATGTAATTAAAGAGAGCAACACTTTCTTCCAGTCTGGGAAGAGTTGATTTAACGTTTCTGTTTCCTTTCTTTCCATTTCCAAAAGAGTCTTGATTTGCAGGAATCCCTCCCTCCCATTCAGCTCCTTGAACAGTGCTTGGAAAGGTAGGGATACTCGGAGCATTAGCTTTTAGTTTTTACCTTTTCTAGCTGTCTTGGATGCCGTTTTATGTACTGGTGCAAAACAACTGCTCAAAGTGGGAATATGACAACAGCATGGAAGGATACGGTACTGTCAATAGTGGAAGAAGAACATGGAAGCACATATAGCCAAAGATGTCATTAAAGCATTATATACTCTAACTTAATTTCATAGGTTGTATCATTGTGATAAAATCTTGTGACTTACAATTGAAAACAAAAACTTCTTTAAATACGATAGATAAACCACATTACTTTCCCCAAATACAATTTTAGTGAATTTCAACACTAGGTCGAAGCACAACACTTTTTAGTATGGATTCTTTATTAGGGATTCCATTATACTTTTTGAAGTAAAAAGGAAATCAGTATTAGATTTTTTAAATTGCAACAAATTATAGCAAGATGGCTTTCTAGTTACCATGGCAACAAGTCCCAACAGACCATTCTTTAAGAATTTTCTCCCCCACCCAAGATAGCAACAGTCTTTTAAAAGTGTTATCTAGAATACAGCAAAAGACAATTTATAGTACATTTATGCTGATATGCAAATGAGCAGAGCTTTTGTTAATAAGACTGCAACTTGGGCACAAGCACTGGCATCCTTATACTGAGAACGACAGCTGCTGGAAATTATAGGTCTTAATTCTAAATAAACCATGAATAATCTAAAAATAAACTCCACAGCATTTTACTTTGACAAATATGAAAAATATTTACTTAGCTATATGACTAACCTATGAATAAGAATCGAACACAGTGGCTGCCTCTCATGCTATCATTTCTGTCAGGTGCCTCTGTTCTATTTTGCACTAATCTCTATAGTTCTTCTGTAATCATTTTCACCGTAATTAGTAAGCACCTTTACTCACTCACAGCTGCGTACTAAGCAATTTGACCTATGTGTTACATGGGATCATTCTGTACGGTTTGCTTCTCTTCTGGAGCTCTCATAGAGGCTTAAAGGAAAGGAATTGAGTACAATTTGCAATTAAAAAACTCCAACTAATTTAAAGGGAAAGTTGTTCATATGCATTTTCTTTTCAAGATTATCACACAGAATAATGCAACAAAAGGATTTTTTTCAATTATCCCTTTGAAACTTCACCTACAATACCGAGATACACTCACAGAATTCTCAGTTCCCCAAAATTTTCCTTTCAGTTGTAATCATTAGACATATGCTGAGGGGGACACAATTTTCAAATTTCTAGAACAATGGTTTGGAATGACTACAATAATAAAGATTAATGCCTACGCCAAAACTAATATTTGGTGGCATTTTTAGCAAAATGATGGAAGTCTACTGCCCATATTATCAGCTTCAACTTTACAAATGTAAAACAGACTGAGCAGGTTTAAGCTACCAATGGCTTTTTCTGGCACACACTGCAATCAAGGAGTATCTAAATAGCTTTAAAAACCTGGTTATTTCATTTTTTTGTTTACTTCACTAATATTACTAATGTAGTCACATGTTTTATTCTATAATATGCTATCCTGGCAAGTGTATAAGGAAATAAGAACCAAAAACTTGTTCAAGAGTTATCTGGAATGCTTTAATATGAGGGAACATACACAAAAGTCTGCATGAGATTTACAAGACTTAGTATGTGTATCATGACACAAAGGCTATTTCATGTAATCAAATAACTTAAAAAAATATGTAAAATTTTACCCTTCGTTAAAATATCCCCTAATTGTTGTGTTTTATGGTTTCCTTCATATCAATATTATTTTCTTTTTCCCTCAGTCTTATGACTCAAACTGGTTATCATGTCATACAGCTACTATAAATTCCTGATTATTTCCTATAATCCAGTCCTTCTACTAATAAATTATACTAATCTAATATTAACCTGCCAGTATGTTTATTTTGTTTCTAATACAGGACATTATATAAAAATTTGGTGAAGTTAGAAAAGCAGATCAAATATTCAGGTAAATATTAATTCAGCAATCCATTAAGGTATTAGACCATCTGCTTAGGACCCAAGAATTCCTTATCATTGACAAAGAAGGGAGAGATTGTGGACAGCAGCTCCTTGCCATAATCCTGTTCAGGTAGATGCATTTCCAGGTGTGGGAGAGAAGTCATCATTCCATGCTCATTTAACAAACCAGATGTGCCTATTTAAATCACTGTTTAAATACCTTAAATTCATCTAGGTCCACACAAATATAGTCCACTTTCTAAGGATGAATGTGTTTTCCACCTTCCCTTTTCAGCTAGACTGCAGGTAGCCAGGCACAGAGCAGTCAAGAGCCAGAAGACCAGAAGGAACATGAGGAAACATAATTCCAGCAAAGTGTTTGGCACTGAGCTGGCTCCTGGCTGCTGCTGTAGATTTCTTTATCTAAAGCAGTCCTAAGTGGAATATGTTCCTGTTCGTGGGATTAACATGGAATCCAGTAGTGCCTGTCCTAAGTTCCCTGGACATAAGGAGAGGTTTGCTTCCCTCCAATGAGCTATCTAACATGACTTCTGTGCTTCTAACTCACTGTGGCATTAAGTTGAATGTGGAGAGAGGAGCACATGCTCCTCTCAGGGTAGGGATTAGTACATAAAATGATGAGTTCAATCTTTCTTGGAATGAATAGGGCCAAGAGCCCAGGTTGCCAGTCCTCACACATGGGGCTTCTCTCTGCCAGACAGTGAAGCAGGTCAGAAGTAGCAGTAACAAAGTAGTAAGTGTGGGTACAACCCGCACCTCATTAGGTGCACATCCACAGTAGATAGCTATGCAAAATGAAGCTTAAGGAGATGTGCCCCAAACACTGACTACTAGCTCTCTACATCTGTAGTGGTGAGCTAGATAACTGACTTAAAAAGGCTGGACTGCCTCATCTTGTTGCCTGAATTTCATGAATGGCATGTCTTCAGGAGTGGAAGCCTTTTTTCATTCAACTCTTAAGGCTTTTAAGTAGTTATTTTTCTCCCTTCTCTTTGCTGCTTCTCAGAAACAATATTTATATGATGTGCAACCTGCAACTGCAAGACTTCTGTGCTTGCCATTTTATAGCTTAGTTATCTAGAAATCACATAACAAACTTTAGTCAAAGATAGTAATGAAGTGATCATGCTTCCACTGTAAATATTGCAGGAGATTTTTTATCACTGATTAAAATTAATTTCTACAGCCATTCTATCATGTTTTTTTAGAGTAGGAAAAGTGTTTTAAAAGGCAACAAATAACAACAACAACACTAACAGGGCTAAGCCAAAATTTTCCAAGACTTTACGTAGACTAAGATGCAGTTGTATGCCTTGGAACTAGTCCCCTCTTTTGGACCCCTAACTGTAGAAACTGGGGATCTGGATAGCATACATCCTTTACTGCTACATAGCTTCCTTATGGCTGATGAACCCGTTTTCTGTCTTTGGAAATGAGTGACAGGTATTCATGTTGATCCTAGCTTAGTTGGAAGTCAAGATACAGGCAGGACACATACATAGACCCTTTGGCAGAGCACACAGCTTTACTAACCTCTTATACCAACTGTACAAAGCCAGGGCAGGGTGAAGCAGAGGAATAACTCAGAAATAAATATCAATACAAGAAGCATTAGAATGCATTGTAAGTGAAAAAAAATTGTGATATCTCAAAGGGAGAGAGTTCATAGGAAGACCATGTACCTCTGCTTCATACTGTAGGCCGGGTTAATGAGTAATTTTCATACTGCCGAAAATTTTCCACGTACTACTGCACAAATAAAAATAACTAGCATCTTGGGCATAAAGACATTTATCCTTTCCTTATTAAGTGTGAATATTACACATTTACTGAAGACTCTTTTAAAGTGTTCGGTGAAAACTGCACAAATTCAACTGAATAAAACCCACTAGGCTGGAAAGGGTTGCCTGGCAGTACACCCCTGTTGTCAGGGGAGATCTTCCCTGATGTGAGCAGAGCTTCATGTGGTATAACTGCTCTGTAAGGCACCCTGACTGGGTGGCCCAGGCATTACAGTGTCAATAACAGAATTACATTTGTTGGCTAAAAAGACTGGTTTTGTCCTTCAATAAAATAAAATAAAAAACATGTATATATTTCTTTGCTTGAGGTATTCGTACTCCTTACAAGAGAAATAACAGTTATTCTAGGAATTATCATTGCAATCTGCATCTTCACAGGATTAAAATGTTATCCTTTCTAATATATGTGATATTCAAAACAGAATAATTATTTATATTTCCCACAAGTAGAAATGTATTGTATTATTTCATTTTCAATTACTTAGTCTTATCAGCTGGTTGGGATAGAAATGGTGTGAAATACAGTTATATGTAGTGAGAGCCATAATACAGAGAACTGCAGCTCTCCGAAATTACTGCCACCAAAAGATATAGCTAATTTCCTTTAACTTCTATGATTCCTATTAAAAGTTATTATAACAGCTAGCTTCTTAAAATCTAAAGCTTACTTCATAGTACCGTTCCAATAACAATTATCTTAGTGTGTGTGACACTTCCAAAAAGCATAATATCAGCAGCTTCAATTATTTATTAAAAACAGGTGTTCACACACAAATGTGTTGTTAGCCTCAGAAAGGAAAATGAGACTGTCTGGGAGAACTGTATTACATTTGTCTGACTTTCAGCAAAGGCTGTTCTAATAAAATAAAACATAACAGAATTATCACAACTGATCATAAAACACTCATTTTCTAACAGTTCTCTAACTGTTACATGTTACTGTTACATACTCTAACTGTATATGTTACATATACATTTACGCATTTTAAGAGAAGGCAGAGGCAAAAGTTATTACAAGCATTGGAAGCATGAAATAAGATGTTGGAAGAATAGCAGAAAATTGATTATATAGAATAAAACAACTGGACCTTGTCAGCACTGTCTGCTTAAGGTCTTCATTTCTGCTTCACTTTTTCATTGTCCATTCAGTTTAGGGCTACTACTAAAAAAATGTAAGCCTAGTAATGTTATAGTGCCCAAACTCTCGATATAAAATAAAAAAATGTTTTTGGCAACAAATAGTCTTCTGTGAGCTGCTTTCCTTTTGTTCCACTGGCATCCAGCTTCCTTCTGTATTCATCTTTTGGTCTAAGCAGCAAAATCATTTACTTCCTAGTTGTACTGGAGATAAGTATTCTCTCATGACAAGGCTGTCTTCAATACTGGTTAATTAGCAAGCACATGGTAGCAGAGCTGTCCATCTTGCCCTTTACCATGCAAACCAGGCATTTATATGCAGCACATGCTGCAGACTTAATATTAGGACAAGTCTTGCAGTGGTAATCAAGTTCTTACACTTCATTTTTTTTTTTAATGGTAATAATTTATTTCTGAAGTTCCACCTATCTATCCATTAAGTAATGAAGTGTCAGGGCACAGAGGGGAGTAATCTGTTATGTTGTCTATGCATAATTTAACTCTTAATTCAGAAGGGGAAAAAAATGTATCTAGTATTAAATAAAGCCAACTATCCTCATGTGCATTAGTGTTTTCTTTACCTCCTCTGCAATCTGTGCTTTTAGGTATGTGTAATAGAAATCTAGCAACTTTCCAATTTATACTCTTTATACAGCAAAATCTGTGCCTGAGAAGTCTACATCAGCCTTTGCACAGAGGAGTCCTAGCATACAGAAGGTGTGAAAAAATTGCAAGAAGCTATAAAAAAGCAGAGGTCTGAGTGTCCACTCTAAAATGATTTGAGAACACAAGTCACCACACTTGCTCTCACTTTTACATAAACTCTGTGCAAATCCTGGCATTGTGTATGTTAATTAAAATCCTGTTTATTAGTCAATAAATGGTAATAAAAACTTCCAAGACACTGCTTAAAAGAATGTTCAAATACTGGTCTACTCCTGCTGGGAAAGTGAGCTTCATAAATTTACTTACAGGATTAATATAAGGAAGACTGAAGACTAAGTAGTATACAAGGGATCCAAGATGTATTTGTGCATGTACTGAATACTGAATATTTTCCTTTTATCCATTATAGAAACAAGTATTACCACATTTTATCAAATAACTTTAAGATATTTCAGATATATATTTAAAGTTAGACTTTTAAGAAACAGGTTTAATTTTAAAATGTCTCAAGACATAAGTTTTACGCTATCTTCTTGTCTTTCCCTGTCATTCCCCAACTAACTTTTGAGCCAGTGGGCCAATTTCAAGTAGGTTTAGCAAAGGGGTAGAAGGCTCAAACAGAATTTGACTTTCTAAAAGATGTTATAAGATTTGACACTAGAAAAAGGGGACATAAACAGATAACTGTGGATACATCCTGAGATACAATTTCCTGAGAGGAAGGTAGGCAGAATATAACAGCTACCTACCCCATCTGAAGGCAGCTGGGCCAGGCAATCTGCACATATCTAGTTGCAGACTAACGACAAAATGCTTTATCTGCAGGGGTGTCACAGACAGACCCAGGAAGGAACAGATGTTATTGCCATGGAAGACAGATCTGAGAGATTAAAGGACAAAAGTCTGTAGGAAACCAGCACTCTCATTAGCTCTACAGCTGATAGAACAACTAGTACTATACTTACATATATTCACTAGCATGCTTAAAACATACTGCCTTCCTAAGTGGCTGAGTAGAAGAAACCATTCATTATATGGGTGATGTGCATACATTAATAGATAATCTTGATTAGCAAAACACTGTTTCTTTTGTTGTGTGACTGTCAGAGAAGAAGGACGCCTGTGTGTTCCCCCAAACTGTGGGGTGCTTCTACAGTTCTCATTTGAAGAACACATTGGGCAATAGACTCGGAGGCACCAGGGGCCATGTTGTCCTTTGCAAGATTTACTGAACAAAAATACCAATACTCTGGTTACCTGCAACTATACTAACTCCATGATGCAGACAGTACTAAAGGAATGTCCTACAGGTAATGGTCACTAAATTTTATTTCTCTTCAAAGCACAAACATGAAGACCTCCAGCTCTTACAATTTCACAAAATACTGAGGCCTGGCTTCATTGGAGACTGTCTGTGATGGATAAATCCTGCTTCACATTTATATGTACTGAGAGTCACGATACAGAGAACTGCTGTGCTCAGAAATCACTGCAGCCAGCAACAGACAGCTAATTTCCTTTAAGCATATCATAAGGATATGCCTGCAACAGGACAGACAGGCAGCCCTTTTCAAGAAATTCTTCTTCCCCCTAAGAGAGAAAGAATACTTGCATAACGATAGGCAAATTAAACTTTTTAGCTTTGAACTGAAGATACTTAGAATTGCTTTCTTAGTGACTGCAGGCCCAATTCTGTTTGCTTATGTTTATATTTGCAAGGGTTTTCCCAGGCACCGCGATTTCCTTTGTAAAAGGACAGCAAGTTAGCAGCATTACTAGGCAGTCAGAAATCGAAATACTGTAACACCTAAATGCTCACCAACAAATAGAGTCAGGCGAAGTATGTGAACTATGCACATACTTTCTCTTTCCAGTATATTTCTGATATAAGTTATTGAAAAATACTGGTGTATATACTATGTGTATATATATTGTACTTGTCAATATAACTGCTTTAGGAAACATTGGATTAATTTGTACACTGTCTTGCTGTATTTAACAATGTCCTGACATGCTAACAGCTGATGTCCTTTCCTGTTCTTGGTGGGGAATTTTAATTATTCAAAGTGTAGCTGTACTACATTAATATCATGAAAGACCATTTCCAACTTGTAGAAGAGGTTCTAGATCTCCTGACAGTTACCTTGAGCAAGAACAAAGGCATTTTTTACTCAATTCTTTCTCTGACAGGTTTTTAGTCCCCTGCAGACTCTGGACTGAATTGACATTGAAGAATAAGTTTTGTTGACTGATGAGAAAAGTGCCTGATTTTACACAAGGCCTTAATTTGTTTCTTCATAATTTGCTAAAAATTTTCCAGAAGTTTCCTAGCTTTGGGGAAGATTGGCCAGATTTTGTAATTACAGTTGTATAAAAAAGACTGAGACAAGCATTGGTTGGAATTTTCTCAATCTTACATTAATTATTGTCCACTTAAGAGACAAGCAGTAGTTGCCAGTTTAATCGTTTTATGAGACTCCATTTATCATTCATGCTAAAATGGCCCTGGGTAGGTTCTTTTTATCCATTATAAATCAAAATAAATAATGAATAATGATAAGTAATTGCAACTAATGAATCAGACATGGCATTCCTTATTCCCACTACATCAGCTCTACACATGTGCACTGCTTAGAAGAAGCAGAACCATCTTCACAGATAGCAAAAAATAGCAAAGAGGTGACGCCGCTATTCCAAAGAGCTTTTGCAGCAATTCAGCATTCAGCACAAGAGAATAAGTTGGAATTACTGTAGATGCTTCAAAAACAAAGGAAGGGAGCAGTCCTGATATTCTGGTTGCAGAGCTGTGAGGTGGACTTGCATCATGAATGAAATGTTTTTTGCATAGTTAGTAGCGTGTGGGCTACACATGAGAAATAGTACTTGGGTCTACACTGCTTCATCCCATTTACAAAATCCCTTAGTTCTATAAAAATAGATTTGTGGATCCTTACTAGGTTTTCTTAAATGCATGTAATGCTTACAAAAGAAGTCCTGTAATAAATTTGCACTTCTTCCATTGACAGTTTTGTCTTATATATATCCCATATGATGGTGAATTAAAGATTAAAAATTATGAAGCACTCATTATTATGAGTAGCATAAGAGTTCTCTGGATAGACAGACAATCAGGTAAAAATATGTAGCCGACACACAAGTGCTTTACACTGCTTTACACAACTTCTAGGTCACCCAAAATCCAGAAAGTATGTAAAGCTTAAGCTAAAGGAGCATATGAAAATTGCAGAACTATTATACTCATCTTCCCTACAGTGTTGTATCCAAAGGTATTTGACACAATATTAATTTAAACAATATACATAGGAGTCCTGCATGCAATGTAAATTTGAACTACAATCACACTATAATGTTTGACAGACCAATACTCTATTTTATAATAAATTTTGAAAAGAATAAAAGGCCTCACTATTAGATCTGATGAACAAACTGGCCAAAAATTTGTTAGAATTAAAAATACAATACAGCAAAGGTGCTTCAGGTCAAGAAAATTTTTCATTTGATTTAATCTGAAACTCACTTTTTATTAAACACTTGAGAAATAAAGACTAAGCAGAAAAACATATTTTGAGATAAGAAATGGGAATGCTCTGTTCTAGACACATAGAGAAGTTTTTATTTTGATGTTTTCACTTTTCAAATCCTTCTAGTCAAAACAGTTTGCTAAATCAAATACAAATTGTTTACCTCAATCAGAGTGTCATGCCTCAGTGGGTAGTGGTATGCCAGAAAACTACTATTCCTATAAACTATGTACAAAATACTCTATGAAGGTATTCACGATGATTTTGTAGGAATAGCTAAATTATAAGAGAGTCTCTATTATAGCCTCAGTCATAATGGAGTATAAATATGAGGGAAAAATTTAAATACATGAATTTGATGGTTTTAAGAAACACAGGAAAATAACCAATGTTATTTGAACTGCACTTGTACAAAAATAAACTATGCAGAATTTTTCCTACATTTCACACTTGATTTAGCAGAGACCCTTTTTACAAGAATGAAGAGCTATTGAGCAAGGCACTAAAGTCTTGTGTTAACAAAGCCAATTGCATCCTTCAAATATCTATTGTTTTTGCAAGGATCACTTTCCCCGGGCACTGCATTGATCATACCACCACTATGCAGCCCATTTAAGCATAAACTTTAAGACTTGCCTTCATTCCATTTTCAAAGCACTATATATACTATTCCATTCTTCTTTATTTTTTTTTCTTTTTTTTTTTACCCATTTGTCACAGTTTCTGTCTCTGATTAAATTATGGCACTTGGATTGGTGATAGCTGTATTTTCAAACATATAAAGTCTTCAGAGTTGCCTCTAATCTCTACTAGGAGTTCCACAAAGGCTCCTCTTTAACCTCTTTTAAATCCAGCCTTGAAACTTTTTGCTGCCTGACAGTGATGAAGTCCCTGGTAGGCTGGTGATGCTGCCTCTTCAGATGACCAGCTCTGTCTCATTGTTCCAACTCACTTCCCCATCTGTCTGTAGGAACCCGCCATCTCTTTTCTTATAACCTCTTTAAGCAAAGGCAATATTTTCATGCTGTATTTATACACTGCCTGGTACAATAGGATTCTGATGCATGACTGAGAATGTAACTTTTGATCAAATACTGACCAAACATATATAAAAATATATATATATAACTAAAAGTATTGCTGTTTTGAGTTAAGGTTCTGTTCCCTAATTAAAGCAAAATATTCAGCGCCGCAGAGGAAATGAAAGCAAATCTGCCAGTAAAACATCCCTGTCCTCTGGGGGCTGGGGCTTGGCACAAAGCTGTGCTTAACCTGTGTATAAACCTTGGTAAAAGAGGGGAATTTTTTTCAGGTAAGGCTTACACTACTCATTATCAGCAGGCCCACAAAAACTGCAGGGGACTTAACTACTAGTGTGTTTACACTCTTTCCTTTCCTTAAGACATGCTAACCAGGACCTGTAAGAGCCCTGAACTGAACTTAATGTGTTCTCTCCATTGCTCCTGTGGTGAGAATTTGCATTAGTAGGGGAGGGAAAGAGTACCACGGCCATTCTGTATCTCACAAAGCCATCGAGTAATGCTGAGTGTGCATGAGGATCTGTCCTTCAAAACCCAAGGAGAAACAAAATTTGTCAGTCTCACTTTATCAGGAGAAATGATTTAGAAGGAAACATGTAAATCCCATTGTAACAGGTAGGAAAGGCGGGAAGGCTGCAAATGTCTGGCTCTGCTCTCATAGCTCAGTATTAATAAACACAACTGGTAGAGTCAAAAGAAGATGCTCAAAATAATTCATTTATACTGGATAGAAAATCAGACAGAAGTACTGTCTTTTTCACTGTCCCAGAATGAAGAAATATCTTGCAATAGGACTGTAGTCATTGAAGCATAACAAACAAAAGGCACCCATCTGAAAAGACATCTGTATTTGCAGGATGGAAGTCTGTGTTTCCATCCCATTGATTATATGTATGAATTACTTCATTATATTTTCAGACATTTACCTGACTAAATTTTCTTTTTCAGTCTTTAATGGGAAACATCAGAGGTGCTTTTGTAAACCGGACCTGAACTATTAAACCAGGAAACTCCACAGGCAACAATATTTGCAATGCAAAGCACAGGAGCCAAGAGGTTTTTAACCATTTAAAAAAATTTTGACTATATAAGAAAGACTGAGGAGGAGCAGGACTAGGAACCTGCTTTAAGGCAGAGAACATATTTAGGGGTGACTGAGAATGCCGAATACTGGAAGAGGGTATGTCACAGCCTTGTCTGGATGGAAGAAGGTGGCCAGTGAACTCCGGTTCCATAACTAAACAGCATGCCAGCTATGTGCAGGGCAAAAGATATGTTTTAATTTTCATAATTTCTACTTAGTAATTATAGCCTAACAAGAGTAGCTGAAGAATATTTGCAGAGTCCACAAAAGTTGATGGAGATGATGCATATTTCAGGGAGGGATTTCAAGGAAGTCTCCTGTTTAGAGGCATTAACCTGTAAAACAAATTTCTGCCAAAGACTATTATGACCTCTGTAGAGCATTAAAGTGGAGAAGGTGTCATTTTCTTTTTTTCCCCAATGATCTTTCTGATAATTTCCCTGAGATTTTCTTCAAGACCATCTTGAATAAGGCATAACTAGACACAATTATAATATATCTAGACCAAGGTCTGCCTGTCTTGTTATCCTTGCTTGGACAGTGGCCTGTAGCTGATGCTGAGAGAACACTCTTAACAGAAGCAGTGTGCCGTGACCCTTCCTCTCATATACAGTCCCTGCTTTCAAAAGACTACAGGTCAGGGTCTACACATTTTGTGTCTGCTGGCATTTCTACTCTGCTAGTGATTGTAACTCTTATTCATCTTGATAACTTGCAATTGCTTTTTGAAACCAATAAAAACCTGCTAGCAAAAAACACCCATGTTATGGCCTTCTCTGGATTATTACAAAACCAAAGGAAGACTACATGCGACAAACAAGTTTTTGGCAAGCTATTGAAAAGATCTAAAAAGCAGTAATTTTCCATACCTAACAGATAAGACCAGTTATTTATCACGAGCTAATGAATGCCTTAAAGGACAGTGACGTGTTCTATGGAGGTACTTAAATAGGTGCATTCACTGTTCCAGTTGGAAAAAGTCCACGATAAATAGCTCAGCCCAGTTTTGTATTTACTGTGTATTTACCAGTTGAAAGGGAGGGGGATTCAATAAAAAGATGGCTTCTCTCTGCCAGTCATTAGCTGTGAAAGATGGGATGGAACAGTAATACCAGAAACAGTGAAGATGCCTGCCTAGACTTCAAAATGCGCAGGTTTTGGTTGACATCAACTACAGCTATTAATTCTCAGCCAATGGTTACCATTTTCTGCTTTTACTTTGAAAAGTGATTTGTATTTATACATAGCACTTAAAAAAAATAAATCTCAGGAACAGTCTAAAGTAATTATTTAACTGCTACAAAAAATCATTAATTACTGCCTTTTATTTTTCTCTTTCAGCACACTGGTCCAGAAAAAAAATACTTATTGTGACTACTGGCCACACAAGGATTTGCAATGATTCAGGGCAACTATCTAACTAAAAATCAAAACTTTCAGTAGTTATTGATTGTTCGTGAGTCTATACCATTATTGTTACTGACATCTTGGATATGTTTCTGACAGTTTAGGTATTATTGAATTTCAAAAGCTATTCAATAACCCTGCATTAATCTACCAAAATATTTGCACATACAAAAAGGTATAACTGCTTTCTCCCTTTTTTTACTCATAGTTCTGGAAAGAAGAATCCAACAATTGGATAGCCTTAACTTATTTAAAATAATAATAATTCTTCAGAAGGTCATTATCAGTCTTAATAAAGCCTTTACTATACAAATGAATCTCCTTTATGGAGCACCTCTGTACATAAATAAATGTCACTGCTGTAATGATTAAACACCACCTATGTAAAAAAAACCAAACAGCTATGCAAGATGGAAACAGTTCAGCCCCTCTTTTAAATGCTTAGGTTTCCCGTTGTAAAACTGCTGAAGAGGAAACAACATATTAAATGTCAAATTGACCTGGGACAGATAATATTACTGGATTGTAGCCATCAAATATTTCCTTTTTTCTTAATTGGCTATTAGTCTCTATGAACACAAAATGCTCAGGAGAAAAAAGCTTTTATCTTTGTTTTGGTTTTGCAGATTTGGTCATGCAGAGCACAGAGAGCTGAGCAAACCCTCACACACCACACATCAGGCTCTTTGTAGAATACAAGACTTTGAGCATTTATTCCTCTTCTGAACACAAAATTCAGAATACAATGAACAGCATGGCTAGCTAAAACAATTGCTTGTGCTACCCATGCGAGCTGTATATTTTCACTTCCAAGTCATTATCTTTTATAACTAGCAGTTAGCACGAGTAAGGAAGCTCAAACCAAATGATTGTTACAGTGTCTAATCAGATGCCCAGATGGTTACTAAACAATATAAAACTGTTATTAAACAGGACATTACAATAAACATGTTAATTCAAGGCCTTTTGTAAAATAACTCTCAGAAATTGGCACCACCTACAGTTAATAACTACCTATGGAAAGTTAGTCAATGGAAATTTTTGCTTTAAGCTGAATAAGCGATGGACAAAGCTCCCCTTACTCAGCATCTATTTATTACAAACTCATTTATGAGGAGAGATTACAGCACTGCTGTGTTCTTCAAGTTTTATGCGGCTGTCACTTCATAAAATTACACTGTTGTAAAACTAGAAACTATTTAGCTTCTAGCATTTGAATTTATGTAACAAATACAATGATTTTATGCATTTTAGGGCAGCTTCAGAGCTACTTTAATACAGGATCAGGTACAAGCACAACCAGAACATTTGAACTGATACACCAGCATGCCCTGACAGACAGAAAAAGAGGTGGAATAGAAATTGTTGACTCCTGCTAGCTGAAGTCTTCCCAGCTATGATGAAATGTCTAAAAGCTCTGGCCAGTAGGAGTTGAATAGGTTAAGAGAAAGACCTCTTTCCCAAAGATTTTAAATCAACTAGCGTAAGTATTTATAATTTTAAAAAACTCTTAATAAAAAAATACTGAATAACAGAATTACCCTTACTGTCTTAAATTTAGTTGCTACTGGTTGGCTGTAATTTAAGTCAACTTAAGACCAGCAAAATCAAGAGGAAAACCTTTAATTTTTTTGACAATTATAAATTGCTCTATCATATTAACTGGTATTTTTAATTTAAAGCTATACATAGCTTATTTCTTCCCTTTTATTTTTAAATAATAGTTTTGCATGTAAAAGAATGCATTAGAACTGCAAATGTGCCTATTTGAATAATTACAGATATTGTATTCCATTGTTTAGTTACAACAGAAAATAATATAGACAGCATAAAAACAGGTGCTAAACAATACCCACCCACCTGTGCTAACTTTTTACAAAGCGTATATTTTCTGACATTTCTTATCAATTCAAACCAAACTGACATAAAAAACAGCATCTATGTTTTTGTGGTTGTAAGGACTGGGTTATGTATTATTCATAAGTGTTTTGGTTTTGAAACATGCTTCTTTTTGGACCTTTTAGAGTATATTTAATTCTGTGAAAATATTAATCTTTTCACAATACATATGAGAAATACTCTTTTTAAATAGTTAAATGAAAATTTAGATGATTATAAATGGAGACTGGGCAAGTTAAAGGAGAAAGGACTATCAGAGCTAGTAAATATGAAGGTAACACTTTAAACTTAGTGGCTGATAATGTTCTTAAGAACTGTTATGACAGGTCTATTGTGACTTTGTGTCCATTTGAAGTCTGGTTATCACTAGAAACAAGAGGTTGGAGTACCTCCGTTCTGATCCTGATCCCACTGAAGTCACCAACAAAATGTCACTCAACTGATTTCAGGAAGGCAGGACATCATTCTAAATTCATTATATCTAGTATTGAAATATGAACAAGGTAGAGACCTTATTTTACTGACTACAGACATGTTACATGAGAGGTTATTGCTATGAAGGGCCTCAGACCATAGCAGTTTATGCTCTTGTGTAGCAGTGCACACTGCAGAATGCAATGTGCAAAGTGTAACAAGCTTGTAAATCTTTGATTTTGCAGTATGAAATGGCAAACAACACTGAAAAAACAAGGGATCATAAAACTATTAATTAAGCACACTTCAAATATGTCTGACTGCTCCTCAGACTCTCATTAATAGATTGGCTAATTAATCATAATTATCTTAAATGCTTCATGATGTTTTTGAATGTTTTGGTTGCCTTGAAGTTTCAAGTGAATAATATTTTTATTTTCCCAGCCTAATTTTAAAGAAAAAGAGGTGCTAAAACAACAACTTTTTTAAAATGACCTTTTCATTTACAAAACATTTAAGAGCCTTTGTTAGAGCTCAAAATTAATTTTGAGTTGCAGAAGATTCATAAATGGGAAGGACTATAAAGTCAAGCCAGGCATTATACTGTAAATTGAGTTATATTTGCTTTGGTTGATAACCTTTTTCTTGTTTTCTGTATCACTTCTTGTCTGTATTCTCTGTTAACTGTATCACAGATATACAGAGAATGAGCAGGAACAGAAAGTTGTCTGGTAGGAGGCATGGCAGGAAGTTATAGGAAAGCCTAGGTGTTTCTCAAAGCTTAAGTCACAAAGCCTGAAAAGTGGTTAAACATAGCCAGGCCTAATGTCATCAAAAACAGCGCATTAAAAATAATGCAGAGTGTACTTTTATTAACAAGTTGTAACACTGGTTTATTCCAGTAGCCTGTCTCAAACAGAGAGCATGACAAGATGCCTTGGGGAAAGTAATGAACAGTTACGGGATAATCTGCCTATTGGGGATGTTTCTTCTTAATTCTTAAGCCTGAAAGGCATATTGCTTACAAAATCTTTGTTTGATATAACACAAAGTCAAAAAAAGCATGCAAATGTCTGATTCATTTAAAAACTGTATTAAGATTTTGGCCTCATTTCTATCCTGCCTGTGAAAATGAGATTCACACATAGTGTGTGTTTACAAAATTTGTATTTTACAAAAGTACATTTTTGTTCTTTTTTTTTTTGTTCTCCATTCTTTCTTATACAATAACAAAATGTAACTATAAGAGTATGCTTTATCTCTCTTGTGCGTATCTTCTTACACATTTTATCATTTCTTCTCTTTAATCCTTTCTAAATTAAAGTAATATGTTGAGTCTCATATGGAAGTCTTTTTATTCAGCCTCCCTTCATATGCCTACTCTATTTTCTGAATTATTTTTTTTTTACCAGAACTGAATGTTGTATGCCAGCTGAGTGGTTACAATTGGCTTATGCGTAACATAACACGACTTCCTATCTGTCTAAACATCCTAACACCCTGTTTGCTTTTCCAATTCCTGCTGCAGTCATTGAGCAACCTGGGACAATATCAGGTCTTTACTGCTCAGTCAGAACCTGGCAGTGTGTATGGTTAGCTCAAAATACACCTCCCAATGAGCCCTAACTTTGACTTGTCAGCTATGATGTATGTCAGTCACTGAGCTCATCACTCGTCTGGCACTGCCATGCCTCTACACAGGGCTTTCCAATCACTGTTGGTTTTCAGTATTATGAATTCTGAAAATGGTCCTATTTTTTTCTCCTCAGCCACATCTGACAGAGCCAAGGAGATAAAGTTGGTGGACTGAGACATTTGGCAAGTTGTAGCTCTCCTGTTGTAAAAAAGGGCTTCAGCAGACAGCTTTGCCAAAACAGCTGTGCCATGGAAGAAAGATGTCACCAGAGGCCCTATGATCTATATTCTTCTGTAGGAGAATACTGATTCACTGGAACAGTGTTTCTTGGAGGTTATTAAATTCCTGTCAATTTAAAAGAACCCATGTTTTCCAACTCCACCTGCCAGCTTCAGATATTCATCTGAATATCTTGAACTTCCAGGCCTTACGTTGTAGCAGGTAGAAAAGAAGATGAGCTGAGATGCAAAGAGCCATCTCAAAAGCTGTGACTTATGCTGTAGTCTATCTAAGAAGCCAAGGAGGAGATCTGAGGAATGCAGAGGCCCTGGAGTGCACGCTTTCAAACAAACTCAGAACTTCATGGCTGGGTGGAGCCCACCACTTTCAGATTGTCCCTGTCTTGTAAAATGGGGAATGATACATCTGCTCTCAGGCAACCACAATTTATATCTTCTATTTTTTTTCCTTTTTTTTTTTTTTTTTTAGCTTTTATTCCAAATCAGAATGACCTTTAACTTAAAAAAAAAAAGCCAACACCCAAACTACAACTCCTTTCTGTTCATTACAGTTCATTAATTTTATAAGAAAATTGAAAGTTTGTAATAAAAACAGGATTTCATACATATTTTCATTTTATAATCATCACACAATTTGATAGGACTGAGAAAACTGCTTAAGTACATCAACATGCACAACTGCCAAACTTGCATAACTTTCAATGAAAGCATTATATGCTCAGAAAGAGGCTTCCTATTCTTAATTAGAAATGAATTTCCATATAAAAGAAATACATTTACTCTTATGGCTTAGATAAAAGGGTAGTGAAACTCAAACAGATTAGAAAATTTTTGACAGAACAATTTTCCATCAGGAAGTATCTCTGATTTTGGACAAACTGCATAGAAAGGCACGTTGTCAATACTAAAATTCATTACAGCAGTGTACACTTCTTGATCAATTTTCATTTTAGGAATGGAACACTTATTTTTAATCTCAGAATAGGCTTCTTTTTTCAGAAGCATATTTCTATTTTACAGCACAGTATCTTTTTTTTAAAGTTAATTATGTTTTTTAAAATTTTGTTGCAATTTTAATTGCAATTTTCAGACTTCGAAGCTTGCAGAGAATACTCTGCAAAACAGCAATTTCATTTTGTTACAGTTCTAGACAGAGTAGCTTTCCAGGTTCTTCAGAACTTGCATCAAGAGGAGATTGCAGTCACTGCAATGGATTTCTAACAATCAAAACATCGTGCTGCTATTATACATGTTTATAAGATGTACTGGTGGGAGTCCTCTTACAATGGGAATGAAAATGTATAGAAACACTGACTGCTAACCTTTCACTGACATAGATGGAAAACCTACATGCATTTCTGGCAGGCTGTGCAATAACTGGCAGTTGTGACTAGTTGGCAAAAGATGGGATTGAGATGTTTTCAAAATAAGGCCAGGATGCTCCTTTCTCTAACTAAGTCCTCCCCCAGCAGCAGCAATTTGAAGATTGCTTTTTTTTTTTTTTCAGTTTAAAATTGCTTTTTTGCAACAGTGGTGTCCACACTTTCTTCTGCATCACCTGCACAAATCAAGTTCTACTTAGAAAAGTAAAAGGCAGACTGACACCCCCAGACACACACACAGAACGACTTTCTGTTTCCTCTGGTTGACACCGTTTCAAACTGAAGACAGCTGCTGTTCTGCTGCAGGCCAATAATACATTCAAATCCTGTATGAGCTTTTAGTGTATCCTTTAGAATCATCCTGTACTTCACATGAATCACTTTTCTGGCAGAATCCACAGACAAACATGGTAATAAGACTGAATATAGGTTTACCTTGGCATCTCACAGCTCATTTTTTTTAAACTTGTACAAGTTGGGGGGTGGGGTGGGGTGGGGTGGGCAAGGAATAATAATAAGAACCTATAAACTAGTAACTTCAAAATGTCCAGGAAAGGTCATCTCATATACACCAAGTTACCACCAGTTGCAGGACAAGACCTTAACAGTCAAAACACTAAGAAACCCAACTTATTTCATTAAGAAACTCCATACAAAACATATTGGGCACTAACCCCAAATAATTTATAACAGTATTAACACTTGTGGTGAAAAGACAGTTATAATCATGCTTGAATAGTAAAATTCAAGCCTGGATTAGGCCTCTAGGGTCTACTAAAACTAGAGCTTGAATAGGAAAAATCTAGTTTGTTACAGAAACAGAATGTAATCACCCAGTTAGAATCTGTAATAAACATTTGTGCAGAAATATACACAGATTTATGTGCACATGAGTTTTTATGAAACAAAATTCTAATCACAGAACATTAAAATGGTTGCAAGGTTGAGTAGTCAAATGTAAGAGAATTTCAGAGGCTGACTCTGCAACTCTTACGTAGCCCCTTTTGCATACATGGTATGATTATGCCTTTGACTGCATTCTGTTTTTTTATGCATAACCTTTACCTTATTCAGGGCTCCTGATGGATAGTACCTACTTAATTAGGTAATGAGTCAATATTTTGTTTTCTCTTTGTTGTTCAACATGTGGCTCCATGCATTACATACAACGTACTATTCACATCCTGCTCTTAAAGACAGCGTTATTAATTTCTTCCCAGAGTTATTGATTTTCTCAAGCTACTTTGCTGGTGCTTCTTTCCATGCTTCACATGATTTTCTGAAAAGTTGACGAATTTATTTTCACTACAGCTTTTACACTACTGGCTACTACAACTGTAGCACAGAGAGATTAAGGTCAAGGCATCCATTATTTCCTGAGGATCAGAATGAGACACTTAAGACCTGATATTCAAGGTTCTAAGCAGATTCAGCAATTCATACATTGAATCCTGTCTTCCAAGAAAGAGGACAAACTTCACATTTGCAAATCAGGATCTTAGGTTAGAAATCTTAAAGAAGAGGAACATATAATCACACGTAGGAAAAGTCTGCTTTAATCACCTCTCAGGCATAAAATAGGAACTTAATGTTAATGGCAGGTTAGAATACAATTTCTCAGAGCAAGTGGCAACTACTTCTGTCCTGAAATGATCCCTTTTTTTTCTGCAGTCCTTTGCCTACTTAAAGAGTATGCTTTCCAATTTTTGCAACAAGTGAGGCAGATGTCAGATTAAAAAAAATACTTTCATTACTCAGTATTGATGAATTCCCAGAGTAGGGCCATCCTGCTCTTTGTTTGACATATGTAAAAAAGAAAAAACTTACAAGTATGAAAGAAGGGGAAGGAGTTGAAGTTGCAGAAGCATCCAGAGCAATGTCATTTCCAAATGTTAAACTCTGCTTTCATCACTTCAGTTGTGTCCTTTTAAGCTACTTCTGCAATTCATTTCTTAGTTGTCTAGGTTGATTTTAAAAGCAGGGAGAAAAAACAAACTCCATTATTTGACATTTTATATCAGTGTTCCAACATCAGCTATTTGGAGAACTTTCAGATCCACCACATGGTTTTTCAACTTGAGGAAGGAAAGCAGCAGCAGTAGCAAAGAGGTCACTGTTGGATCACTACCACTTGAAACATCAGTCCAGAATCTGCTGAAGGTTTCTAGAAACATTTACCGCTAGCAGAACAACTGTGTTCAGAAACCCTGGAGGCCTTTCCAAGGCACTGACCATCTGGGGAACAGACTTTTCTGCCTGATCTTCACAAACCTGACATTTCCTCTCTTCTTCCAATCTGTTCTTCACGCACTTCTATTTCTTTCTAATCTTTGCTCATTTTCTGTCCTGGTTTCAGCTGGGATAGAGTTAATTTTCTTCCTAGTAGCTGGTACAGTGCTGTGCCTTGGATTTAATATGAGAATAATGTTAATAACAAACTGATGTTTCAGTTGTTGCTAAGTAGTGCTTACCCTAAGTCAAGGACTTTTCAGTTTCCCACGCTCTGCCAGTGAGCAGGTGCGCAAGAAGCCAGGAGGGAGCAGAGCCAGGAACTGACCTGACCTAGCCAAAGGGATATTCCATACCATGGAACATTACATTCAGTATATAAAAGCTGGGGGAAGAAGGAATGGCAGTACATTCAGAGTGATGGCGTTTGTCTTATCAAGTAACTGTTATGTGTGATGGAGCCCTGCTTTCTTGGGGATGGCTGAACACCTGCCTGCTGACAGGAAGCAGTGATGAATTCCTTGTTTTGCTTTGCTTGCATGTACAGCTTTTGCTTTACCTATTAAACTATGTTCATCTCAACCCACGAGTTTCCTCAGTTTTACTTTTGCAATTCTCTCCCAACCGGAGGGTGGGGAGGGAGTGAGCAGCTGTGTGGTGCTTAGTTGCTAGCCAGGGTTAAACCATGACATTTTCTCAGTCCTGCTTTTTGACTCACTGGACCTGTATGAGCTGACCGACTCAGTGTCAAGTTTCTTTACTCAGCCAGCCTTAGCTAGTTCCTTCAGACATTGAATTCTAGGCTATCTGAACCACATAATGTACTGAGGAACAGAGTGAGTTGAACAGCCAACTTAATAGAGGAAGCATACTGAGTGCTTTGCAGAGGGTATTTTTCTCTACTGAGAAGCCTTTTACCACAGAGGTGGTATTTTTAATAACTAACTCCCTTCATTTTCTCTGACACATGTTGAATATTTACCACTTTACCCATCCCTATTTTCTCATTTTTTCCTTCCTGCGCCCAGATACTTTTCAATCTCTGCCCTTAATAATTCATCATCCAAAACACTCAAACCCATCCCTTGCCAGAACTAGCCCTGCCCTGACAGCCCTGTGCTCCTCGTTTCCTAATTTCATCCCTGTCTTTCTCCTATAAATGTCTTAGTTCCCTTCTTCATTTCCATTTTTACCCTTTGTCCTAATTTCCTCCCTCTCAACTGCAGATTCCTCTGTGTCCTCTTTCTCCATTCACTTGGTAGAATCTGATCTTCATATGATTAACTTCTGAAAAGATTTTCTTTCAGGGAGCACCAAATATGTAAAATTTAAACCTAAGCAGACATGTTTGCCAAAAAAACTAGTCATCAGATCTTCTAATGCTAAATGCCAGGCATCTAATGGTAAATGCTTACTGGTCATGCATATATTACAGTGAAAACTGATTGTGTAAAAATGACTCCGAGTTGTACACAGAGTTGAGCACACCTGACAAGAATTACAGTCTGGAAGCTCAAACCAAATTTTGCAACTAGATCTAAAATTTAGTGATATAATCATCATCATATGGGCCTAATGTTCAAGAACTTGTTACAATATTAAGGATTTCCTCAGAAGACCTGAAATGTGTCTTATCAATAGCAAAGATACATAGGTAATCATGTTGTGAAAGTCTTTCAAAAATGGAGAAGACCCATACACATATTTAGGGCAGAAAGCACATCACAATAAATATCTTGATACAATACATCTATTAATTTATACTGCTGAGATCAAAATCTTATGCTTCAGTTCCATTGTATCACACCTTACAACAATAAAATAATAAAACTCTACTTTATCAATGAGACATATAGTGGAAAAAATGTCTACTGTTTGCAAGAGGCATATCACTAAGTCATTAGAAAAGAAATACGACATGATTTTGTCATGACCTCTAACAAAACATGACAATAACAGTAATTCCCCTAATAACGGTTACAACTGAGTTTATCTTACGTTTAGATTAATCTTTTTTAAACATGCATTATTTTTTCAATGGTAAATTACACCAGGGACCGTCGTGGTTTAATCCCAACTGGCAACTAAGTACCACACAGCCGCTCGCTCACTCCCCTCTACCCTCAGTGGGATGGGGAGGAGAATCGGAAAAAAGTAAACCACATGGGATGAGATAAGAACAGTTTAAGAACTGAAATAGAGTAAAAAATAATAATAATAATAATAATAATAGTAGTAGTAATAATAGTAATTAATAATAACAATTACAACAATAAAAAGGAAGATAAAAAGAGAGAGAGGAATAAACCCCAGGAAAAACAAATGATGCCCATCACAGTTGCTCACTACCTGCTGACCGATGCCCAACCAGTCCCTGAGAAGTGACTGACAGGCCCTGGCCAACTCCCCCCTGTTTATATACTGAGCATGACATTCTGTGGTATGGAATACCCCTTTGGCTAGTTGGGGTCAGCTGTCCTGGATCTGCTCCCTCCCATCTTCCTTTGCTCCTGCTCACTGGCAGAGCATGGGAAACTGAAAAGTCCTTGATTTAGGATAAGCACTATTAGCAACAACTGAAACATCAATTTGTTATCAACATTATTCTCATATTAAATCCAAAACCATTACACTGTACCAGTTACTAGGAAGAAAATTAACTCCATTCCATCCAAAACCAGGACAGGGATCAAAGTAAGTTCTTCTACAGAATTTGAAGTGATCTGAAGAAGAAATTTCTGAAACATATTACTTTATTGCAGAGTAGTAAGTAGGTAGAGAATAAGAGTAAATAAAATAAGTTAAAAATGCAGGTTAATTACATTTATCTATATTGAGTATAATGCACAGAACAGACTACATCAAAAAACATTAATCATTAAATTAAGTGCACTAAAAAGGATTCCCAGTTCTAGAATGTGTTAAACACTAGAGATCTGAACCCGTATTTGGTAATAGTTAGAATCATTCCATTCATCTTCAAAGATAAAATACTAAATTCACAAACTCAAAATAATCCATGTGAGGTATCAGTTATCAGAGGTTAGATAGCACAGATCCATGACAGAATATCCTGATGGAAACAAGTAAACCAAGAGGTTTCCATCCTCTTTCATTCTTTTTGAGAAACATGCACATTTTGTCAATATTCCACAATTATTTGCTAACATATAGGGTCTGAGACAGTATGTGCTTTGTTTAGCCCTGCCTGACCTCTTTCTCTCTTTTGAATTCCTGCATCCTTCTCTGACATCTTCACTTCCAAATTTCAGTCAGGCTCCCACTGCCATTCTCTCTCCTGCAGTCACAGATGCTGTTTTAGTCTCCCTATTCTGTATGCATTATTTCAAAAAAGGCTTATAAACCCAATCTGGTATATCCACTAATACCTTACTAAAGTTGTTTCTTGATGCATGCTGTCTGAAAGCTTGCAGAGAATGCTGAGGGACATGAATCCCAGTGCTTCCATTACTGTGTCCCTAGCACTCCTACATGTGGTTAGAGCTGCAGTTGTAGGGAGTGCACAGCTGTTGCAGACCTTGGTGGAGGTGCTTTCAGCATCTGAAAATCCTGAAGAATTAACCACATGCATATTCAAATTTCTGAAGTCTTGACTGCTTGCCCTTCTAGTCTTGGCTCATAAACTGAGTATGTGTTTCTCAGTCTGCCTTTTTTCTCTCATGGCCTCTGTCTTCACATAGCCAGTTGGCATCAATCTCTTTCTTTCTGCGCCTTTTTTCCCCCTTGTCTCCAAGCCTAGTCCCTTCAGAAGATGGAAGCGTTACTCGGATTAGATCATGATATGGGAAGTAAAAAAAACATAACAGAGACAGGGTTCCTGAGCTTTCGACCCTTGTCAGCCTGCCAGGTTTTCAGTCTTTGCTTAGTGACAAAGAAAGCTATGTAGAAATGTTAACAGTTCCCAGGTGTCTACTTTTTAAATATTTCTTTGAAATTTATGTCTACAGTGCTATTTCATTGTGATGAAGGTATTTTTGAAATAATTGCATTTTACATCTGTTTTTCTGAACACGTTACATATACATGCATAGATATGCTATATATTCCTACCCATACATTCATACCTATGGAGAATTTTTTTCCTTTCTTACTCAGACTTTGAACTCAGCTGGCTTGTTGGGTTTTTTTACTATCTCAGATTTTAGGGAGAGTGAAGTCAGAACCACAAGGCTGAAAATTAATCCTAAATAAACCAGATTATTAACCATAAATTGCATACCCTTATGGGGTCTGACCACTTGTTTATCTTAGATCAAAAATCTCCATGTGATTTTAAATATTGATCCTCCACATATACACCAGGATGAGCAAAACCAGCAGCTTCAGCTGTTTTATTCTAATGTGAGAACTGGATCTCATTAATAAAATCCCTTGAAGCTTCTCAAGGCATTCCTGCCTTGGCACTTCCAACGGCGAGGAGAGCAATAATTCCCAATCTACATTTCTTAAAAGCAGTTAAAGGTCATGAATAAATTACTGAGAACTTCAGTATGGAAAGAAAATGGACTGGTGCTAAAAAGAAAACATAAAGATTTCTTATAATTAAAATCCTCTACTCACAGAAACATTTCTTTACAATATTTAACATTTTGATACCAAGGAGGCTAAGGTTATAATGCCATTAGCAAAAGATGACCTTTGCATGTCTCTGTGAACAACAAATAAGCAGGCACAATGCTAAACAGCACGCTCTGTGTTTATCTGTATTAGGCATTTCATTAGTGTAGCTTTTTCTTATGTCTTCAAATTCCTTGTATTCCCACATATCTGTAGAGAATGCACTTTCTACAGTTTCTGAAGCCAAGCTATCTTCATTAGGCAGGAAGTAAAGAAGCAAAAAGATAAGTAATTAAATCTCAAATGACTTCACACAGATTCTCCAAGGTATTTAAGAGATGGCTTCAGGTAGTCATTTTTATTTGCATTACAGTCACTGATTTTGTTCCAGAAATAGACTAGAGCTTTCACCATGGAACCTCCCTGAAGTCCCCCAGTTACCATTCAGGTTTTTTGTTTCTACTGTTTGCCTCTGCAGACATCAATCCTAGGTAACCTCAGCAACGAAAAAGATCAAGCATAAAGGCTCTAGAATTTGTGAGGCTTTATCTCACAGCTTTATGACAAGCTACATCTTCCTTACAAAACAAAAATTCTATCTGGTGTAGTAACACTACATCCTGTTTTGTGTTTCTAAGACAGTATTTTTAAAAATTTCTCTCTCTTCCAACTTAATTTAGACATGTGAAAATCTCAAACCATCTGGAGACTGATCTCTCCTAATTTCAGTCAGACAATACAATCCCAAAGGAAGACAACAGATACTTAGCTGATATAGTTATAGAAAAGAAAAATAAAAATTAAAAAAAAAAAAGAAAAATAAACATAATAGCAGAGAATGAACTGAGCAGAGGAAAGAGGACATTCTCACCACGGCAGAAGAACCCAGCCTGAATCCTTGAGTTTCAACACTGAACAGTTCCTGGAAAAGACCCCATGTAAGCACTGCAGGTGCTGTGACAGGCTGCCTTCCCCTTCCTTCTGCTGCCCACATGCCCAAATATTTCCTGAGGCAGGTAATGAAAGCCATGATCTAACTCAAGAGTTAAACAAATGAACCAGATTGAAATCAGATATCTTATTAAGCATTACCTTAGTTCAAGCTTTTTTCCTCAACTCTGAAGTCCTCGTGGGTGTCTCTAAGAAAGCCAAGAATCTGCCTGACTGTGCTGTGGAGGAGCAACTAGTAGCATGCAGGGACAGTAGTTTGCTTCTTCATTCAAAGTGAGTGCTGTGCAAAGTGTATGCTTGTCCTCAGGAGCTGGTCTAGGATCACATTCCTTCTGGATCCTTTGCAGACTGCTGAAGCCAGGCTCCCTACCGCTCCTTTCTTCCTCACCCTTTGCTTCCTACAGTCTCAGCTGCACGGTGCCCAGTTCCAGCCAGGGGTGGGCCATGCTCCCCCCCTGCACACAACTGCATGGCCCCAGGGAGGGCTGGGGCAACTGGATACACTACGGATTCAAGCCCATGAGAGCTGAAGAAAGCCCAGAACTGAGGTCTTCCATTCGAGACAGAAACCTTCATTATCTCACTGGATGTGATTGTGGGGCTCCCATTCTTTGCCAAACTGCACTTCTTTGGGGGTATGAGTGCTAGAGCTATCGACAAGCAAGGAAGTATTTCTTGACTATGACTTGTAAGTAGTTCTGAATTCATACTAAGTTCTCTTTGGAGCTTAGGTCTCAGGAGTTTAAATCTCATGCATACTGGTTTGAATGGGAAATGGACCTTATCCCAAAGGTCCCTTTTTAACATATAAGGTATATCTACAGGTCTAAAATGAGGAGCAAGCAGTAACCTCCTGCCCCACTGTCAATAACAGTGAAAATCCAGGGAAGATAGTATTTTCATACTTGGTATTTTTGTGTTCTCTTTTCTCAGCACTATATTGTTAATAGAAGTGCTTTGTATGGGGAAAAAAATATTATTTGAGAAACATTTAGAGAAACAGTAAATAAGATTCTGTCTTAGGTCTTTCAGAATCTAAAGAAACGTATTAACAAAGCTCAGCTCCAGACATGCACATGCACCATAAAGACACATTAAAAGAGCACCACATGATATCTACTACTTAACCAGAATCCCAATATATAGAAGGTCAGTAGTGTTGACACCACCCAGCACCTACACTGCAGTAAACCACTGTGCTGTGCCATGGCTAAAAGCACTTTCTATTGATTGTTTCTTCTAAGAAAACGACGTGAGAGTAGTAAGACAAATTTAGGTAACAGCAAGCTGAAGGAAATAGTCTGACAAAAAAAGTAATTCACTATGGAACACCAACAAAGATAAAACATAAGGTGTGTAATATATCACCAGCCTGGAAATAAACCAGGAGGCTTTCTGCCATTTTTTCAAGTTTTCAGATGACCACAACTAATTGACAAAAAAGAAGTCTTAAATCTTCTATGAAACAAATATACTAATAGACAGAAACAACACACTATCCTATGCTGACCTTATCAGTAAGAAACTTGGAGTCTATTCTGCCCTTGCTTGTATACTTACTGCTCCTCCTGATTTCTGTGGGTGGTGACTATATGTACATGAGCATATTTGCTCCATACTGCTTGTAAGGGAAGGCAGGGTGACAGAACTGCTGAACTGAGACCTGGTATGATCTATTAATGTGATTCTAAATCCAGTGTGAATAAAGCACTTGAATTGCTGAAGCTTCACCTTCTAGGCACATCAGCCTTCAGCCTCCCCACCAGCAAGGATGTGGATGTTCCTGTATGTGTTAGTGTTGGAGGGTCCTACGGAATTAAAAAGCTAATTTTGTGTTAGCAAATGGTGCTGGATTTACAGCTCTAGAGGATAAAATGCTTTAAAATGGGTAAATAATTTGACGTTTATACAGTGCCTTTCATTCTGAAGATTTGCTACAACATGCTTATCAAACTGTACACATGTGGCAGCACTGAAATACAGCCAATTTGGTGTGCAGCCCAATACACAACAAAGAAGAGAAAGAAGGTATTTAACTAGGTACATCAGGGAAAACGAACTCTTGAAATCTTTCTTTGGAAATGAAGTGTCCATACTGACCAGAGGGAACTGTGCATTTCAACATTTCAACCCCAAGGCTGTCACAAAGACGACTGCAAAACAGGCTCGTGTCTTCCCTCTCTCATTCAGACAGATATAACTATGTGAATATAAAGACTCTGTTTTCTAACTTTAAGTCTGGACCGCTAAGCCCTCAATTAATCCGACAATGGTGTCTAAACTACAGAACAGTCTTTGCATGCCCTGTCACTGTTAATCAGCTCATGTTTGTTCACCAGTACAAAACATCTCCAATTTTAAATTGGTATCTCCAGTGAGCACCGGTGATTCCTGTTCTGTAGCCCACTCAATACCTAATTTCTCAGCTGAGACTGTAAGCAAAAAAAGCTAGAAAAAAGAGACTGAGCTTTGTGGCTCTGGGCCTATACTAGTAAAATTCCAAAGATCAGACACTTTGATGTCATAATAGTAGAACAGATTTAACCTAATTTTACTTACTTTGAACGTGCTGCTATCTCTCCAAAGTCCCCAGTTTTTTGTATTTGAACAGAAATGTGAATGTACACACATGCACATAGATTTATTATACTTAGTTACATTTTCAAGAAAGTATGAACATATATATAACAGCAAGGAGATGTAAATCAGACTGCTACGAATACAATAAGAACAAATGCATAAACTAAAAAGGACCAGACTGCAGGCTGTCAAAATGATCCAAGATAGAGAATATAGAAGGTAGGAGTGAAATCAGTTGGTTGTTTAAACTGTGTAGGACCTAGGATTGAATGACACCTGCTCACGGTCAGCTTTCACACTGTCTTTTTTGTCATTAATTTGGACAACTGAATCAGCTTCTTGATGTCAAACTCAAACTTTAAAATGGAAACTGTGACTACAGTTGTTTGCATTAACATTTATCTAGGTTTTGCTGGAAAACCAAACGATAGTACTGATCCCTTTTACAGAAGAAGGAAAGTTTGTAGTTGATGTATGGGAACTGATAGCCATTCTCAGCAACATTCAGTTGCAGAAAGAAGTCTCCCAGCCCACATACCTCTGATTCACTTTTGCATTGTCCCACCTTTTGTTGCATTCCCTTTGAAACCTCTATGATAGTTGTATGAAAGTTTTGCTATTTTTGCTGTATGGGCTGCATGAAGCAAGCATAAATCAGGCCTCTGAGCAAGGGCACACACTTTTTTCCCCACTCCTCCTTCCATGTCCAATACTTAAGCATGAGCATGAATGCAGGTTTACGCCAGTTTAAATGAAATGAGTTTTCATTACACAGAGCAAAGATTTGGCACACTACATGCTACTTACAACATCTACTGAAAAGTGGGTGTTGGTGGGGGGAGGATTTATGGTCAGGACCATTCCCAACAGCTGAAAGCAAACCTTTGCAAGTGTCAGTTATTTAACATCTTGGGTAATGATGCAAGATATCATCTAGGGGTAGGGGCTTAGACTATCAAAGGTTATTTATAGCAATTTGATTAACCAGTGAGGCTTTGAGACAACCACTTTACCTCCCTGCCTCCAATAAATGTCCCAGTCATTCATTAAAATTAATACAACATTAAAAAATCCATTTAAATTTCAGAGTTGTATTTGAGTTGTGAAGAATTAATCCAATATGTATTTTACATGTAAAAGATATTAATGTGGCTTTCAGGAGCTCAAGCAAATAGTATTTATCTAACATTAGCAAGAAAATTCTGTTTTTACCTGCAAACTTATTTATGTGTTATAAGCTTGAGGAATTTCAGGAGTGTCATTACTTGGCAGCTGACTATTTGATGTTCACATAAAATAAGCTCAGCTTGAAAATTCTCTTAGCTACTCAAGAACAGAGAGGTCCAGCAGTACTCTTCTCAAGAAATAAGTTGTCCTAATGTGAAAGCACACCCAAACAGGATATCAAGTCTACTCATCACTAATGTAGCTGTTGATGAAACCATCTGTAAATATAACACACTCTAGAAATCTTTCAATGCAGCCTAGTTACAAAGCTATACAATTGAAAATCTCTCAAACTGAATTCTGCTTGGAAGCTTCAGCAGGTGCATCCTTTGGGGAACACACAGTCACCAACGTTTTCAGACTCCCACAGTCAAGAGAGAATTTTCAAGGGAAAATCAGCATGTCAGCTGCTGACGTCTGAAAAGTTTGGTTGTCAGTGTCACCATGGGACATGCTTTTGATAAACCAAAAACAAGAGTTTAACTTTCTCAAGCTCTGTGACCTGCAAATGAATACTGAGAGCTTAAAAATCTGGCCCTGAACTGTTTTGAATGCATTATTTCAAATGGCAATTAAAATTATTGTCTTTTGGACAGAGCTGAATCAAGAACAGAAAATATTTCCACAAATATTTGTTTAAATGTGGCAGTGCATTGAACTTCATTGTGTCCTTTTGCTTCTCCCAAATATTTAAAGGTATCAGCAAGACCAGGAAGCGTCCTCCTAATCTGAGAATTTTTTGTTTCAATCCATAGAACATGTGACTGAGTAGTTGCATCAAACACTCCAGAAACCAGAAGTCCACCAGATATACAAAATAAAGAGCATATGATTTGAGCTTTCACAGTTATCTGGTCAATGTATAGATCATATGATTAGGGTCTTTGATCTGCAGATCAATGGAATTTCAGCCTCAGTCATGTCAGGGGCCGTCTCCAAGGTCAAAATTCCAATAGCATGGTGGGGACAGTACTCTTGCAGGCACACCGGGAGACAGTTAGGAAACTGGCAATGCCTTTGATGTCTCCTTTCTTTCTGTGGCACACTGATTTATTTATTTTTTTCTTCCATCATTTAAGTGTTTGAACTGATATAAGGTACTGGAAAATGCTTTGTGGCCTGGTTTGTATGGGGCAGGTGTTTTGCGAACCATCATGAACTGTGTAATTGCATGATGTCTATCTGCTGTTCTAGAGTACTGAACTTAAAGACCTAAACGGTCTCCAATGGCCTTCTTTTCCTACCAGTTTTTATATTAATTTTATTACTATTAATCCACTGTATTCTTAAATGTCAACATTTTTCCAAGAAGTTTCTTAGACTTCGAAATACTATTATATTCTAGTGATATTGGTTTAATTAGTAGGTTTAAAAAGAGGACTTTTTTTTACATCAATTTGAAACAGTTGTGCTTGTTCAAGCAGCCAGTTCATATAAAACAAAACTTGACTCCTTAGGAAGCGAACACTTTATTTAGTTTAGGAGTAGATTTTTGTGAATAATGTTGATAATTTTTAAAAAGTGTATTTTGAAATTAAAGATCTTGAGCTGAAGTGTTGAAATGTTTCCTTCATTAAATGTAAGCTATCCACTTTCTTAATGAATTACTTGGAATGAAAATTTCATTACAAGTTTGCAGATAGTTTCAGTCAAGTTGTGTTCATTTTTCAACAGAAACAGGATTTTCAATAGAAACACAGTGCTCCAATACAGCACTCTTTCCATGTTTTCATATGTGGTAATTGCGACAACACTTTATTAATAGCTTTCATGAAACCTTTTTCAAGTAATCAGCTCCCAAGCTATTCCGTCAGTCAGTCTGTCAGTACTACAGTTTATGACACTAGCATAGATGGCAATAACAAGCAAAATTGAGAAAGATGTACTTTGATCTTCTGCATTGTTATTAAAAAAAGTAAATGTTTAATTTGCACAAAGAATAAAAACAGCAATAGATGATAATTAGATTTTGCCTCAAACTGTTCACCTTTTATTCAAATGTATTGCAACTAATTTGGCATCAAGGCAGCATAAACACTTTCCTTTTTGGAGAGCACCATATGGATTTTGTATTCTCAGAAGACAAGGGAATGGCTAGACATGTATCTCCAAGGTCACATGCACTTCCATAAACATTACATTGCAGTGTTTCAGGGGAATGAGTAAAAGAGCCCAGCTAATTAAATAAAACAAATGAATCCATAAATGAAACATTAAGTGCATACAAGTGGATCGACTTTGCCAGATGTTGAATGATTTTCATCAAGAACATGATCAGATTCAAAAATCTTATCAGTTTGCAACTAAGATTTTAAAATTAGAATCCAGAAGACTAAAACCAGAGCTTTCTCTACACTCTTAATTTGTTTTTGCCTTATGCCAAAAAAAAATAAAAATATTTATTGCTTTAAGCAACTTCCCCATATTAGATTACGCACCTTCAAAAGAGATCTCCAAATGGCAGAATCCATCCCTCACCGAAATAAAGACACCAGAAAAGAAAGGACCAAGAATATGGTTTGACTTGATGATCTCAAAGATCTTTTCCAACCTAAATGACTCTGATTCTATGATTTTCTTATTTTGCCTTCCTCCTCCCAGAACCTCAATTTTGGTAAAAATTACAACACAGAAAGTCTTCTACTCAAGTAGAATAACATTCAGAGGAGAGTTGGAGTATCACAGAAAAATTATTTGATCACAAAAGCAGAAGTAACAGAAATGGGAATGAGTGCAAGATCAACTCATAACTAACATAATTTCTGCCACAAATTCAAAATTTAAGAATAACAGAAGATGAAAAAAAATGGATTAATAAAGTAAAAGTGATCACTGTAATGTGGGCACAAAAAATGGAAATGAAACCCTACTCTAGCTCTGGTAAAGGAAATACAGAAGACAGCTTACAAGGCGTTGGCTGGGCTCAACCCTGAATACTGCATACAGTTCTAGTCAATCACGTTCACAAAAGTCAAAATAAAAAGTGAAGCCTACTTTTGTTATACACGTAATAAATATAGACAGATAGATAGACGACAGATAGATAGACAGACAGATAAATAGACAGATAGACAGATAGATAGACGGATAGAAAGCAAGAAAGCAAGAAAGCAAGAAAGCAAGAAAGCAAGCAAGAAAGAAAGAAAGAAAAGAAAGAAAAAGAAAGATTAATATGGTGAAATAGTATGTTTACAGACATCCTTACAATGCTTTTAAAAGACTTGTATGTAGCTAACACTTTGTGGAATTAATAGTTAGTTTTTCTCTCCCTGTTCTACTTCCTTCCATGAATTGCCTCAGCTCATCATGGTTTCATAATTTTGAGGACCTATATGATCTTCTGTCTAGAGGAAAAAAAAAGAATGCTCTATCAAGAAAACCTGTTCTAACAGAAAGCTGTAGACAGAACCTGAAGATATAACTGTTGTGTACTTATACTGGACTAATAAGGTACATCAAAATCACAGCTGCACAATAGTGTAAAAAAAGTTTAAAGAAAGGTTCCTGAATTATAGCGTCACTCAGCACTCTTATATAGTTCAAGTGCTTTGTCATAGGTAGAATCAGGCAGACAAGGAACCACCTACCTGAACACCTGTAGATGAATGCTTTCCAGTGCTAGCTCAGAAAAGTATACCTCCCACAACTTAAACATTTTCTTGAAGTTAGAAGAGGGTTTTCTAGTCTTACAGCTCTGAAGAACTTACACCATGATACAGAAATAATAATTAAGAATACTTCCAGAATATTTCCACTGGGATATCTAGTGCCTTGAGTCAAAGTACGCAGCTTGCTATATAAATTTATGGGGTATTTAGAGGTCAAGGAAAGCAAACCCAGGTTTTCCACAAATCTTTTGATGAAACATTTTTTTAAAAAGCGACAGAAAACCCAATGATTCTTATCAGGGCACCTGTGAAACTCCAGCAATCATCCCCTGCACAGGTACAGCCCCTCATGTAAAGATTAAAAAGGTTATCTCTGTGGTTAAAGCTTTATTAACAGAGACATTTTCCCTGCTTCGTGCAAGTACAGCTGTTTTCAGCTTCTTATTCTACTTATTTGAAGAAAGACCATTAGCATCTTCAGACCTAGTAGAATTTGAAAATAATGGCACTGTGAAGATGATCAACAATATCAACTTGCATAGGTGTCAGTGCAGATATCTCTTCTGTCAGAGACATCTCCTTGGTGTGGGTACTACTTAACCATGAATCCTCAAAGACACTGCCTTCATAGACTTCACCGGTGACTGACTGGTATCCCTCAATCAAATTAATCATCTTGTGATGCTATGTGCTGCCAAACAGGAACTAGCAGCAGGAAATATCACGGGCAGCATTATGCTGTATTGTTCAAGAGAAATATTACAAAGGCTTACATAAGAAGAAAAACTGTTAAAGATTAGATCAAGAATAAATTCTAATCAATCCTCACAGCAAAACAAAACAAAAACTCTGATAGGAAGGACACATGAATTAAACATAATCCGTACAGAGTAACTGCAACCAACATTTGCTGTCTTTTGTCTTAAGGAAGGTTACTGTTTGTTGAGAAGAAAGCCGTCAAACTTCTGATGTGTATGTAGGAGAAGCAGAACCCCCTTTAAAATTTACATTCAGGATAAATATACATGACTGAAAAGAGCACTGAACACCTTGGTACAACTACCTTGTTCAGAATTACACTGAGATTTCCAGTGGTAGCTAATGACATTAAAATATTTAAGAACTCTAATCCTGTGAGATTTAAAGCAATAGCTAAAATACATTCATTAAACAAATCACTGATGGTGGATAGACACCCTGGGGAAAAATAAACTTGATACAAATGAACTTGCTCCTCAGATTAAATATGTATGTGCCTATGGGATTCTCCCTCTGCCCAGTGCTACTTTCAAAATGTGAATTACACCCTGGAAAAGGTTTACGTGCAACAGACACCATAAATACATACTTTAAAAGACTTCATCCACAAAATGAAAGAGGACAGTTACATACTTCATAGATACATACTTAGATCTTTAGTAATACCATACTGCCTTTTTTTTTTCTTTTCTTTTTTTTTTTAAAGTATGCCATGTCATAGATGGAAGCAATCACAGATAAAATGCTTATAATAATCAAGTTGCCATTTGTAGCTATACCAATCTATAATACTGTATATGCCAGAGAGAACCAGCCCCTTATCCACATATCGCTGTAGATACAATCTGGTTTAGCATACCAAGAAGAAACCTGTCCTTCATCTTGTGCTGACACATCACTGAGTAGACTTTTATGGTAACATGTAGAAAAAAATGGAATGCAGCATATTACAGATAGACCATGTGAAAAAGGGAAATGGTCAGCCAGAAGAATAAGAAAACTTCCATTTTGCAGGCAATCATAATATTTTCTAAGGCCAGAAATGAATCAGAGTGGTTCCCAATTACCTATCTGGAAGGACTAGTGGAGAGACAAAGAAAGTGGTAGTGCAGGAGGAATGCATGCTGCATGGGGTGCATCTACATAACCCACTTAGCAACTGGAACCATCCTGTTCACTTGCAAAGAGATAGAAAGGCATTGCATTGCATGTGCATTTGAGTCATGTGGTATGAACTCAACTGCACCTTGAAATTGACTTGAAATGTTTCCTCCTCAGGTGGAACCAAGGCACAAGTAATATGCTGGGGAAGAGTGCCCCACTACAAGTTATGTGGGCACAGGACGCCTTCCTCAGGAGGAAAAAACATCCTCTCAGAAGTCCTCCAGCAATGTACTTGCTACAGATGCATGAATTTTTATTAGTAAAGTACGTGTAATTTGGATGGTCAACTGGGATGACTCTACAGAAATCTACTTCGTGTTATCTGTTGGATATAGATCCATCTTATGCACCTACAAGTAGCAGCCAGCATGAAATTTATTGCCAGAAAACACAAAATGTGTATATATATACTCCTAGACCTCTTACAGAACATGGCAAATCAACGCGTTGTCCTTCCTTCTTCATCCTGCACTAGTCACTACTGTAGACACAACTTATAGACCTTGGCATGATGGGATATAGAGTGTACAGGGCTCTATTGACTAGCAAAAGACACATGACATAATTTATGTCAACGATTTTCTAAAGAAAACATTACTTTTATTAAGCATTATTTTCACCACTAACCATAACTGCTCTGAGATTTGGTGCTGTGATAAATCAGTAGTTTAATTATCACTAATCTTTCTGAGTGATGGGTGATCAATTTCATTCACTCCTCTTAATTTTCACTTGTACTCTTCTTTGTCCAGGCATCCTTGAATGATTGTCTCTCTCATCTCATCACAAATCTCTATTTATTCAGTTTCTAGTTAATAAGATTTTCTGTCACATAATTCTCCTTATGAAACTGACCCAGCCATTACACTTCTTTATCGGCCATACAACTCTAAACAATTCTCTGTAAGGCCTAGATTTAAGTACCTTTTTAAAAAATAAAACAAAAATTTAAATAAAAAAATGTTGTGGTGTTGCAGACTGCCTCCAAAATATTTTTTGTATTAAAGTTGAACTCTCCTTGACGGACTTGCCATCATGATGATTATTGTCTTGGGTAATAACCAAGCCTATATACAAAACTTTCAACCTAAATAAAACACTATTCCTCTCCATCAGAACATTCTTGCTCCTCTTTAGCTTATCTGCTTTGTCTTGGGTATTAACTGCAAATCTATGCTATTTTCCTGTGATAGCCATCCCTTTCA
Source organism: Falco peregrinus (assembly GCF_023634155.1). Classification (NCBI taxonomy): domain Eukaryota; kingdom Metazoa; phylum Chordata; class Aves; order Falconiformes; family Falconidae; genus Falco; species Falco peregrinus. Next base: position 32,948,169 of record NC_073727.1, on the reverse strand, counting down.
TTAACTACAATCTTTCATTCATCATCTTATGAACTAATGAATCTTTTATCATTCATGTACCTGAAATTACTGGAAAATCGACTGTTCATCTTGACAGCTTCTTTAAATCCTTCAACCACCTTTCTCATTGCTGTCTCTGTGTTGAATAAAATGAGGTGGTATTGTGCACCTCGCTTTACCCTCTTACTGACTACAAGCTCTTGGATAACATTGCTTTCACTTTTAAAATGACTTAAACTAAGGTTTCTTTGATTTTGAAGGACTCATTTTAAGCCCTAAGTACTTTTATTAATCTCTATGGAAAGAAATGTCTTTTCTCATAACTATGGATTTGTCTTAAAATTTTAAACACATTATTATTTTTGCTGTAAAAAAAAATCACTTAGTCAAAGAAAGGCTGAGTGGAAAGAGCACAAGTATTTAGATTACCAGGAAGAAAATGATTTGATTATTATGGATGAAGAACTCCATAACACAAAGACATATAGGTGATGTAGCAAAAAATGTTGACTGTGCAACTGGTTATAACTCTAAAGGATGCTGAGAGTTATAAGCAATAAGAAAACCTTGCACAGGCACTTTGAAGGGCTTGATCCTACCATCATATATATATGGATGACCGTCACTGACTTCAGAAACTTTTAAATGCCATCCCTTACGCAGAAGATCTCCTAACCTGCAGACTGAATATCTGTGGATGATATTAAATTTGTTCAGCTTTGTTAAAGATAATTAAATTAAAAAAAAAAAAAAAAAAGGCAACAGTCCCTTTCTGAAGGGTGGATGGAACTACCAATGATGGAAAAGAAGGTTTATAAATGTATTTAAAACTTGTAAAAATAGGTAGATTCAGGTACCTTACAGATTGTGCTTGCAATCATGTGGGAAAAAACCCCAATCTATTTAGTTGAGTACATGGAAAAGATAGAGATTCTTTTAAAGTCACTAAAGTTGTTCATGAAAACAGAGAGAAACGTCAATTCACACAAATAAACCAGTGCTGAATCCTTAGAGATGAATTTTCGTCTAATTTGAAACCTTTGACATCTGATTATAATTACTTTTCATTTCTTACTCATCTGTAAACTTTGAATGGGCCTTCTGTGCCGATCCACCCAACTCTGGACACTACCACCAAAACAAAACTTCAAAAAGAAAACAAAAACCAGGATTAGCATCAGCATAAATCCAGTTTAATGTAACTCTTTTCCTCCTATATTTCAACAGCACATTCCTTGCAGGAGATTTTTCTTTTCCCAATGTTAAAGGTAGAAAATATATCAGGGATTGAAGATACCCACCATCCCTATGAAAAAGACAAACTGTAGACAATGGACTGTAACTTTTGATCTGGGAAGTGACACCAGATGAAGATAACTATAGTAAGATTTGCTTGATTGCTTAGTGATTTCATCTTTGGAGGGACAGCATGTGGTGGGTTTTGGCTGGGTTATACACTGTCCTCCATGGGAGAGACAGACTAAAACAAGAACTTATTCTCAGTTTTAGCCTCCATGACTACGTAACATAATGTGGGTCTGATAGAAGAAACTATTGCCTTCCATCTTAATGGGCCACCTCTGGTAAAACTGATTTTGTGTGCAAATAAAGTATGTTACATTAAAAATGAGAACCCTGTGAAGCTAATGTCATCACTTCTCTACTGGAAAGCTGACCTGAAAGATCACATACTTCAGCATCCTTTTGACAGAATAGCGACACTTATGTAACCAGACAGCTGGTGTCAGAAAAGGGAAAAGATCATCACCAACACATTTAATTTTTCATAGCTTTACTTAAGTCTCCCACAGGAATTAATATATCTGAGGAGAAGAGAGCCTGTTCCTGTTTTGTTTTGTTTTGTTTTGTTTTAAAATATTTTGCTCAGTCCAGCGTTTTGCTCACTGTTTTTGATTTAGGGCCTCTTTGAGTGGAATGCAAATAAAGTAACATTCAAGCTTAATTGTGGTAGCACTTTTCAATACAGAGTAGCTGAGATGGTTTTAAACTAGAGACAACAAATAGAAAAGGCTAACAGCTTTTTGCCAAGGGACTTTTTAGGCACAATTATTTTGATCTTTTTATTTAAGTCTGAAATATCTTCTTCTTTTTTTTTTTTTTTTTTTGCTAGCTGACTAATGCTCTAAATCTTCCTTAGAAAGTTTAATTCCTGCCAAAATACATATACCATTTCCCAGCTTAAAGTGCCTCTGAATTGCTACAGGAAGATAGTTTCAAAAGGTGACAGACTGTCTTTGCTACCAGAACCATAGCTCTCTTTCCTTTGTGGTATTATTCAGCTCTCTCAATGGTTTGCAGTTGGAGAGAGCTCAAGAGAACTGTATGACCCCGTGCATGTCTGCAGGTTTGGACTGGGACATGCTGTCGCTATTAGAGCTCACTGTGTGGGAGGTGAAGTTTTCTGTATGCAAGTAAAATGCATGGTTCTTTCTGGCTTTCCCTTCTGATGCTTGCATTTAAGCTACATTTTCCTAGTTTTAACTCAGTTGCCATTCAGCAAATGCAACCTTACTAGTTTTGCAGCACATGGGAGTCAGCACGTGTACTTTATCTTGTCTTTCTATCTCATACAAGGTGAATATTTTTAGCCTTCAGCACCTAATTAAAAAAGGTGAGGCTGACATCTTCTTCCATGCCTTTGCGAGTGACACAGAACATTGCAAATGACTCTCTGCTGGGCAGAGGGAAGGTGAGCATTGACTAGCTTTGTGCTTCAATTACAGTTCCATGCTGGCAGCCAATTTATTCCAGTTGCCAAAGTCCTTATTTTCCTACATCCAGTCCCTGGTTACAGAAACCATAAGCTCTGATGATCTGTGGCAATGAACAGAATGAAGAAGAATCTTAGCCCTCTATGGAAAGAAAGAGGAATTAATGGTTAGGCCTCGGGAGGATGGAAGGGGATTTTAATTACCACCCCAGTCCCTATGGAGTTTAAGAGATGGTCTGAATTCTAACACTGCTGCATGATTCTGACATTCAGCCACATCAAAGTTTTGAGATGAACCAGCATTGCTTTAGTTCCATACATGCAGCTGAAAACTTTAAATGAGAAGCATAGGTTTATGTGTATTTCCACTCCCAACTGCACAAGAAGATTGCTTTTGCTTGGTAATTTCTAGAAACTGACTCTTTAGCTTGACTTACATTTGTCGCTATTTTTAATGAAGTCTGGTTTTTATTTTGTTTTATCTCTCACTTTCTTACTATATCCAAAGTTGGATTTTAACTAATGAAAATAATAGATGAATAATAATTACTTTTATTAAATTATTTTGGAAATTATTTGAAATGGTTTAGATCTAAATTTAGGTACAGAAAATTGTACTACATTGACTTTAATGATGGGATTAGATTTACATTGTTAACAGCAGCATAAGAATACCATACTAAAAACTGTGGATGTTATTAGTTCAGTATATTGTAATTTGAAAGTGCTTTGTACAGAACTCCTTTAAAGGAGTTGCTCATCAGCACCATGTTGCTACACAACCTGAAGTATATAATTTGCTTGCTTTAGAAAAAGCGCCCTTGTTCTTCTAGGTCAAGGAGGTATAATACCAATTAAAGTACTAAGGGAAGGCAACATAGTCTATTAGACAGCTGCATTCAGCTTTAAAAAGCAAGAGGAAAATAATACCTTAAAAGAACCACTGAATCAATTGAGAGAGGAAAAAAAAAAAAGCAAAAAAAAAAAAAGCAAACCAAAGCCTAAGCAAGAGAAGAAAGATATTCCAATTTTTTCTCACTCTTTTTTTTTTTTGTTTTTTTTTTTTTTAACATTAATGCTTAAAACTCTTCACCATTACTGGGAATTACGTGCAAATGCATTTAAAAAAAAAAAAAAAAAAAGAAAATCAAAACCAAACCAAAACAAAGAAAAGAAGAGACACTGTGAATATGTTTCAAAAGAGATGGAAGCAACCAGGAAATGGAAAAGTGAGTTGTGACAAGAAAAGAGAGCCTCTTTTTACAAATAAGAGAGATGAGTCACTAACAACTAAATGTTAAAAAGGAACTTGAGTGATGTGGCAGCAGTAGTGGTACTTGGGGACTGTGGCTAAAAGAACAATAGATTTCTGCTGTTAACAATACAAATACAGATAAGTGTCAAAAACAGCCTACAGGGAAGAATAAGGTGCTGTGTCTCCCTGAAGTTCCAGTGGTCACTGAGCCAGCACTGACACTAGTCCCTGCCAACCCTACCCAACTTTTTTGCCTTTTTCAAACAACTGCCTTCCTAAGAGAAATCAAATATAGGAGAGAAGCCTAATTCCTAGACCCATTTCTAAGAATAAAAATAAGCGCCCTTAACCCCCATGTCAGTATTTTGAGATGACTGAAGAAAAAAGGCAGCTGGATTGTAAATTCAGCTCTCCTAGAGAGTGGCAGTTCTTCTGACCTAGACCCCTGGGCTCCCTCCATAGCCAAAAGAAAGCAACAGGGACCTCTATGGGAACATTCATCCAATCCCAAAAACTGATGTCTAAAATATGGGAGTTGCATTGCCCTGTGGAAGCTCTGGTCTTCTTGATAATAAGGTGCTGCCTAGAGGACTAGGTTGCAGTACTTGGCAAAAGTCAGATGAGTGAATCCTGTCTGGAAGGTTCTCTGGCAAGGCCCAAGGTAGTGACAGTGGTTCTGTATAAGCCTGTTTGCTGAATCATCTTGAAGGAACCAAGGTCAAAGAACTAAGTTCAAACATTAACAAAACAAAACAAAAGCAGTTATAAAAGTTAAAAAACATTATTTTTCATATTGTTTCCAAATTTCCACTTCTTTCATAAACGAAGGTAAACTTAAAACACAAAACTCTTGCACAAATATGAATGGATGCATGGAAAAAAAAAAAAAAAAGATTAAAAGGAGGTACTTCTGAGACGATCATCTGGAAAAAAGTGGACATTGCCAACAGGGCTAATCAGAGGAGTCAGTCGACATTTCAGTATCAAATGAGAGACAATAGGGCAGGGATAATCTGTAAAAGGCATCGTAAACTATCGTAATCCTAGAATTAACTGAACAGAAAGAGGCAAAACAAGTTAATATGATGCAGAGAACAGCAATATAACAGAAGATACAAACTAAGAAACAGGTCCTTTTATTGGCATCAGAAATTCAGTGATCACTCCTTGTGTTGCATAATACTTTCTCATAAAACCTTCCTGAAACTTGTAGGGAAAACTATTCTCTCTCAAGGGTCATTTCTCTCCCATATTAACAAACAAGTTCTTTTGCTATTTTGAAGAGGAAGAAATTATCGTTTTATTAAAATAGGGTCCCACTGTATTGGTTGCTCATTTTCTGAATATTATACTTGGCAAAAGTGTTTTAATTAATAATAGGTAAATTTTGTTATGCTAACAGTAAAAGATTCAAGTAGACTTCATATTGGGCAATAGCACAAACAGATCTGGCCAGCATTAGTAGGGATTTTCCAAAAACTAACAAATTTAATTTTGTACACATCCATGGCTTTTGACCAGGCTGTTCACTGAGCATCCTGAACCAATAGCTGCCAATCACTGCAAAGGGATACTAAGGCTGGTATTTTGGGCTTCTGTAGTTGGTATGATGTTCACTCATTTTCCCCATCCTAATTATGAGTAATCCCTGTTCAATCTTACTGCATTGTCCCTGGTGTGTTTTGTTCATCTATAGGCACTTTAACCCATAGAATAACCTGGGCACATTTAAACTGTGGTACCTCATTGGCAATGCTGTGGTCGGAGCAACCCAGCTGTTAACACACGTGCACAACAGTCTGTATTGTGGCTTTGAAGATACAACCTGCACCAGGGATACAAGAGAGATTGCCGTGAAGACGGTGTCTGCTTGATCCTCAAAAAGTGGTGGGTCAAATGATACAGAGATGGGAGGACTCCTGGCCAAATGTCCTACTGCTACTCTAACTTCCCACATTGAGAAGGAAGCACTTTGTTTCCCAGAGTAATATTGGAAGGTTCAGCGGCCACATCTGGGATTTCCCCACCCCCAGTACCTCCCTGAGAACAGCACAGCCAGGAGCTGCCAAACTAGATGTTTGGTGGGCACCTGCCCCCAACATCCCTAATTTCCTTTTCGCAGTTGGGAGCATCTTAAAGAGAAAGGTGCAACAGATTGCTAAGGAGTACTACAGCATGAACTCAATACAAATAGCAATAAAATTGCTTCTCCTCAAAAAACTGTTCTGAAGGTTGAGAATTCAGCCATGGGCATCCCTGGTGCTAATCTCATTCACAAGATATAATGGACATGAAACAAAGCAAAAAAGATGTCCGTGTCCCCCCACTGAAAAGAAAAGAAAGAAAGAAAAAAAAACAACCACACCACCACACCAGGAAACTCTTCAAAGCTGCCGCAGTTGCTTCATTTTGCAGTCATAAACAAACAAACAAAAAATAATAAAAAAATAAGGAACATACTGTTTAGTTCCCTAGATAGAAGCAGAAATCAACTCATGAGTCTTTTCCAAACACCTCTCTTAAGTACTGAGAAGAAGAGAAATTTTATCTTTTAAGTGTGGTGTGCATGGTTATCGCTGAAAGTATTATAAAAATTACTTGCAGTTCCCATTAGGCCAGGTTTGTTTGATCTGAAAGCATTTCTAGGGACTACATAAGTTGAATTTGCAGTGTACTGCTAGAACCCTAAGTTGAAAGAACACAAGAACATAATTGCTTTTCTCAGCTTTTCCAGATCCATTTTTTTTAAGTTTTGAAAAATCTTTTACAAGCTGACAGTTTAAATTGTTCCTAAATGGCTTTCCACACTACTTTAGAATGGGAGAACCATGTATTTACTTTCTTTTAATTTTATTTGTAACTACGCTTTGAAACATTCATCTACTTTCAATTTATGCTTCCAGAGATAATCTCCCACTCAGTCTTGAATATTTGCATTTAGTGCATATTAAGGAAAGCAAAATTCATGAAACTCTTCTTTATGACATAAACTACGATACAGCTCGAAGTTTAATAGAGATCATGGTGAATACAGATTTTTTTAAAAACGTTCAGGACTTTTCAGGGAATATCTGTGTTCTTTCTATTTATGTGATCTTAAACTACTTTTCTATATTCATCTATTAATTAGACAAGTCACATTCACCTCCATATGATGTATTCCTGTCCCATTCAGAAAATAATAGATATGTAAAAAAAAAGTTGGTTTATTCAGAGGTTTAGCTTTCCGTAGAAATCCCTGCTTCACTGCTCTTTGGATAACACTGATATGCATTATACTTCTATTGCAGTTCATTTGCTTATTCAAATATTTATTTATGGGAACTGTACTTCTTCCATGATAATCAGATATAAGACATATTAAATGTCATGAATATTCATAAGTTTTCAATCCCACTATAAATAGCAATCCAGCACCCTGACTTCATGAAGTAAAGGAGATCGTAAATATAGATTATAAAGAAGAATACATGCATGCTTCATTACTTTTTTGGATTTACATATACACCCATTTGGCACAACCCTTACAGACACCAACTTAAAACCCTAGTATCATCAAAAGAAGGAACCTGTCTACCTGAGCACTTAACCAGTGCAACAGGCCACATTATAAAGAGTAGCCACGGAACTGAGATACTTTATCATATACTAAATGCAGTCCAATAAGACACACTCACCATAAAAATAATTTAATATATCCTGGTTAAATACAGTACTATGATTACTGGTGGGGATAATTTCTTGCACTGTTGAAAAATTTACTCCTGTACTTAAACGAGTTCATTCTTTATATTATTTATTAACACTAATAGAACTACCAAACAGAATTACACATCTTTTTCAGAGGCTACTACAAATAAAACCAAAACACAGCAAGCTCAAGGAGATGTAGGTTTTACTCCACTGAATTTCACCCTACCCACCCATTTGCAGACTCACCACTACAGCAGTCTTGAGACAGATTTGCTCTACTGGTTTGCCTGTGACCTCTTTGTCCTCAGACAGTGTCATAAACAAGCAAAACAAAATAGGCATTACCAGTTCTCTGAAATATTTCAGCTATGAGAAAATTATTGCTTATTTCCCCACTTTTATTTTTTCTGTAAAACAATGGCCTAGAAGCGCAGACAGCTCTCCCAGTGAGATACCATGAATTTGGAGACTTTTCTTAATGCTATTTATTATGGAGTTGAGCAGCATATGAGCTCAGGGTCAGGGGAAAAAATTTAAAGCTCATACTAGGAGAGTATCTCAAATAATCAGTCCTGGCAACATATTTTTCATTCTTTGCTCTGTAGGCAACCATGCTCTGCCAGTGAGGTGCATGAGAAGCCAGGATGGAGCAGAGCCAGGACAGCTGACCTGAAATAACCAAAGGGACATTCCACACCACAGAACAACATGGTCAGTATATAAATGGGGGGGGAGTTGGTGGGGGCCTGCCGATTGCTGCTTGGGGACTGGCTGGGCATCGGTCAGCAAGGGGTGAGCAATTACGTTGTGCATCCCTTGTTTTTTTCCCTTGGCTTTTATTCCTCACTCTCCCTCCTTTTCATTACAACTGTTGCTGTGATTAGTATTGCTATATTTTACTTTATTTTGATAATTAAATTGTTCTTATCTCAAACCCATGAGTTTTACCTTTTGCCAATTCTCCTCGCCATCCCATCAGGGTTGAGGGGTGGGGAATGAGCAAGCAGTGGTGTGGTACTTAGTTGGCAGCGGCAGTTAAACCATGACAGCTTGTTATCTTCTAAAATGCAATATCTATTTTAAACATCAGGCAGAAAACATTCTGAAAGGTATTAAAACCAGAAATACTTTTGCTATGCTATACTCAGAAATTTTTAAACTTTTTTTTTTTTTATGTGTTTTTAACTCTTTTTGACAAATCCATGCAGAGCACACCCTGATATTAGTTCAAAGCTCTGTCTCCTTCAAAAAATTCTTCTATTGATTAGATGAAACCTCAGAAAGTTCTTCATCACATTCAGGGTCTGTGATGCAACATACTGATTTACGTATTTCATGAATTCCAAGCCTGTAGGTCTTGCTTTGTGTTTAGAGGCTGATCTTCAAATGATTTAGATGTTTGCTCTGTGTAATCCCCATTAGTATTAGTAAAAATTATTTTTACACACATTTTACATAAACCTCAAAACAGCAGGCAGGCCATTTCTGTGTTTCTATGAAAATGGTAACAGGAATAGTTTAGAACAGTGTCTGGGAATTCAACGATTCTCTTAAAAGAATGCTGCAAATAACTGTAATATTAGCTGTTATTTCTACAAAACAGGAACAATCATTTTGAAAAAATATACACAATTCAATGCTTTGTACACTGTTCTTAACTGTAGAAAGCCCCTTTTATAAAATGCACTCTAGTTACTTCTGCAGAAAGACTTGATGTCAGCCCCTGAAATGTCATGGCAACAATGAATCAAAGAGCATTTTAGGACATGATGGTCTTGGGAAACAAGCCACAGAACCTAGTTAAAATCTGAATTAGATGAAGGATAAATTCAGGATTCTGCCAACAGAAAAATTAAGAACTTGAGTTTAACTTAAAATCTGACTACATCAAACACTGTAAAAGTTTTAAAAGATGTAAACTGAAGAAAAAATGGATACCACATGACTTTTTAATTGATTTGTTACGGTAGATTCAGGTAAAGTATTTCAAATTCTTCCCTCTCATTGCACAATCTACAGTGAGTTAGTTTTAAGGTTGTTACTGAATTGAATTCCAAAGGTGTAACCACATCGATTCACTAAGAATTCAGCTTCAATGAAAAGTGAATGTGGAGCATTTTTTTTATATGTTTATGTACATGCTTACATATGTTACATATGTACGTTTACTGTAGAAGGCCATAATAATCTTTAGCTCAACTAGAAGAACAAAAGATTTTTTTGTTATGATAGGAGGCAAAAATAGATGCTTTGTTTTAAATTAATTTTCTGGTTACTGTCTTTCTTTAATGTGTAGTAATTACATGGGAAATCTTAACCAGCTTTTGAGTAAAACTTGCCATTGAATAGGGAGGAAAAAAATGTTTAGAAGTGATACATTTCAGCAGGTATAGATAACTTAGTTATCTCAGATAGGGCCAAACCTCAAAGGCATTTCCCTGCAAGTGACCACAAGCAATGGGCATAGCTGCAAGGCTGCAAGATTTGTCCTCCCTCCCTCACACTGTTGCTAATGAGACTGTGGGATGTAATAACTAAATGGGAGCAACATATCTGACCATACACAGTCTTGAGTGGGATTATGGCACTGGACATAGATGCAAGGGAAAGAAAAAAGTTGAAAGAACTGAGGCAGTCAACGCAACCTGTGGAGAAAACCCCCAGTCCCTATTGATGCTCTTTGTTCAGAGTGTCTGGACAATGCTTTCTAATTATTAGGGGGAATATAGTGATGGAGGGAATCTTATTCAAGGAAGAAAAATATTTGCTCTGGAAGGCAGAATAAATGGAAATATTCTTTCTAACAAGCTATGGAAATGTAGTGGAGAAGAAGAAAAAAAAACCCAACACAACACAACCAAGGGCAGGGGGGGGGGGGGGGGGGGGGCGGGTAGAGGGGAAGGGGTGGCCTGTATCCAGAACAAAGGGTTATATCCAAAGAGGTTGTAATTCAGTATTTGGTCAACGATTTATATCCATATGGTTATAGCAAAAAGAGATGACCCAGTCCTTGACAAAATAATGCAGGATATCTTCAAGATGTCACATTTATTTTTGTGGTCACATTGGCATTTGCGTAAAAAAGAATTCAGGTTTCGTTATCAGAAAGGATGTGCAAAAAGCCAACAGCAAGTGAGGCCTCATACAAAATGGAAACCATGATGTAAGAATTTCCTGAAGAGTGAGAATATTGTCTCTGATAATCTTTTTTTGCCTTCTTTATTATCTGAATTTGAGTAATAATTTAAGTTGTAGATAGTCTTTCAGATTCCAAACTTTCAGAACAGATGGGCATCAAAATCCAGACTCTGATTTAACTTCAACTTCTCTGTGTGAAAGTGTCAAAATCTCTGACATGTCAAACAGCTAAATCTTCTAATCATTCATTATTTTGTCTGGAATGAATGAAAACTAAACTTAAGTGAACGTATATGTTCACAGTAAGTTCCCTCTGTAAATGTCCTAGTGACCAGCAGCCCTAAATAATTTCCATCACCTCATGCTTAGTTAATGTCAATAATACCCTTTTATAGTACTGAACAAACACTAACTAATTAATCTTGACAATACCCTAGATGCAGCAGTTAAGCCACTGCACAGGAAAAAAAGAGGAAAAAATATAGAGGTCTAATTGTCCCATATCTTCATTTACTTATAATAATGGAGGTGTGGACAAACAAGGTACACTTACATCACCTGTAAGTTAGTGGTCCATATTCTTTTATTATTTTGATTTTGTACCTATCAAGCTACTTGGGAGTCACTTGGGTAGTGGCTTCACTGGGACTAAGAAGCTATCCGGATAGGTCAGAATTCTATCTGAGTTACACTGATGCAAAAAAGAATGAAAATCAGATCTCTCTATTAGTCCTGTTCCAGTGCACATTGATCTTTATTACTGTTAAACAGAAGAGAAGGTACCTAGCTGGTACTGTAATAATACATTAAAGAAATACCACCACAGTAACAGGAACTCCAGAATAATTGCACAAGTGATTTTCTTGTTTGTTTGTTTTTGTTTTGTGTGTTTTTGTTTTTTGGTTTTTGTTTTTTGGGGTTTTTTTCCCCTAACAGGCACTGGTCATTTGGATTGGATAAGGCAAAGTATGAACTAAATTCTTGTAACATTGGGAAGGTCTTTTATACTCCTAAATTCTTCAAGACTTGAAATCATGTTTGCACAAGTTAAAGAAACTATTTTTAAAGCCATAAACTATAAACACTTTGGCAAAGATGTATGGCATATTTTGTAGTCTCTGAACTGCGCCCCTGAATGACAGAACTAACATACGCAGGAAACAGGGTTTGTGTGCCAGAAATTTTGTCTGTCTCCCTCCTCCAACGTTGTGAGTTGCTCTAATAAAATGTATATTCCTTACAGGCATTTCCTCACTGACATCCCTAAACAATCACAGCTATACAGTCATTAATCACTCCATAAAAAACAGGCAATGCACATTTTTGTTTTAAATGTTTGTTAAATGTTTAATTATTGTTTTCCTAATTAACAATAAGATTTCTTAGAAAGAAAATACTTACTTTTTGACTTCTTAAGATAAAATATAAAGAGAAAATATCCCCCACACATAGAATTTTTAGGACTACATCTGGCGTAAGTATGATTGATATAGCTCGGTGTGAGTTCTCTGGTTTTAATCAGCTTCCTGCATTTGAAAACTGGTCCTTCATTTCTCTTTGGTTTTGGCTTTTCAAAATGACTGCTTTATATTTGTTATCAGTTTCAGTATTTATGACTTCTAATAATGCTAAATGCACATCCATAATTTACTAACAGTGCAACTTAGGGGTTATGAAACTTCAGGAAGCATCTAGATTGTCCACAAAAATATGTAATAGAACCACCACACACAATTACACATGATTGCCTCAAAGCAAAATACAGATTTACTCTGTCATCAGGCTATGTCCTGCTATGTTAGTGCAGAGACAAGAGTGGGAGCTCTGACTGTACAAGGAAAGAGGCATTGTGCACACACTAAAGAAACGCCCTTCCACTGCACCAGCAACTGGGAAATTAAATTATTACATCTGTATCAATCAAGTGGTGTCACAGGAATAAAAATTCATGGCAATGGGACTGTTATCACAGGATCAATGCTGCCTGTTTCGAAATGTCTTCTGACTCACCTTGTGGCCTCAGCATTTATGTGGCAGCAAAAAGCCATTATCTGTTCTATTTCAGTGACATTTACTCTTTCTCCTCGTCTGTTCAGATGTCCATTCTTTGATGGCTCTAGTATATCATGCTTTTCATACTCTGGCACTTACATACACTACCATTTTAGGCCACTTGGATGGTTTGGGTGAGATAGCCTTTTTCTCCCTTTTCTCAAAACATCATCGCAGCTGGAATTCTGTTACTCTAAGTACATGATTCATTTTCTTTGTCCAATTGGAGATTCCATGGAATCACACACTAGTGCAGTGCCATCTCTGGATCAGGTGCAAAAGCTTTCTGAGCACTAAAACACTGAAATTCCTCAAAGTAAGCTATGAAATATAATTTAAATAAGTGACAAAAGCAGCAGCCTAGTGGAGAAAGTAGTTGCTGAAAGATACAAAAGATCTCAGAACTGCCAGTTGTTCACAGGTTTCACTTCATCTCAGTTACTTCCTAGGATCGTAGGTTTGTGCTAGGAAAAAAACAAACCTAAACTACAATTATCACAGGCAGGGAGCAACTCTACACAGAAATCAGAGGCTGTACATGTGGTACATAGGAAGGATGTAGGACATCTGAGAAAAATTGTGTAGGTCAGCTGAAAATTAGGCTTTTACTGTAATCTCCAAGGATAATGTAAACATTAAGTATGGGTTTGGAGTTCCTTAGATTGTTTTATTGTTTTGTATTTGGGTTTTTGGTTTTTGGCTTTGGTTTTTTTTTGCTTGTCAAAACAGAAGGAACATGGATTAAAGTACAGTAATGCCTTCTTCTAGCCAAATCTCTGAAGCCCCAGAGAAGTTAGATATAAATCTATGTTATTACTTGCAGATATTACTCTTTAAATATAGATTAATATTGAAGTATTAATGTCTACCAAAGAATTATCATGAAAAACAACACAACTCTCAAATATTCAGCATAGTTATTTAACTATAGTAAAATGACTGTTTTACTAGAACAACTACCAGTAGTAAGACTCATTTTAATTTATGCAATTACAGGTGGTTTGTAGTGAATGTAGATATTTTGTAGACTCTACAATTCTTTTTCTGACACTGGCAAATTGGTTCTATGATTTTTATTATTTAAATTCAAAAGGCTAAGCCTTTGGGGGAAAAAAGGTAGTAAAAAGCACAGCAAAAAAAGGTTGCAATTTACTCAGTGGAAATCTAAAACACCAGGTGCAGAAGCGAGACAAACAGCTTTCAGATTTTTAGTGTATTTTCTTTGCAAAAACAGGCCTTCAATCAGCACAAAAACCTGCCGCCTCATAGAGGATGACAGCAATAGCATATTTGCTGCTCCAGGGAAAGAACTGAGCAAGACAGGCTGTCAGGGGCTGTTACAGCCATCTCAACCACCAAAAGCACCTCAAAGATTACTCTGTTACTAGAAAACAAAAAAGTCCCCTAAATGATAAAAGTTTACCATTTTAAATTCAACTCACTAATTATACTAATCAGACAGTTGTCGTACGAATAAAACAAGAGAGAGACGAAGATGGGCAGCACAGAACATGTATGCCAGAACTGGAGTTATCAGCACAAAGAATTGGTTTGCCCGGTGGCTGTACGCCTTACGATCCAGCCCCTGCTAGCACAATTCCAATGCGATGCAAGATAATGCCAAATCAGCACAACTGAGAGGGTAGATTATGAACTGATACCATACCATACCTCATCTGCAGCTTGTACGGATCGTTTAAGACAAGAAACACCATGTTTATTTTGTTTTTAAAGAAATACATTAATTTTCTTTTTCAGCTATGGACATTATGAATTATATCAAGAAAAAATGAGTATGAAAACTTGACATACTTTGAAGAACAAATCAATTATCATTTAACTTTTCAGGTAATGATTACAATAAGATAACGACATGTTTGTAAAGCACTCAGAAGTAAACAGTTTCAAGTGCAGATGGGAAAAGTAAAATGAGAAATTAGGTAGCATGTTAAATATTAAATGGTCATTAAATAGAAAAGAAGGCCAAAACCATGGACTGTTTCCAGAAACCCTGCACCACATAGTACACTCTAATGATTGTGAAAGTGTCTATGAACATACTGGGCAATATATTTGAAGATATGCATGACATAGAAAAAGGCAATGAGATCATATCACCAGTGTAAAATGTCCTGTTCTCAGAACACAGGAGGCCAAGGAAGGCGTCACTAGTTTTTGACCACCACCACCAAGTAGATGCATGATAAAGATGGCCAGGTACAGAGTTTATAGCTCCAGGTTGGAAACGATAACCTGTTCACTGCATCTAACAAAAATTTGGTGTAACGTAAATTTGTTTGACTTTCAGTTCACAATTTACAAGTGCTTGATAAGCTACATATTGTTTAGAACAAGGCAGTAAGGCAGTGGCAGCCATCTTTTCAGCTTGTTCTCATCTCTTGGTTATGCAGACATTCCTGATGGGAGAGAGGAAGTACCTCTTTTTTGAGAGCAACTGAGCATGTCCAGCTGGGAGAAACTTCCAGAGAGCAGATGGGGCTGTTGAGGAGAAAGGCAGGCAGGCAGGTAACCTACTGTTGGGGCAGCTGGGATGCTGCTCCAAGAAGCCAGAGGTTTCCTGCAGCAGTGAGCTGGCCCTGGGAACGGGCCGAAAGGAAGGGGGCCCGGGTCAGCTGGAAAATGACATGGAAGCAGAAAGGATCTGGAAGGCTTTGTTTTCAATAAGTCTTAATCAGCAGATGGGAAGGCAGTTGTGTTGAACACCTTATGACGTAGCTACACATTGGTTTCTCCCTTACAGAATAGTTTTGAAGTCTCGAGAGCCTTTTGGTATCTTTTGACTTGCTCTCTGTAAAGCTAAGGCAGGCACTTCCATTCCCAGGCAGCAGCCAACTCAGGACTCCTTTGCAAAATCCAAAAGAATTCTTTATACCTAGGGAAAGCTGCCTTGACATATGTGGTAAAGTTGTCTAGGAGCAACTTTGTCTTTCTAAACATTCAGAGTACATTCACACACTCATCTTGAAGATGTAAATAGATTGATGCTCTTTCATTTTATACTTACAAAGTATGGAAATTCATGTTTAGTTGCAATACAAGCCTTATGATACACTTCACACACTGCTGCTCAGTATGCACTCATTCAAAGGTCATACTTTTTTCATTCATTGAAAGGATTTATATAACTGCAAAAAATACCTATACTTTGGAAGCTGGAAAGGAAAACCATCCTTAGCCCAGGACAATGGAGCTATGGTTTACAGCTATACTTTCTCCTTTAAGGAAGTATCAGAGGTAAACAATCTCTGTCTGTGTCAGAGAATATCTATACATACTGCTTAGGAAAAGTGTTTTTGTGGATCTTAAGCACACGCTATTTCTGCTACAGTTTAAAAACTCAGAAAAAATATCAAGCAAAAGTATCATTGGTAGGACATTCTTCATAATTCAGTGTTCTACTTCAGAATTGTCAAACAAAACATACACATAAATTCATAGAACAAGATACACCATGTTCTACAGTAAAACAGACAACTAGCTTGACCTCTCTTAAACAAAGACAATTAGCATAAAGCATGTTTCCATTTAAAGAAATGGCTGTGAATGTAGGGTAACATGAGCTGTTTCCCTAGTCATCAGAATTTTTTTAAAAAATCGAATAAACAGGCAGGTGTGGCTACAAAGCTGTTTATCACTTTCTGTATCCTAATTTGTATAATTATCAACTTGACAACTTTGAAAAGAGTGCAGAGTTTGCAAAGACAACACTACAAGCCACCACGATCTAATGCAAGGCAGAATACTGTAAAACATTAGAGGCAGGGGGAATGCTGCAACTCTAGCATATCACTTTCATTTCCCCTGTCAATCAGTTTAACAGACAGAGCAAGGACTTATTCATGCAAACATTGCTATGTACTTCATTAGATAAATGCTTACTTGTTTCATGTTGAGGGTTTGGGTTTATTTTTAGGGGTTTTGTTGGGTTGGTGGTTTGTTTTTTTTTTTTTTGGGGGGGGGGGGGGGGCGGGGAGTGGAGCAGGGGTTGGTGGAGCAGGGGTTGATGTCTTTTTCTCTTGTGTTTTCCCAGCCAAGCCTTTCTAGCTCCTATGAATGACCTTGTCTGGTTCATAAACCACCCATGAAAGTAATATAATCAAGGTATGAACAGAGATTTGAAAAATGTTCATGCGTGGGTATAAATGTGCACAAGCTCACACAAACAGGAACATTCATATTACTGCGTACACACTGTAGCTTCACCAGCTGCTATTTCAAATAGTACAGCAGCCATTATGAGAGTACATCTAATAGCACCCATGGGAACTACTGAATTTGATGTTTAATACAAAGCAGCTTGCTGAAAAATATGATCACTTCCTACTCTTTTTCCAAAAGGAAGAGAATGAAAATTGGAATCCTTAAGAGCTGTTTCCTGTATACTGACAGACTGAATGCTTATTAGAGCTCATACTACTCTTGCAAAAGAAGGAACTTTCAGTAAAATATGCAGATATTCTCACATAATATAGTGCAAATTCACAAGAAGAGGCACTAACTAGGTAGTAGATGCTTGAGGACATGGGTGCATTTTGAACAAATTAACCACATCTGTACAATTTTTGTCTCCTACCTGCCTGATCAAATCAACTGCTCATTCATCCATTCCCATGAGAGATGCTTTAACATTTCAAATCACTGAACAGCTTCATAGCACCTTTGCATCCAGAAAAGTTTCCACATGTCAAACATTTTCTTCAAGAGAGTACACAAAATAAAAACACATACCCTTTCTCCTGGGAACACAGCAAGATTTTTTTTAAATATTAACAAAAAAGGAACCCAAAACCAAACACAATTTAAGTGGTGTGACCTTACGGTCTTGTAGAATTAGATTACATTGAATGAAGTATAAAAACAAAAAGGAACCAGAATATTCTGGTTTGTAATCAAGAAAGAGATACTTTTTTTTTTTTTTTTAGCTTTGCAGAAGTACAAGTTCCCATACTTTAAAATAACTTTTTTCTTTGTTACACAGTGATTAATCTCACTAAATATTAGAATATGATATATATATATTTCTGTTTCATACTCCTCAGATCAAGAACAACTAAGGCACATGGTTTTTGAGTCATTAAGTTATGAAATACAGTTCAAATGGGATTTTAAAAGCAGAAACCCTTGTAACCATCAAAATTAAGCCCTAAAATTTTTGAAGTTGTGAAGAGCTTTTAATACTCAAACCACCCCCATTTCCAAACCAAAGCCAACACAAACTGAGGATTAGGCATGTTTTGAAGTTCAAATATGACAGACTGATTATATTGGTACAAGGAAAAAGCTCATTATTTTATTCTTACTGGGAACTTTCACCGTGAGAACCATGACCAAACCAGTACAACATTAAGGATTATCTCAATAATTCTTAATTCTTAACAATCCTTATTCCTAAAATTTCTGAAGCTATAGCCCTTTCAAGGGCCTTTTTTTACTGTCATATTAGTGCATCTCCCCATGTTTACAGATATTTCATTATAAAAATCTAGCCAACTTGTAGTTTTCTCAGAGAACAGGTGGTTACTACTGAGCTTTCACTGTTTTAATATCCAAACACAAAAATCCAAGGAAGCCTCACTGTAACTCAGTTTCTAAAAAAATTCATTATTTTCTGGGAGCACACCTTGAGTCTCCTTCCAAGTCCTCTGCAGATATGGGTGCACTTAATGTGTGAAGGCTAAATACAGTTCCAGCATTCTGCTGTGCCACTGCCTCCCCATAACACATGGTGTGACATCATTCTAGCATCACTACTTACATGAACATTCATTAGGAGATTTCCACAAGTTCCACAATCCTTTAAGAGATGACAGTTCAGGTGTGTATCCTTCTCTTTTGGCCCTTATAAGTTCTGCTAATGACGATACGAATGTATGTGCATCTTTCTTCATTTTAGTCCATATTAAGCATGATGGCAGTTGTAATTCCACCTTTTAAAAGGATAATCTGTCCCAAACATTTTAATCTCGCCGTGTATTAACAATAAAATAATACTCCATTTCATGTATATTTTCTAAAAGTTGATGGGTATAAAGGAAACTACGTTTTACAAAAAAATGACCAAATAACTCTGATAAATTACTCAGAATTATCAGACCTTTGATTTCAAAAAACATTTATAACAAATCAGTGTCATACCATTTACCAGTACCAAATCAGTATTGAATAAGATGCATGGTGATACAAAGGATGAATACAAATGTGCCTCAAAACACAAGTACAATTCCATGACCTACCATCCTCAAAAGCACTAAAATGCTGATAACTAAATGTCACAAGTTTCAAATAACAGAAGTTTTGTGGTTCTTTTTTCAGTGATCAGAAAACCTCCACTTGCCCTGCCATACTTCCCATTTGGCTAACTTCTGTAAGCTATCTGTTGAAGTTTCATTTCCCAGAGGCAGATGAAATACTTCTGTCTCTCAGCTCATAGTTCCTGTGCTATGTGAGGTTTTCATATTACCACATATTTCAGCTGCCAGAAGTCCCTTCTGTGTTCTGGAACACTTTCTTTACTAATTTCCCCTGTTTTTGTAGTAGCTTTTCCTCTCTCTCTCTCTCTTCATTATTTTTTTTATTCTTTTTTATTTTTGCCTATGTAGGATGTTTTTATTTCAAGGGAGAAAAACAAAAAACAAAAACAGACTAAAGCAAAGTATGCTTGATACTTCCATTTCAATAACTGAATTTTCTAAAATGAGAAAAAAGTTGTGGTTTTTTTTCACTTGACTACTGTATGAATATTATTTTTCCCTAGAAAGTTTATTCATTTGTTCATTCCTCCAGCTCTTTTTAAGAGCTGTTAATTAATGGGTAAGATAGAAACAGGTGTCTAGCGAATATATTGCAAACATACCACTTCTAGTGTCACTGTAAAGCTATTTCACTTTGCATGTGTCCAAGCCTCTGGACATCACAGCTCAGATGTCGTAACCGGTTCCATAATGATTATTTCCTCTTAAATTAGACATGTGACTTATTTTGAAGGACTTAACTAAATTTGTACCTTTTAGTCAGTAACAGCTGATTTCATTTCTTGATGTCACAGAAAAGAGGATCATCTTTTCCTAAACAGTCCTTCCGATTCCTGTATCATGAGGGGCTTTTATCAGTCTCTTGTGTTCTCTTGATTATCTAGAGAAGTATCTACAATTATCTATTGCGGTATGTGATTTACAGTGAAACATTTTTACAACAGGTTGACTTTCTTGTTGTTATTATTCAGATATCTTCTTGTGTAATAGGCTTGATGGCAGCTTTAACGTCCATGGAGAAGCTTTTTACTGCTGATAGTTGGTAGCAATGGCAATTAGCCAAGATATCTTGCCGCTTTATACTGTGCCCAAGGATGTTACGCAACGTTAAAAGATCCATTATTCATTTAGCTGTCGTGTATAATTTCTTTCATATCAAGAGGAGAATCATGAATAAAGCACACTATTTGATTTCCCTGTGCTGTCTGTGGTGGGTTGACCATGGTGGACACGAGGTGCGCAGCAAAGCCACCCTATCACTCCCCCTCCTTAACTGGACAGCAGAAGAAAACTATAGCAAAAGGCTCGTGGGTCGAGATCGGGACAGGGAGAGATCACTCACCAGTTACCATCATGAGCAAAACAGACTTTGACTTGGGGAAATTATTTTAATTTTTACCAATCAAATAAGAGTTGCATAATGAGAAATAAAACCAGATCTTAAAAACACCTTCCCCCCATCCTCCCTTCATCCCAGGCATAACTTAATTCCCGATTTCTCTACCTCTCCTCCCAGGCAGCACAGGGGGACAGGGAATAGGGGTTATGGTCAGTTCACCACACGTCGTTTCTGCTGCTCCTTGCTTCTCACACTCTTCCCCTGCTCCAGCACAGGTCCATTCCACGGAGCACAGTCCTTCAGGCATAGGCTGCTCCGGCGTGGGTCCCCCATTGGGGTCACAAGTCCTGCCAGCAAACCTGCTCCTGGCTGGGCTCCTCTCTCCACGGGGCCACAGGTCCTGCCAGGAGCCTGCTCCAGTGTGGGCTTCCCACGGGGTCACAGCCTCCTTGGGGCATCCAGCTGCTCCAGCATGGAGTTCTCCACAGGCTGCAGGTGGGTACCTGCTCCGGCGTTACCCTCCATGGGCTGAGGGGCACAGCCTGCCTCACCATGGGCTTCACTGTGGACTGCAGGGGAATCTCTGCTGCAGTGCCTGGAGCACCTCCTGCCTCCTCCTGCACTGATCTGGGTGTCTGCAGAGCTGCTGCTGTCACGTATTCTTGCTCTTCTCTCTGGCTGCAATTGCCAGGGTTTCTCCCCCCCCACCCCCCAAATACCTTATCCCAGATGTGCTACCACCGTTGCTGATGGGCTCTGACTTGGCCAGTAACAGGTCCATCTTGGAGCCGGCTGGCATTGGCTCTGTTGGACACAGGGGAAGCTTCTAGCAGCTTCTCACAGAACCCACACCTGTGAAACTTCAGCTTTCCTAAATGAAGTTAGTAATGCCTTTTAGCTGCAGTTAGCATTTAGAGACATAGTCAGATAGTCTTGGTCTGCCTTCCTAAAGGTAACAGAAAGGAGGCGCAGAGATAAACCACTACAGGGGAGACTGCAACAGTTAGTACCAAGTGAGCAGTTGGTTTTGCTCTTGTTCAGACTGTAGCAGGCTCTGTAGATAGCATATAAAACAATGAATGGAGATGTGAATTTGGGGAACACAAAGCAGATTAGGAAGACCAGCCTTTGCAGAGGGCCACTTCTAACATCCCTGTTCCTAAGACAGCTTTGAATATTTGGCCATCTATCATCCTATGACAGGTACTGTGTACCACAGAAATGGTCAAGCTATCATTTTTTCTAAATGAAAGATGACTTCAGTCCATCCTTTATGAAGAATGTATGCTCTAACAAGAATTGTCAAAAAATTCTCAGGAAATTACCATTTTATCAATCACTTGAGACCTTGCCTATCTGTAATTTACTTCTTATCCAACAGCCAAGTACATATTAATCCTTAAAAGTTAAATGCATTCTCAGATTTGTCTCTCTACCTAGCAATCTTCTTTGCAAGGCACTGAACCTGACTTTCAGATCAGGCACTAGCATTTCCCTTCAGAGCAGTTCTTTGAAGATCCTCTGTACAGCACCTGATGGCCACGTCTTTTTTTCTGCTACTCTGAAAGGGTTTCATAAGCGTCTCCATAAAAGATATATACCACGATCCTTGGCCATATTCTTCTTCCCAGATGTGCTCCTCTTATGGTTTTAGACAACTAACCTTAATATGTTAATTTCTGCATTTATGGCCTAATTTAATCAACTTTGGCCATTAGTTCATTTGTCATTCATAAAAGAAAATGCATTGTGAGATACTCTTTCCCTTGAGAAAAACTCCTGCTGCTTCAGTTACTAATATGACTTTGGCACACAGTGGTTTCAAAGGACAACACATTCCTGCCTCCACTTTGTTCTCCATCTTCTGTTATTCTGTTTTGCGTCTTTCAAAAGTGTTAAGACCAAGTTGCTAAAATAATTTTACATCTACCAATTAATACTATAGTTTTGTAATCCCAACAGCACCAACCAAAACATAGCTGTCAGAAAGAGGAACGCCATGAGATGAGAATATACTTCTGGAATGAATTGCACTTACTGTTCCCATTCAGATCTTTTAACTCATAAATCCTGAAGTGGTTCTTTTGGCTTTTGTTCGGTTCTTGATAGCTGCCTGTGAAGTTCATCATCAGGAAAAAATGCAAATGAGACCTCAAGATACACATCACTTTTGACAAAGGGAGCTTAGTTTTCTCTTCCAAGTTACTCCCAAGACACCTCTGAGCAAAACACTGTGATTGAAGCTTCCATGATATCTTCCTCAGTGCACCTTTTTCAAATCCCATATTTGATTTGATGAGCTGAACTGATAATTTTTGCTTTGTCATCTTGATCAGTAACACCAACCTGGGCAGCAGACTGATTATTCATTTATTTATATTTGATAAATGAATCTCACTTTCCACAGTGGTAATGATATGTTTTCAGAGGGGCTGGGCTACCTCCTTTGTTTCAGAAGCTGAATTAAAAGCAGGTTTAAACATTTTCAGTTTACCATTTCTAAGTAGCTCCAACATACTACAATTCTTCCTCTCATCTACTTGTCTTCACACTAGTGAAAAATAACATACACAATTTGGTCTTTAGACCCCAGACAGGTAAACAATTCCTAATCTTCCAGCTTCTACCGATCTTTATAATTTAGAGTGGGTTGCTTGCATATTTAATCAAAGCCAACTGTGTCTGCTGCAACATGTTCTCAAAACACGCAGATTCACTAGCATGTCTTAAGCACTCATCACTTAGCCTGAATGAAAGTCCTCCAGTTTCCATATGAAATGCCTCTGGTCTACCTCCCTTGCAGTAACTGTACTCATAAAACAGCTTTCCCTGGCTTGGACAGGATACAATATCTGGTAGAGAGAGGTAACACCTCCAAAATCCATTCCATTCCCTGAGTAATTACCAAAGATTTTAAAACCAGGGTCAAGAGGAAATCAGAACACTGCACAGAGCTTGCATAGGCTCAGCACAGATGACTCTTCTTGCAATGGCATGACAAAGTTTCTGCTTAACAGCCGTGACCCTTTACCTCTAGTGAAGATCCTTAAAAAGATGAAATAAGGTCAGAAGGATCTTTGTATGTAATGCTTGAAGGACATGGGGTGGGCGGAGGGAAAGTGGCACTAAGCCTTTTAAGCTAGGATGCCTGTCTCATATGGAAGTGGAAAGATATTTTATGAACTCCTGGAGTCATTCAGATTCTAGCATGAAGTATCTCCCGTTTCCTGCTTATCTCCCGTACGTCCAGGTGCAATTGCCTCTCATATTCCCTCCTGTATGATCTTTATATTCTTGCCTCCCCCCATGTGAAATGGTGGTTCTGGGCTTCCACTGATACTGCCTTCAAGACAGGCAGAGGCTCGTCCCAGCGAGCTTGCATGGGACCAGAGACCAGCCTTTGCCTCTGTGAGAAGGCTCAGTGTGAAGCCACAAGTCCTGTTCTTTCAAGAAACAGGAGCTGTTGCCTTCACAGAGACAAGACAACATTAATCAGATAATCAATAACACAACAAACAGTGGCTCCTAATCCCCTGCTACGCACTGGTTGCTGTTAAGTTAAAGCTGTCAGGAGCCAGGAGTCATTAATCACACAGAAGCAGAGTGACTTAAAACAGCTGGCTGGCACACCCTTGCCTTTATATGTCAGGGGATGGCTCACGAGCCAGCCTGCCGCTCAGCCACAATGTGCCACTGCTTGTAGAATAGAAAAAGCAGTGGCATAGCATCTTCCTCAGTCTGGACACTGGGTAGATACCATGCAACACTCATTTACAAGTATTACACACAGTTTAGTCTCAACAGTTTCTGGATGAAACACTGAACTCCACTGAAGCCCAGGAAATACTCATGTTCCAGAAGAATAACAGCTGACAGATTTTGGATGAATACATTTGGAAGTGCCAAACCAGCCTCACAAAGTGACAGTATAGACTTAGAATAGAAAATATTTTGTCCCATGCAGGACAAAGCCACTATCTGCTTTTAGCCTTAGCACTGTTTGGTGAGGATACTCAGGGCATAGCAACGTAATTTGTGGTCTAAGGAAGGGAGCGATAGGGAAGATAAAGAGGTTAACCTTGAAAGTTTAATATATTAAAGAATACTAATCTCCCTCCTCAAGAAAACTGTTTGCAATAACTATATTTGGAACACATCCAACTTCGAAAATCAGCAGTATAAAGTCTCTGATATTTTAGCCATTGAAATAGAAATTCTATTATTTTATTTATTTTTAGAAAATTATTAAGGCTTCTGTTCATACAGTCAAAATTTTACCTCATCCCTTGCATCTCACATCTCATATTTGTTGATTTAGGTCTTCATAGAAGTTAGGTGACAGAGAATTTGAGGCTGTGTTAATGCGGCAGCCTTTCTCCTCAAGGAGAAAGCATGGAAAATATTAAGCAATTAACTGATTATTAATTACTTAATGTTAAATTACTTAATGTTAAAGAAAAAGGCTGCAAAGAGTTCATTCTGAAGGGAGTCAGGACTGCATTGCTACCCTAGTGAGTCTTCCTAAATTGCGTTTGCTTATTACAGGTGCAAGATGTGTCCCAGAGCCTTGAGCCTCTCTGTAAGATGGCAGACACGCCACTGCACAGCCTGATAGCAGCAGTGAGTGGAGATAAACAGGGATAGCATTCTTTTTCCTAAGGAAGGCAGCAATGAGGCATACAGACAATTCTAACTCCACTCAAATATTAATGGCAACCCCAGTTAAAAAGCTTACTATTAAACCTGAAGGAAGTTTTCAGTGGAAAAAAAAGAACTGACAGGATCTAGCACCATATTACATTAAGAAACACAGAAACTCCTTTGTTCTTGTTCCTGTCTGTTATGCTTTCTTTAAAGGTTTTCTTAAAAAAAAAAATATATATCTTTTGAAAGCTCAGAAGATAAAGTCTCAGTGGGCAAATTAATATAGTATCCAGGAATTCAGTAGCAATTCTTTCTAGACCTTACAGAGATTAAGGTACACAAGGTGCAATAGACTGTGGGATTTTGTAAAATCTCTAAGGTCAAACACATAAGAGAAGCTTCTTCTAAAGTGGTTAAGGTACACTATATACCATTAGAGCAAGACAACTTTAACTGATAGTGTTAAAAATAACTGTATTTTGATTCACAGCTAGTTCTGTATGGAAATAATTCTCTACAGTCATCTTTGAGCTAGGATACCAGCACTTGTTCCGTAACATACAGAAACCATTAAAAAGAACCATACAGATTATTTTTGCTATTGTCTGCATGCGTCACCATCAGGAGGATGTTGACAGCTCACTACAACATAAACACATTTTTCACTGATACCCTCTGCATGTCTGCAATTCATTGAGTAGCATTGACAATCGTTCACATATATGTCCACAGAAAATTTGAATTGGGAATCAACCCATCTGTATGTATTTTGTTCTGAATTCTCTATACAGTTTCTGTGTAATGCAGAAATAATCATAAATAGGACATAACAAATTTACCAAAATTAAATTTATACCTATATAAAGTGCAGACAGAACAGTATGTCTAACCAAGCAGTTGCACGCATGTACATTTCTTGTTGGAAATCTGGATGCTTGTGAAAAGGTAGGTAGCATCGTTACTTCTTGCACTATTGTTACCCCACCATCATACACAGATCTTACTATTTTAGCACATTGCTTTGTTTATTTAATCTGTGTGCTTCAAGCTTCTTAATTCATACATTTATAAAATTGTTTCAAGGTTGCTAAGATATGCATATCTAGAAGCCATTTGTTTTTCAAGAGATGTATTTCTTTCTATAAAAACCCGGAAAAACTAATTCCCCAGCAATGCACAGTACTACACATTTAAATCCAAGTCATCTACTGCAGTAGATACACTGTACAATTTGTCCTTCAGCATATTTTAAACATAAAAATTCTAAGTTTACTTCCTTCCAGCATTCTACAAATTATAGTTCTGAAACCTAAAAAAAAAACAAAAAAAACAAAAAAACCTAAAAAACCACAAAACCAAAACACACCAAAAAACACAAGAAAGCTTCCCTAGAAGTGACTCATAGACAGAAAATGTATAGATTTTCAATTCAAAGCCAGCATAAAAAAAATTCCCCATGGTAATGTGATTGCGAATGCTAATTGCATTTCAGTAAATTGCTTTACATTCATCAAACAACAATCAATGGGAGACACTGCTATCTTTTTTTATTGTAGTGATGCAGTTCTCAGCTATATAGATAAGGTAGCATCAGATAGTTATAATCTTCCCCCTTGCTATTTTCAGGGGCTTATAACTGCAGAATAAAAAAATATGCTGAAATTTAGCAACTCAGCCCAAGAGCCTTTCTTTTTAATTGAAAAATGTGCTGAAGTATATATCTTGGAGAGATAAAGGAAGACCAAGACAAATATTCCAGTTCAAATACCTAAACAAAACTAATTCAATCTATCATTAGGCAAGAATAAGGTATTCCAGTCTCTAAGTTTCAGAGGTGCTGCTCATCCAGAGCTCCTGTGAGAACAGTAGCCTTCTATTAAAAATATGCTTTTCCTTGTTTTACTTGGAGAGCAAGATCATGAAGTAAGCAATAGTGATTTGGAGGTTATATTTAGAGTTACTGACCATGTCAGGTCATTAAGGTATGTTACATTTAGCAGCTCTTTGTGTACATGTATAGTGTTCATGTGCACATTTTTTAAAATTTGTCTCTCTATATATATAAATACACATATACATGCACACACAAACATACGTATGTGCACATAGATAAAATAAAATTGCAAACTCTATTTTTGTTTCTGAAAATTGTCTCAGTTTCAAGGGTCTCTGTTGCCAATATTTCAGTCCACAGATTTCAAGAGATCGTGTGCTTCATTGTCTCCCAAGATGGAACAATTCACCAGATTTGTCACTTTTTCAAGTAAGAAAAAAACCCAATGGGATAGCATAACCCATAGAAAACTTGGCTGCATGAGCAAGCTTAAAACAATAGATAATCATGATATTTTTTTTGAAAAGTAGGGGGAAAGAGAGTTAAAAGGGATGGAAAATGAGCACACAAATACTCCCAGTTCTTTTCTCACACTTTTCCCAGAATAAGTCCTCATAGCTACTGCAATAATCAGAGAAGATAATAGTCCAAGGGAGTGTTTTTACTGCTTGAGGTACACACCACTGTAAAAACAGGGCAAGTGAAGCATTAATAGGGAAACTGGAGAGTCCAAGTATCTGTAAACACCACCAAAAAGAAATATTCTGGATGTCTCAGAGTGGTAAACGTGCAGGAAAGATTTAACTTACAAGATGTTTTGCTATTTCTTGGATCCCTAAGCCTCTCTTTGCCTCCTGAATAGTGAGCAGGCTACCTAGCAAAGTGCTGCTTTGGAGATGCAAGTGCACTGGACCATCTCTTTAGCTGTAGTGTCCTCTGCAGCTGAGGTAATGGTTCTATGTCATGGAAAACTGCCATGCCTGGTTTCCACCTGCTTTTTTGTCCCCACTCTCTTTCTTAAACCTCAACAAATTTTGTGGTTTGCTGAGGCTTCTTTTTATTTACTATTTTTTAATAAAGTGCTTGTACTCTATATATCCATCCACCCTTAATTTTTGCTATGTTTCCTCAGGTAAATTTGCACTGGTTTTCCTTTGGGACCAGTACAGCCCAAAGGGTAAGGTAGCTCAACCATGAGTGGGAAGAAAGACTTCTTCCTTCTGGTGGCAGCCAGCCATTCAGTCAGCTGAGGAATGTGTCAGCTGGTGAAAGATCAGTGTCTCATGAAACCCTTCCATGACAAGGGGTATTACACAGAAGTTATGTTACTCAGGAACGAGTCTCAAAACTCAGAGATGCTCTTCCAAATGTTATTTATGCTCAACAAATGAAGACACAGAAGCTCAAGGGGCAAACCAGCAACAGTAGTCAAGAAAGCCAATGCAAGCAATATAGGTTGGTACCTCGAATTCAGGGATGCTTTAGATCACCAATAAATTGTAGGGCAGACAGCAACACTTACAGTTATACACTTATACAGTAAGAAATACTTAGCAGAGAAATGGTAGAAGAGTCAAAAATGCTAGAGGAAAGGAAAAAACCCAAAGAACCCAAACCCCAAAACCCCAGTTTCCAAGTTCAGAATTTTACAGAATCACAGAATGGTTTCAATTGGATGAAAACTTTAAAGATCATCTAATACAAATCCCCTGCCATGGGCAAGGACACCTTCCACTAAGATCAGGTTGTTCAAAGCCCCATCCAACGTAACCTTGAACACTTCCAGTGATGGAGCATCCACAACTTCTCTGGGAAACCTTTTTCTGTGTTGTAAAACAGTTCTTCCTTGTGTCCAATCTCAATTTACCCTCTTTCAGTTTAAACCTGTTGTCCCTTGTGTTGTCACAACAGACCTTCATATAAACTCTATCTTTGCCTTTCTTATGAGCCCCCTATTATGTATTGAAAGGCTATTTATATATTGTTTTGTACTATCTTTAAGGAGCTTCTAAAATGAAAATTGCAAAGACCTAGAGTTTAAAGACCATATAATGCAGTTTGAGCACCCATTCTGCTCAAGATGGCACATCTTAAATTGAACCACTGTGAGATTCTGAAAAGAAGTGGCCTTGCCCATACCATTTTTATACTTCCTTCTCTCATCATTCCATGCCACTTTGTGTCCCAGTCTGATTTATGTTGCTAAATTAAAAGTAATAATAGTAATCTGGAAAACTCAAGTGTATGGATTTTCTATGGTGTTAGTGAGTTGAATTGGACCCAGTAAAGCTGGTAGGTTCCAGAACAAACAAGGGGGAAGGACCACCAGGTGTAAGATTGAGGTAGTGGGACAGAGAAGCATCACCTATCTCCTCAGGTAGTTTTGAATTGTTAGATTAAATCAGTCTTGATGGGTAACATCCATTCTGGAATAGATTCATTGGGATTAACTACTTCCATAAGCAACACAATTACAGTCCTAATTTAGCAAGACCTTTAAACAGCATGCATTTATTTGACTTGTATATATGATTAAAAACACACCCTTTAAAAATGAAATTTCTTTGTAATAATTTCTTTTAAAACATGGGTAGTTTTGGAAAATGAAAATTTACTATTTTCACTTATTTATGGTTAGTTTGTGGAGGCTGAATTTAAAACTGATAAGAAACTAGCATTAATGGGCAACAGTGGTAAGACACACTGTCTGCATTACTCCCTATAGTAAGAAATTTAATTTCTGTATGTATAATTTTTTCTTCAGAATTGATGGTCCAGTATTTTAAAACTGCAGCTTCCACTGTTGGCTCACTATTAGCTTCTTGCTCTGAATTTGATGACTTAAAATTTTATAACATGCTTTGTGTTAGCACGGACAATTAAAGATTCCCATCATTTCACTTCTGCACAACTGACGTTTCCAGTAAAATTAGTTATAAAACACAATATTCATATTAACATTTTTCATCTTCTCAGATTTTGAAATATTATATAAAACCATAGGCAGTGCATACAATTTAAAGGTGTGTTCCTGCTTTGCTCCTCGGGTCCCCACCAGGGAGCATCCCTACATACTTCTAAGACCAATTATGTGTTGGCATAAATGACTTTCAGATCTCAATGAACTAGCTAAAATGCAAAGTAGTACAGTAACTTACTTTTTAAACCCCTTTTAAGCCCTCTGTGTGCATCAAAAGACTAATCTCCCCTTCTTCCACTGTGTCTGATAGGTACTATAGCTGCTGTTTAGTTATATTCAATGATTACAATCTAACAGAAATAAAATAGTAGTAATAATAGTACTACACCAATTCTCTAACTGCATTTATAAGATGACCAGCAATAGCAATTTAGCACAATTTGCAAAATCAGATGCTGCAAGAGTACAGTCGAATATACCTTGTAATGCACATTTCTCTATGGAAATTCTAATCCTGTCAGCTGAGAATTAGCTGTTTTCTAACTACACATTTGCACCATAAACTCTCACTTTAATTAAGAAAATAAAATACTCTGTCTCCCCCACCATTTATTTACTCATTTCCAAATGAGTTCTTCTGCACCTCAGCATTCACATTATTAAAACAGATGCACAATTCCCAAAACACAGATCTGAAATGACTTCCTGTGCATATCCTTGCAAAAAAATAGTCTGGAAATCAGAATACTCAAACCAAACAAAAAGATTCGTATAACCTTAGTGCTAATCCAATATTTGAAATTACTAGATGCTAAGCATACTATCCCTTTACTCCAGCAAAATATTTAAGAGTATGCTGCACTTAAAGCATGCAAGTGCTCTCACTGAGGTTAATAGCATTCTAAAAATACTGCTAGTTACAGGCTGCAGTACTTAAACCTCATGCAAAACCCCTGCTGTCCACTGCAGGTCATTCATTTCCTACTACAACACTATGGGGACCCATTTACAAAAGCATGGTGGGCTGCTTAAAGCTGCAAAACTCCCTTTCTGCATCAGATATCTAGGCTTAACACTCTGACAGAATCCACTGCTCTATGTTAAAGAGCATTATTTACAAATTCTGCTCTCACTGATAGGAAGAGAGGAGTTATTGAAGTGCAGCTGCAAGGAGGGTCCTGTAATGAACGTACCACAGAAATTTTTTCTCATAGAACTGATTCAGTGAGAGCAGTACCACTAACTTTCCACATCGCTTGTTTGCGATCCGCTGGTTTGCGATCCTGGCTTCCACTGCTTTTCCTAAGGGCTTCCACATGCGTTCGAGGCAGTAAAGAATGACCAATTTCAGAACCATATGGCACAAATGTGTATAATCCCTCAGTTACGCCACAAGGAGAATTCCCTGCTTATAGGGCGACACGTCCGAGTGGGACGTCATAAGTGCACATGAACTGAAGGTGCAGAGGGTGTTCGTGCATGTTTACCTTCTTCTGTCCAGAGGTCCTTCACAGAGCTCAGAACACTGCAGGGAGAAGTTTACCAGCACATCTCATTTACTTCATCAGCTGACCCAGATGAACCAGCTCGGCTAATTCTAAATTGTAGAGCTGTAAGGGTGGTAACAGTTAGGCATTCGGCATCACCTGGCAGTTGGGTAGTATTGCCTGCAGTGAATTCAGATGAATTTGGAAGACTGCACCTCTCCCTGTATTAATTTCAAAAGCTTTTTAGATGTGAAATGTGGCAAATCTGGGTAATTTAAAAGTTAGCTCTAACTGATACAGAGCATGGCCCTGGTCATCCCTCATATGAAAGGCTGGGACAGAAAAAACTCATTAAAAATAAGGCTAAATTTAAAGAAGAAACTATCTCCTTTAAAAAACAAGTAGCTATTGGCAGCCTAGATTTAGGCATTGTGCCAATGGCGACTACCCCAAGGCAAATACAATAGTTCAGATTTCTTTCGGCATGGACCTAGAGGTAGGAAGGAGGACCAAAACTGTCACAGCGATTGCCAGCTCTGGCACTGCTCGTACTGTTGTCATGCATGTGGGGCTGGCAGACAACTCCCTGCCACCAGCTGCTGCCAGAACTGGGAACCAGTCTAAGAAAGCTGCCAACAGGGCACGGGCCTTTATGGGGTATAACAACACCCAGTTCCTGGCATTTTCTCTGGATGTGTCATATGAATCCTTAATCTTTTGAACAAGCCCACATGAGTATATAGATATAAGTATACTGCAGATGCCAAGAACATATATATATTTGCTCTTGTCTTTTGGGGTTTGTGTGAAGCCCAGCTGGATAGCAACTATCCACCTCAATCTACCTTTGCTCCGTACACAGAGTATAATTTTTAAGCTATATACTCTTTAATATTTTTTTTCTAAGCTACAGGACTGTGGTGGGTCGACCCTGGCTGGCCACCAGGTGCTCATCAAAGCCACTCTATCACTCCCCCTCCTCAACTGGACAGTGGAAAAAAAACATAACGAAAGGCTCGTTCATTGAGATAAAGACAGGGGGAAATCATTCACCGCTTACAGTCACAGACAAAACAGACTGGAGTTAGGGAAATTCGTTTAAATTTACCAATCAAATGAGAGTTGGATAATAAGGGATGAAACCAAATCTTAAAAACACCTCCCCCACCAGCCCTCCCTTCTTTCCAGGCTCAATCTCACTCCTGAGTTCCCTCCCTCCTCCCCTCCAGTAGTGCAGAGGGATGGGGAATGGGGGTTGGAGTCAGTTCATCACACTTTGTCACTGCTGCTTCTTCCCCCTCAGGGGAGGGCTCCTCACACTCTTCCCCTGCTCCAGCGTGGGGTCCCTCCCACGGGAGACAGTCCTCCTGAAGTTCTCTGTAGTGGATTTGCATGGCAAGGTTTTGGTAGTAGATACAGGGATGGCATCTGTGAGAAGATGCCAGAAGCTTCCCCCATGTCCAACAGAGGCTCCAAAACAGACCTGCTGCTGGCAAAGGTTGAGCCCAACAGCAATGGCGGTAGCGCCTCTGGAATAACATATTTAAGAAGGGGTAGGGGTTGGGGTGGGGGTTTGGGAATCTGTGCCAGTGGAAAAAAAGAATGAGAATATGTAAGAGCAGCAGCTCTGCAGACACCCAGATCAGTGCAGGAGGAGGCAGGAGGTGCTCCAGGCGCCAGAGCAGAGATGCCCCTGCAGCCCCTGGTGAAGCCCATGGTGAGGCAGGCTGTGCCCCTCAGCCCATGGAGGGTAACGCTGGAGCAGGTACCCACCTGCAGCCTGTGGAGAACTCCATGCTGGAGCAGCTGGATGCCCCAAGGAGGCTGTGACCCCGTGGGAAGCCCACACTGGAGCAGGCTCCTGGCAGGACCTGTGGCCCCGTGGAGAGAAGCCCAGCCGGGAGCAGGTTTGCTGGCAGGACTTGTGACCCCAATGGGGGACCCACGCCGGAGCAGCCTATGCCTGAAGGACTGTGCTCCGTGGAATGGACCTGTGCTGGAGCAGGGGAAGAGTGTGAGAAGCAAGGAGCAGCAGAAACGACGTGTGGTGAACTGACCATAACCCCTATTCCCTGTCCCCCTGTGCTGCCTGGGAGGAGAGGTAGAGAAATCGGGAATTAAGTTATGCCTGGGATGAAGGGAGGGTGGGGGGAAGGTGTTTTTCTCATTTTAATGGTAATAAACTAATTTACTCAGTTCGAGTCTGTTTTGCCCATCATGGTAATCAATGAGTGATCTCTCGCTGTCCTTATCATGACCCATGCGCCTTTTGTTATATTTTCTTTCCCCTGTACAGTTGAGGAGGGGAGTGATAGAGTAGTTGTGGTGGGCACCTGGCATCTAGCCAGGGTCCACCCACCACATTCTCCAACATGAATCCTTCCCATGAGCTGCAGTTCTTCATGAACTGATCCAGTGTGGGTCTCTTCCGTGGGGCGCAGTCCTTCAGGCACAGGCTGCTCCGGCATGGGTCCCCCATGGGGTCTCAAGTCCTGCCAGCAAACCTGCCTAAGCCCGGGCTCCTCTTTCCGTAGGTCCACAGGTCCTGCCAGGAGCCTGCTCCAGCATGGGCTTCCCACAAGATCACAGCCTCCTTGGGGCATCCAGCTGCTCCAGCATGGAGTTCTCCACAGGCTGCAGGTGGCTATCTGCTCCAGTGTTACCCTCCATGGACTGGAGGGCACAGCCTGCCTCATCATGGTCTTCACCACAGGCTGTAGGGGCATCTCTGCTCCAGCACCTGGGGCACCTCCTGCCTCCTTCTGCACTGACCTGGGTGTCTGCAGTTGCTGCTCTCACATATTCTCACTCCTGTCTTCTGCTGCAATTGCTGTTGCACAGGTGTTTCCTTCCCCCTACCGACCCCACCCCACCCATTTAAAATACACTATCCTAGAGGTGCTACCACCACCACTGATGGGCTCAGCCTTGGCCAGCGGTGGTTCCATCTTAGAGCTGGCTAGCATTGGCTCCATCAGACACAGGTGAAACTTCTAGCAGTTTCTTACAGAAGCCACCCCTGTAGCCCGCCCCCGCTAACAAAACCTGGCCACGCAAACCTAATACATGGATAGTTGCCCAGTTGAAACTGAAGCATTTCTCTCACCTGCCATTAGCAAATATTTTTGGTAGCCATTCCTACCACTGTGCTGCTTGGTTCATATCTGGAGAAGAGCTTTGGTAGTACTTCACATATTCTTCTTTCCACACATGTTCTTTATCTCAGAAGATTGCTCATTCAGTCCTCTGTAATTTAATGGCATACAGTCTAAGAGCATGTGCCAAGATAATTTCTTTTTCCTCTCCACAATTCCAACTGAATGACCTCCAGCAACCTTAATACCCTGTAAAGAATATTCCAGTGTCTGTCCCACAGCCACCGCTCCCCACCCTACCACTCTGAAAGTGATGCTGAAGCAGTTCTATGATCTAGGCAAAACAAGCCAACAGTCACAACCCAGTCCCCTAGCAGGAAAAAAGTCTCAGCATTAGTACTAGAAGCGATATTGACTTTTCCAGCAGCAAAGCCATGAAGTGTGCAGGGTCAGGGAAAGGCAGACCTCTCTTCTTTCAGGTGGTCCCTGCAGAACCAGGCTACTGTAGGAGGCAGGAACTGCTGGCACTACTTCTGACTAAACAGGTCTCTTCTTTTCTGGCTCAGCTGAGTGGATGGAGGCCAGAATTCACCATACGCCACCTTTTATGAATAATAAATTTAAAATTATTTATAAATTAATGTGCTCCCTCCCTCCTCCTCACACCTGTAAATAATTGCAGCTTTTGACTTATCTGTGTGAGAGATGAATTAAAGCTAGAGAGAGTTTGATGCTAGAGGAAAAGAAGCTAAGTGGATAATGATAAAAGCAAAAAGGGGAGACTATAATGTCAGCTCTGTTGATTAGCAGAAGAAAGAAAAGCCTCTGAAGAATAATTCTTCATGCAGTGAAAGGATATCATATGGGAGGAGCTGGGTGCTGAGGTGTATGAACACAGCAGTGATTTGTGTGTGCTCTGGTCCTCCACCTCACCAGCTCAACTCCCCAGCACCACTGATCCCCCTCCCTTTGCCCAGAGCTCCTATGCACAGGGGAGCCAATGCAGCCCAGGAGGAACAGGGGTCTGCAAGCAAACAGGGTGCTGCAAAAGCGCTCAGAAACCCTGTGTCCAGAAGGTACCTGGTGCCTTGTCAGCCACCCTAGCTCAAGAGGCTTCTGGAACAAGGTGCCTGCGCATTTAATATTATAAATAACTTTTGGAGAAAGGAGCAACTAGGTTATGCTCCTCTCACTTGAAACTCACTACATGTCCAACTCAATATGTAAATGAAGCAATATACACCATATTGTACATATGTATTATAAATAAATGGCAAGAAACATATAATTATTCTCTGTGCTAAAATTCTAAATTTTGCAAATATAATTGCAATAGCCAAATAGGATCTCTTTAAAAAAAAAAACAACCAAAAACACAAAACCAAGAGCTTTGATCAGATTAACCTGTATATTATTTCTAAAGTAAAATTTTACAATTAGCTTGTCAATGTTTCATACCGAATTATTATAATGTAGCACTGTTTTTAGAAAAACAGTACTAAAATAATCCAGAATATGAAGATGTATCTGAGATTATATAATCAACACCTAATCACCTTGTTTCCTAGCAAAGCTGTGTTATTGCAAAGTATTAAATACAAGCCACCATTTTCATGTCTGTCCACAAAATCACAATGTATGTGGGCTTTTATCTGTGATGAAGCAGTAGTTATTTAAAAACAGTCCCCAAATCTGCACAGAGTAATGTTGGTAACTAGCAAAATGCAGACAAAAAGAAATGAGAAAAAAATAAGCACTCTTTTAGAGACTGTTGTGGGGTTTTTTGTAAAGAGGCAAAATAGTAAATAAAACCCCAAACACAGAATTTGAAACGTAAAACTCTTTTATACTCTGGTGCATCTATCTTTCTGATGAAACGATACAAAGAAGAGGGGCTGATCAGCTGGATGAGTTGGAGATATGTAAAAACAGATTAAAACATGTAAAAGGCTGCTGCAAGCAAGAGGATTAATTGTTCCCTGAGTCCACCATAGACAGCACAAGTAGCAAGGGGACCTTTAATTGCTCTGAGGGAGTTTTAAGTTGCCCGAACATAGGATCGTACACATATGTATACATGCATGTGTGTATATCCTACGGATGAACACAGTGAAGTACTGTAACAGATTGCCTGCAAATGTGATATAGTCTCCATCACCAGAAGCTTTTTAAGATCTTGCAAGTAAAATGTATGAAGATGTGATTCTTTCCAGGGTTAGAATGACTGAGTAGATGAGCTTTACTCCCCTTTTTCTATGACTTTACACAACTAAAAGACAGCTTTCCCATTTGCAGTGATGCAACAGATGACAAAGGGAGCAATAGAGCGGATAATCAAGATCTAGTACAAAGCATAAAGGGATGCAGATATTCCAAGCAGTTTGCAATTCTCTGCTCACTGCACCTACCAGGGAGCAGCAGCAGTTGATGACATAAAACTTTAGCTTAGGTGACAAGGAAAGCCCTAGCTTTATTTCTGGAGCAGCACAGAGTGTTAGGAGGCAGGCTTTCAGCTAATCCCTGGGCATAAAGAAAGGGAGAATCTGGGGAATGAAAAGAAGGGGGTGGGGGAGAATCAACACCACAGCCATTCATAAAACTACTGTAAGCAAATGGAAAAGTTAATATGGAAATTACTTAATGTCACTTGGATAATACACGATCAAGTGAGAGACTGCTGCTTTCAAGCAAGCATATGAATGATTAAAGCCCTAGAAGCACGTTCAGACAAAAACCTCTTTTACACAGTTAACATGAAGAAAACTTACACGGGGAACAATTATTTGGAAGACCTTTAATTCCTGTCTTCAAATTGACAGCAATATTTAAAATAGGAATATAGTTTTTGATAGTTTATCGCTTAATCAACAGGAAAGAAAACACCACGAAAGTATTACAACGACTTTATCACTAGGGTGTGACTAGTGATTAACTGAAAAGGGTTCCCCATAAGATTAGCACTAAAATCTGAGATCTCAGGCAATGCCAAGAAATTGTCCGTGATTTTTTTTTTTTTTTTGGTAAGACTGCTACTTTCCTCACTTGCCTAATAAAACCAGCTTCTTCAGTGTATTGCTAGCAAAGCCCGAGAGTCTCCACCGTGAAAAAAATTGCTAGGGGATTTTCTTTTTTTCCTTTACTAGGGTTTGGAACTGATATAAAAAACCCACCAACTTTTAAATGAGTGAAAACACACTATGCTGGAGAATTGGAAAGCAATAACCTTTAGCTCCTGTTGCAATTACTACTGCAGACGATACACTAAAACCTGCCTGTTCCATGAAACACAGAAACAAAATGCACCTTGGAAAGTTATTGCTAAATAGAACCTTAATGTGATTTTTTTTTCAAAGACTTTTTGATTCAAACAGAATCTTTATAACTTTTACCATAGATCACAGGTTTAGTCTCTGTTATAATAGAGACATCCACAGTTTATAACTTTGCAGTTCTCTAACAGAGTATAGCCCGTTAATCAAAATGGTATTTTGATGGGCTGTGCAAATAAATAAAAGTACAGCTATGCTTAGTATGGCTATGGTGCATGAAAACCTGCTCCCAGAACAGCTGTAATGAAGCATTATTCATTTACAGTTTCTAATCACATTCAGCATCTAGAATGGAAATCTGACGTTTGTTAATTGCTTTGAGTATCTTATTTCATTTTTCAAAACCCTGTAACACAACATTGAAACTATTGGCACCATTTCACATCGATAGCATTCTTTCAAAGTGAAATTTTTATTACCACTTGCTTTGTATGGGAAAAATATACCTCAGAAAAAGGATACAGGGATGACTTTAAAATATGCTCAGTAACAAGTTTTCATCTTATTTTCTAAAGAGTAAAAAGGCAAACCCTATGGGTAAAATTCGCTCTATTTCTCACGCATAAAACCTGACAGGCTAGAGAAGCAGTATGGTTCCTCTGTGCAGGAAGGGAGGATTAGTCTCCCAGGGCCCCTGCAGATCAAAATGTACAAAGATCTGGGGGTAAGCTCAGGTCTGGATCACCAGATCTCAACAGGGTTGTTGCAAGGATAAATTCATTTATGTGTCTGAGGTCTCAGATGTAAACATGAGAAACTCCAATTACCTTAAGAGGTAAATAGCAGGAGCTGAGTCCGGGTGTGAATAGCTGGGGTGTTGGCTTCTGTTAACCAAGCAGGCAAGCCTAACACCTCCAAAGGAAAAAAAGAAATTACTTCTAAATTCCTTCAAGAACAAAAATATTACACACGTAAACCAAGAACCGTTTATTTTAACATCTGCAGAAACCAGACCTGATCTCCTTCATGGGAAGTTATTAACTTGTGTTTGCAAAGAAGTACAGAATTGTCTTACTTCTGCTTTCCTTGCCAGAAATTATTGTAGCAAGTATTGATCATACCCACTTCATAATTTTTTTTTTTGCAGGTCTCATAAATATACTTGCCTTAAATTAATCTGAACAGCATCTTTTATATATCATAGTTCCATTAGTAAAGAGCTTAGCTCTCCTCCTATCAAAATCACATGGGGTTTTTGTTTTGGTTTGGGTTTTTTTCCCCTAACACTTTCAGAAATACTGAAGTTTCATATAGTCTAACTCCTGGATTAATTGTTATTATCTTTCTTTTTTAAAAAAATACATGCAATATATGATGACATCTGACCATTTAAGCAAGGCAGAAGACTGTCATCAGGGGCTTTTTATAGTACCTTACCTACTTCATTCCTTGTGACCAATTCCTTTAAAACACTGGTGAATTATCACCAGTAAGCCACAACCTTAAACTGAACTGCATAATGTCTCTTTTCAAGACTTCAGTGCCTGTACTTCACTTCTGCTAGCTGAAACACCTAACAGCAAGCATGTCTGTCTTTACCACGGAGAATGGTGAAGATCAGATTCATCCCCTGTGGTGAAGACTGAGCCAGATCAACCATGTGGTTACTCCAAAGTATAATCGGCAAGTAAGAAAAGTAAGGACACTGCAGAGCTGTTAGCCAGCACTTCTTGCCTTCCCACTTCTGACATCCTTGAAGAAACATGTGGTCTTTTGTCTGTGTGCTTGTGCCCTCTTCCTTTCCGTTTGTCTGCTAACAGTCACGATTTCTCCAGTGACTTTTACTTAGAGTGAGCTAACCATTCTGTATCAGTCTGGACTGATCTGAAAATAACCTCTACTGCTTAAATGGTGATGAAATGACAGCTACAAAACCTGTCCCATAATGTCATTTTAGCATCTACTATAAAGTTAACTAGGGCTTATCTGCATAACAAAGTTGTATTAGCAAGGTGGGAATTTCAGGTTCTGTAGCGTATCTATGCCGTTTCTTTTGTGAACACTTGCACATTGTGGTCTTATTTTTGGATTGAAAAAAAGATTTAAGATGTAAAAACCGAAGCATACATATGCAGGCTTGTAACAACACTTAATAAATCAGGTCAGTAATGGAATTAAGTCATATACATAGCGCTAGGTTAATAAGCTTAAAGTTATTTTTCATCTTTACTGATGAAGTAATCATCTTTACTGATAAAGTTATTTTTCATCTTTACTGTACTCACTACTTTGGATCTTGTTTCCCAGAAATATTTTTATCAATCTACACGGAAAATCAAACTGCTGCAAAAGAATACAAAGACATGGCATTTCGTCCTATGCATTTGATGGGTTTTTCCTTCCATCTTGCAATGCCGGCCTTGTGCCATCTTATGTCTGAACTCCTAGTTCCCCTCTTCTAACAGTCGTGCTTTCTCCAGATCTACAACTTTTTGCAAAATGTTGGAAGCTTTTCTCCACTGACCAAAACTTTTCATGTGATTATTTTCTTCTTTGCTGAAATTCACACAAGGATCAAACTATTAGAACAGCAGACGCATCCATTTTTTCAATTTTTGATCTCTTTTTCCTACAGAACTTCTTGTAGCATCCACAGAAAGTTTTTATCTCATTCTGGAGACAAAGTGATTTAAGACGTGATCACATCTCCTTTTCACAGTGCAGAACTCTCCCTAAAGAAAGCACTTTTGGGGCTTATTCCTTAAACCTATCCCAATCTAGCAAACACCTCAAGCATGTTAATAAACTTAAGTACCCAAGTAGCATCCTTAATGCAAAAGATTTGATACCTAAAACGTGAGATGACAGGACTGCTAGGTGTTTAAAGCTGCATATATACTTAAGTGTTTTAGTAGATTGAAGTCTGTCAGCTTATCTCCTGCTGAGCTTGAACGGTCTGTGTTCTCTTGGAAACTTGCCTTTTACATGTTTACTTGCAGAAGTTTATCAGTTATTATTTTTATATAATATAATGTTTTTATATAACATATTATATTATTCAATTATGAAATATTTGAAGTACTTGAAAAAACAGCACATATTACCTGGAGACACCAAGCTATTTCAATCTATCATAGTAGGCTCTCTTTTGCAAAGTATGTGACATGTATTAACAATTTCTGCAAAACCTTGACTGTAATAAACTTGCAGAAACAAGCCTACATTACTCAGAGTAATGCTTTTCTCCCCTCAGATAATTCTTACACAAATACTAAGCTTTTTACATCCTGTCTCTAGGCAGCGATGCTGCACTTCTGCCCCACTTAGCACTATTTCTTTAAATTATTTTGAGTTAAAGAAAACACCACACACTAAATATTTTTTTCTTTGTAGCAACGTATACCTAGTGTTATCAGTCTTGCTTCTCTACAGTAGATGCATGCAAATTTAGTCATCCTCTTGAGGAATAGATATAAAACATCATAAGTAAAATTTCATCAAGTGCCAAAACCCCTTTAATATCTTGGCAACCAAAGCCCATTCAGAGTAACTCCAGAAAAACTGCTTGTCATTACTTGATGGCCTATGGTCTGAAGTGAACTATAAATAGTGAGAGAATCAGATTGTTAAACACTTTGGCTTTAAGGAGTCTGACCGTATGAAACAGATTGATCTTACAGAAACATCTTACGCCAAAGTCTTCTCATTTCCCCATGTCATATTCCAAGCCTTTATAAAATGTAGGCCATACTCTGGGAAAGTCTAAATTCATGTATCTTTTGTAGACTTCAGAGAAGTTCTGCAGAGTAACTTCAGCTGACAATCACTAAAATCCTTTTCTTTTGAACAGGATTTTGAGTAAGATTTACCTAATTCAGCTCTAGTCTCCTATATGGGCAAAAGAGTCTCATCAAGACTTACTTTCTAATTTTCATTTTATGAAAAATTACACTTTAAATCAAATTTATACAAGTAAATTCAGTAAATTATATCTCCCCATTTGATACTGAAACATTAGGACTGGAGTACTTGGAACTTTGAAACATATTGCTTGAAAAGACACCCTTCCACAGCAGTCGTTGAGTTTAATAGCCTTTTGCCAATCTAGCGTAATCATGCACATTGTTTTATTAGCAACCTTTATCGAGGGAGATATTACTACAACAATATAGCAATGAATGTTAAAATCCCCTGTGGTACGGGGACATTGCAATGTATGTGAGATATTGTGGTGAAGCGGTACGTCCATGTCAAAGTTATCAAATAGTTCCAGCCCTACTGAAATAAGCGTGAGCCTCCTCGAAAGCATTCATGGATGGCTTTTAAAGGAATTGTGTTGAAATTCAGACTATATGAACTATGCTGGGGTCCAGGACTGTGTAGCAGCTTTATACAAAAAAAACCCAACTGCTTCAGAGCAAAATGCAGAGTAGCAGCAATGAACAATGCATAGGTAGTAAAGAAGTTAAAACCACAGTTGTACAACCAAATAGAAGGACAAAAGTAAAAAATGCAGGGAAGTGCAGGAGAACTTTTCATAATTGCAGATGTTTAATAAGAAATTCATGACTAATAAATGTGCTGTGCTGGGTTTTTTGTTTTGTTTTGGTTTTTGTTTTTTTTATGTAGATCATTAGCTAAGCATTAAATTGAATGGATCTGTGCCAATTAATACTAGCTGAGTATTTGGCCACCAGATACAAAGACAGAAATAACAGAAGAGCATCAGATCAGACATTCCTTCCTTTAAGACTTAACAATTCCTATGGCTGAGGCCAGGACCAATCAAACACATGATCTGTTAGTGAGCCTGGGCTTATTTCTGAATTATTACCATGCTGATGATGGCTTGTGGCACAAAGAATAATCCTGATCAGTGTAGCCAATGCTGAACACATCCATTTTTAGGAAAGATGAATCTGGAAGTCTTCCCAGGTTATACATCTGCCTCTCTAATTCACACTTACTCAGAAAGTACAGACTTTTCTCTGTGACATATTTGTGGGTGAGCTCAGAGCAGCTTGCTAAAAAATACTAGTTAAAATGCTGACTGCGTGTTGGATATTGTATATATAACTATAATTGGGAACATGTTGATTCATCTGCATAAAATGTCATCTACCAATTGTTTAACTTAGGGCAGCTACAAATTGATTTGATTTAGAGAGAAATACACAGGAAGACATTTTCTTATTGGCTTTATCTCTTTCTCATCTTGTTTTCCTTTTGTCACACTCCAGTTCTGAAGCCTTTTAAAATTTTCCTCCACAACAGATTCCTCTCCTCTTTAAAAAGCAAGCAAGCTCCTTCCCAGGGGAATTTCACTGTATTTCAGAGGGGCTAATGACAATGATACAGTGCTTGAGCCATTTGTACAACATTATTTATAGTCAGCCAGCCAGATTCCCAAGATCTAAAGCATCACTCCTTTTCTAGCACTAGGCATTTCCCCTGACATATTCTGAAAAGGCTGACTACACTGTTTTGAATCATCTTCAGTGTTCAAGCCTTTTAGGCACTAAAAGCTAATGAAATATTAGGAACAAGTTGATTCCTAAGAGCCAGTTTCCTCAATTGGTTTTGTGTGTGCGCTCGTGTGTGTGTGTGGTGGTAGACAGCCAGATTTTTAATGTTTCTGTCTAGTTGGCTTCTTAGGTTTTTTCATACACCATCTGTGTCCTGAAAAATTGAACTTGCATGTTTTACACATGGAAATAGCACACAAACCTGTTTAAGTAGATGAGTAACACCTGGATTCAAGTGCTTCTTAATTATGCAAATGGAAAGACTGTAGATACAAAATCAAATTCTGTAACAGACCAGTGTTGGGGGGGGGGGGGGGAAGGGGAACCCAAAACAAAAAACAAAACCCAATCCCAAGCCCTCATCTTACCATACCGACAGCCAAAAGTGCTATATAGCTTGGTCAGCATCGGGTATGGCCATTCCCACATTCTTTGAAAACCCCTGTGCAAGAGCAGTGGAAAACCACCTAAGAGAAGGAAGTACAGCTGGGATAAAGAAGTAAATTATCATGACGGGGCAAGAAGCCACTCCAGCTTCAAGTACCAGCCCAACGCATTTTCTGAGGGATCTCCACATTTAATGTAGACATACAACATCCTGAAATGACTCATTACTACAGATTTTGGGCAAAACAGAAATTTTCCATTAAAAGATTTTTTATGGACTATGAGTTATTAACATAAGAGAGGATACAGGCTTAAGACTGGACAGTATGGTTTTACAGCACACTTTATGTTGTTAAGTTCTGGCACTTCAAAAGGATCGATTTTTTCCAAGTCTTCTGTTTAGCTGGAGGACATGCAGACATATTTTCTAGCAAAAGGGTTAATAGATTCAACCTTTTGAAAAATGTACTTCTTTACATGCATATAATATGATGGATAGTTAACTGCACGCACATTGGTAAAC
Organism: Falco peregrinus; assembly: GCF_023634155.1. NCBI lineage: Eukaryota > Metazoa > Chordata > Aves > Falconiformes > Falconidae > Falco > Falco peregrinus. Next base: position 32,904,005 of record NC_073727.1, on the reverse strand, counting down.
AGAGGTGAAAAACAAATTAATTGGAAGGTATAGAGTTTATTGTTTGTTCTCTGTTTGATAGATGGATCTCATTATTTTCCTTGGGCAGACAAAGCCATAACAGTTTCCAGAGAAAGGAGAAGTGGCAGCTCCAGGAAACTGCTTACAGATGGACACCCAGCAGGCTAAAAATATTACTTCTGTCCACCCCATCAATAAACTGGCTCCATGCAGAATGGCAATTATTCTTTTCCTGCTTGTGTTGCCCTTTGTGAGGCCTGAGGACTGTTATTGATAACAGGGTATGAAGTGCAAAATATATACAGTAACTCAAACTCATTTACTATCCTAAATCCATACTGGGTAGCAATGATGCCTTTTATGCCATTATTTAAAGTGGCAGTGTGCACTCGTCAATGTCCAAAAGGATTAAGTTGATCCTGTGTTTTGCTACTAGCCTATTAATGATTAATAATACACAGTTATTATTTGCTTATTTTAGACATAGCACATTCTGAGCAGAAAGAAAAACGGAAAAATCACCCCTGCAGTCTGTATTTTGTCTTTAATAGATTAAGATGTTGCAAGCAGCAGGATCTTTCTGAGCTTTCTTTCACTGCAACACACACAGGGACAGATCCTAAATGTAATAGTACAACACCTGGAGAAGGCAGGTTCCCCCAGATGAAGCCAAGAGGACTACCAATGTGCTTGCTGGGGTGTCAACAATGCCATCACCAAGCCCTGACCACGATGGGGAACCAGGCTCATGCAATGTAATAACCCAAGGGACCCTGGGAACAAAAGCTGTCTGAGAAAGGGACCACAATTTTTTTTCTGTATTAAATGCTAACATGTACAAATGGCTTGTTCTACATTTACAGTACCTCTGCCTTTTCATCCCAGTACGCTTTCTGAATGCACAGCAAACAACTTACTCTGTATGAAGAAGTACTGTCAGTGCTCTTTGTAAGAATCCATATGGATCTGCTGACTACACAGTTGAACTTCAAAGGAGAGAGGCTATGTAAAGTTTTCAATATTTAAATGTAATTTCTATGTGACACCTACATCTGTAAACTGAGAAATACTAAAGCGACAATATACCACACTCAAATGGAAGCAATTAAGGTTTGGAAACATGGTAAGATCTGCATGTGCCAGAAGATAAGTGATTTCTGCCTGTAAAGTAGGTTAGACGGCCAGCTGATTTTACTCATCCAAAAAGATATTTTCCTTTCTCAGGAGGTGAGCTATGTGACAAGAAATGTTAATTTGATCAAAAAAAAAAAACCAAAAAAACAAAAAACCCAAAACATCAGTTCATGAGGTCCAAGGTGAACAGCCCTTCTGAACCGAAGAAAGTTAAGATAATTACAAAAATTGGAAGTTATTCCAATGGAGAGTTTAAGGCAGATGTAGAGGGCTACATTCAGAAACCACTGAAGCCAGCAGAAATACTGCCATTGACTGAAGTACAGTCAAATATTAGCTCACTATTTCACAGAGAATTCCCCTACAGGCACAGAGTTCCACCTCTGTTGCTGGTATTGCTGTTATCGATATCTACACCTTAACAAAGATTCTTTCAACAGAGCAGTTTATAGAAGTTTGCAAGTGAAATTAAATGTTCTTTATTTCAGATTTTAATATCTCTGAAATTACCTGTTCCTGTTTCGATCACAGCAGCCCTGTCACTTAATACAGTACGCAGACCTCTGCACCCTATCCAGTAGAGGATACAATTAACTTTAAATAGGTCATTAAAAAATGTTTTGTTGTTCATTGTCACCTGAATGTTAGGAATGTAGAGAGTCCAAAGGCTGACAGCAACTATGTTTGTGGGACAGTCAAGGTCATGCCTCTCAAAAATGATCTGCTAGGAAAGTGAGGACAGAATAGCATTTATTTGCTATACGTTCAGTATTCTTTAGTTAATGGCCTGGAAGTCATTGCTGTATTTCCATTTAGTCCAGTAGATTCAATGTATCAGTAAAAAGTAATACACTACATATTAAGTAATTCCACTACATATACATGTGGAAATAAAATCTCTGTTTCAGAGCTTCCATAAATTTAACCAGCATCATCCCTTCTGAACACAATTCAGACATGAGGGAGAAACCCAACACCACATCTTCAATTCCTTCGACAGAATTAACTTCCTATGTTTATTTTCTCCTTCTGATGAATTAATAAACGTTTAAATAATTCCTTTTTAAAAAATAATCTCAAAGACTCACAAAAAGTACCTCCCATAAAGAACCACTTTATATTTGCTTTTCTTAGATCTAAACAGAAATTACAATTATGCAAAGTATATTAATGGCTGCCACCATCCCTGTTTCCTAAGAACTGGTAAATTCACAAGTACTTACCCAGTACCATGTAATCATTAAACATATATTAATGAAAAACTCAACCCCCTCCAAAACACCTTCAAGTGTGCGTTTCCCAGCTATTTGCCAGAATTTGTTTTGGACTCTAAGCTCTGCAGGGTCCAGAAAGTAAGGCTTATGATTCAGTTCTTATTCAAATTTTATAGTTGGTCTTACTCCATTCCAAAAGTATTTTTAATGCCCAATATGATATAAAATCTACAGTGAAGTGAGAGGTCTAATTTGTATTGAAGAATCCTAAGATAATAATTTCTAGTAAAAAATGAAACTTACAATTTTTAGAGGGGTTTATATATATTTTTGTTTGGTATGGTGATTTTGTTGTGGGCTTTCTTGTTTGTTTTGGGGAGTTTATTTTTATGTTTGTTTTGTTTTTTAAGGAAACACAGGCTGCCAAGAGATGTCATCTATTTTCCTTTACTATTGACTGGGCTATCATCAAAAAAATAAGCAAAATGGGGATAAGATCAGTAAAATCTAAAGTTACTGGAAATTTTACTAGCCTTGTACAATATATACAAGACTAATTTGAGTGTCTATCTTGTAGAGCTACTGTTAAATCACGAGGTCACTCTTGTAGTAATTTACATTACCATTCTTCAGTGTTGGATTATTTTACAAAAATACTGTTTCATCAAGATTTCATAGTCTTGGTCTAGCAGGAAAAAAGGGCAAGTAGATTCTTAAGGGTTTGTACTCTCAATAAATGAAACATCACACTGCTTAAAACTGAATACTTCTGATGACCATGCACTTATGCTCTGCTAGGTTTTATGACACTACTTGTCTCACAAGTAAAATCAGGTTACTACTCTCTACATACGGTTATTCTCTTCATGACCTACAGTAAGTGAATTACTTTTGTTCCCTATCCTCAATGCATTAGTGAATGTCTGTTTAATTTTATTCACTCTCACAGCAGCTTCTATTATTCATTCAAGCCTAAAAAAGCAAGTTATTTACCTACGAGCAGAGACTTTTAGCAGGAAGTTTATAAGCACACACATAAATTAGAATTATTATTTTGACTGTTATAAAGTTTCCTTAGAATTCTCTAATCACTTTTAGAACTATATGGTAATGAAAATCTATTAATCTCACAGTACTTGCTACACTGCAAAAGTAACATATCTAACGTAACTAATATATCAGGGCAGGAAGGAGAGGAGAGGTAACATTTCAGCATTTCTAAATAAGATGGATAATGCTTGAGTGGCCAAAATGTGCCTTAAAGAAAAAAAATATTCGCTTAAATTTATGAAGTGATTCTTCTGTTTGTTAGGAAGTAACTCATGATCTCTGCTTGTAGGTCTTCACTTACAAATAAAGCAGGCGCCAATCCAAAGTGAAAATAATGAGTTGCTATACCTCAGCAGATGAGTACTTCTATTTTTACTATTAGGTCATCACTAGATGATGCTCAGTAATTTAGTAACGTAAATAAGAAAAAACATTTAATCTTTAAAAGGAAAATCTTAACAATGGGCCAAGTAGGAAAAAACCTCAAACTCAAGTATTCAAATGAGTTTCTTTACTCTCCTGCTCCCTTCATGTCTCTCAGCAGCTCTTCCAACAAGACACAGCAAAATGGGTAGGTGATTGTTGGAAGATTTTAATCTCTTCCCCTAGAAACAGATGTTTTCTCAGAACAGCATGTTAAGATGCTTTTCTCTAATTATGTTTCATGAAAGCGTTGCCTTACTATAGGACTCAGTCTTTGGCAGAACAGTTTTGGTCGACCAGGAACAGCCAGAATTTGTAGTTTGAGTTTTTGTATTGAAAATTTTGCTAGCAATAAAAGCTAGATGCTGCTTCCAAAATGTAGTACTGATGAAAGATTGTGTAGCTATTAAAATCCATTAAAGCCACCCTGTTGTTTGAATGAGATTTGGCTAAGTCTCCAAGCTCTGCAAAAGCGTTCCAAGAAAACCACGAATTACTTGTACAAGTAAAAGGATTAAAAATCTGAGAAAGTAGCAACAACATTATTCCATGTTCTCTGTCTGTATCTAGATATTTATAGAAATGAGAGCACTCGCTGGCTGGATTTTGTCATCTATCACATTTGCGGTGAGATGGACAGACAAAGCATAGGCACACACTGTATTTTCATGATGATGCCAACGTGTTAATTTTATATACTACTTACATATTGGAGGTGGGGGAGCAGGCAAAAAGGGGAACGATTTAGCTGTAGTAATCCTGATCTTGGTTTAGCCCTTTTGAAAACCGCATTATATCAATTCTGATTTTTTAAAAGTGAGTTAAATGTAATTCAAAAAGAGTAAGATGAAACACTATAATCACTACCACCATGAAAGAACCACTTAGCCTCATTTTTAAGCCTCTGAACAAGACAAAGGTTACTAGGTTACCATCCCTGCTTTCTATCAGTAACGAATTAAGCTCTTGTGCCTGAGGTTTGCAGCAATTGTTCAGACAAGGGCAAACATGTATGGTAAGAAAAAGTGGAAACTGATTCATTTCCCAAGTGTTCAAACATCACAACCCAAAGAATGAATTTTGTTGCCAATATTATTTAACCTTTCTGACAAGCTTGCAATAAACCATTAGCACAGTAGTATATTTCCTGTGAGTCCATATCTCACTGCTACCAAGCACCAACAGAACCGACCCTGGCTTTCTGTTGAACGGAGAAAGCCCACAGGCCATTGTCTTTTCATCTAATGTGTGTGACCATGAAATCTGGCCCTAAGCTTCAGAAGAGTATTTTTATTTTGTATGGCATAAAAAAAAAAAAAAGTTTTTTGACCCCACTTTGTCATTATTTAGGTAATTACAGATATAAGAAGCTTCCTGAAGGGGCATTTATGAAGGAAAAGGCAGATATGGAGGACCTACAGAGGTGGTCTCAGATATCTTAAGGCTGTCCCACTCACACGCTAAAGCAGTTGACTATATGCACTGGGGCCAAACTGAAAGCCAACAGAAGCTTTTTCTAAAGACAGCAGAATGTAAATATGAATGCCACACAATGGGGGAAAAAATAAATCAAATTATTTCAGTTCAAAAGCAAATACAAATGGTCAATAGGATACACCCTCAGTTTCTGAAGGTTGCTAAGCTCTCTCAGAATTTGAAAAAGAAAAAATATTGAAAAAAGGAAGCACATGAAGCACCAGAAAACAAGTCACTAAAGTCCGAAGTAGAAATCCTTTTTCACACTGGAAGTTAAAAAGCTTTCTCCAAGCCTTTAATAAATAGTGTGTGTGTGTGTATATATATATATATACACACATATATATATACACAAACTATAGTATTTCCTATACAAGAAAGTGAGAAAAACCCCAACCAAAGCAGTAAAATCAGCAACAAATTAAATCACAGGCCACAGCCCCAAAATTTCCTACTATTGGCCTAGATGTACATTGCAGCTAAAGAACTCTAGTAGATAAAGACTTCTGAATTTTGATAGAAGCAAGGAACAAGTCACTTTCATAGGGGTCTGCACTGAAAACCATCAGAGCACAACTTTATTCACTTATGTATCCTCGAACATAATGAAACAAATTATGGCAGAGATCCTGATCCCTTCAACCCTCCAAATTAGTTCCAGCAAGGGCACCAGTCATTCATTGAGTGCCAAGGATCAAGTGAATATGAACAGCAAGCTGGGATGCCTTCTAACCACACAAGAAGAGCTGCAAGAAATCCAGTGTAACATGTTATTAATATAATGTAATACATAATTTGGAAGGATTATAAAGTGAAGAAACAGCCTCCTCAGCTACACGCATTAATGATAAATGACCATTTTACCATAATGCCACTTCCCTGCATAAAACTGAAATAAATGAATATTGTCGCTTTGCTAATTAGTCATAAGAAAAAGATGTTAAACATGTCAAATGTGAATATTTTACAATGCTAGGCAAAATTAATTACTGTAGATGATATAAATACCTAATTATTGAGCTTAATCTATAAATATGGAAATTCTAACTCAACAAACTGGTAAAACTCCTATTTCTCTATTTTGCCTAAGCAGTATGAAATAGAAATAAAAGTATTTTCAGCAGTTTTACATGCACAAAAGCTCTTGGGAGCCTGTTCTACAGTAAGCACACACAGATCAAGGCACCAATGGTCCCTCAAATCCAAATATTTGCCAGACTACATTGCTTTCCTTTGAAATCTTCCAGCTATTGATGACTCAGCTTTTGAGTTGTGAACTAATAGCACCATTCCCTTTTTCAGAATTAGAAAAGTGATACTGCCCATTCTAAGAAAGTTTGGTGGATTGTAAGCACTTGTAACCATTTATTAAATGCTAGAATGTAAAATATTGCTTTTCTGTTGTTATCTCTCTTCAGCTGTGCAGTCTTGATCTTAGCTACAAAAATTCAGACTTAGTGTTTGATCTCTATGCTTCACGCAAAGCATCCTTGTGCTAATTACACCTCACGCTTTTCACGTTGATATCGCAAGACCTCCAACCACCAATTTATGCTTCATAGTCTCTTTTCTTTGATCTAGATGGAAAGAAATATGGAAAATCCTATAGAAGCATCATCCAGTAAAGCCCAATATAACATATAAAAAGATTATTTAAATTACTATTTAAAGATTGTCTTTATTTGAAGACCTTATTTCTTTCTATTACCAGTTGTTCTTGAATAGCTGCTATCACTTGACATGACAATAACCTTTTTGCTAAGGGATACAAACCACCATTGCTATACAGTAAGTCATTTTGTCAAAAAAAGGTAGAAAATATCATTGGTTACGTACCCATGTCCCAATGAACCAATACCACCAAGAGGTTCAGAGAAATATGCTCAGACACATTAAAACTTGATACAAGAACATTAATACTTGACTTACAAGTGACTATATGAATAGCGTTAGTTGCCTAGATATCTCTGGAGCTCCCAGTCTTTGGTAGGTGTTTATCTGCTTTAGAAAAAAATTCCTATTATTTACCGACTTCTACCATTTCTTTCTTTTACTTATTGCTTTTTTAAATAATCTGCCTTCTTCAGAACAAAGATTGATTATTAGAAACAAAACACGAAGGACACTGAAGTCATGCAAGTCAATGTACACAGAACAAAAGCATTTTACCATTCAGACACCACTGGAGACTAGCTAAAGTATGATATGATATTGCTGACGATACAGAACTGGGAGGAGTGGCTGACATTCCAGAAGGCTGGGCTGCCATCCAGTGAGACCTGGACAGGCTGGAGAGCTGGGCAGAGAGGAACCTCATGAAGTTCAGCAAAGGCAACTGTAAGGTCCTGCACCTGTGGAGGAATAACCTCACGCACCAGTATAGGCTGGGAGTCCACCTGCTGGAAGGCAGGTCTGTGGAGAAGGCCCTGGGAGTCCTGGTGGACAGCAAGTTGCCCATGAGCTGGCCGTGTGCCCTCATGGCTAAGGCGGCCAGTGGGACCCTGGGGGGCATGAAGACTGTGGCCAGCAGGTCGAGGGAGGTGATCCTCCCCCCACCACTCTGCCCTGCTGAGGCCACATCTGGGGTGTCCAGTTCTGGGCTCCCCAGCTCAAGAGAGACAGGGAACTGCTGGAGAGGGTCCTGTGGAGGGCTACAAAGATGATGAGGGGACTGGAGCATCTCCCTTGAGAGGAAAGGCTGGGAGAGCTGGGCCTGTTTAGCCTGGAGGAGAAAAGACTGAGGGGGTCCCATCAATGTCTACAAATATCTTAAGGGTGGGTGTCAAGAGGATGGGAACAGGCTCTTTTCAGTGGTGCCCAGCGACAGGAGAAGGGGCAATGGGCACAAACTGCAGCACAGGAAGCTCCACCTGAATAGGAGGAAAAATTTCTTTACTCTGAGTGACAAAGACTTGGCACAGGCTGCCCAGAGAGGTTGTGGGGTCTCCTGCTCTGGAGACATTCAAAACCCACCTGGACATGATCCTGTGCAACCTGCTGCAGGTGAAGCTGTTTTACCAGAAGGTTGGACTAGATGATCTCCAGAGGTGCTTTCCAACCCTGATTATTCTGTGATTGTGGGGGTATTACAATAGCAAGGAGTAGTACACTACTTGTAGGGAATACCTCTACAGTACATGGAAGACTTAAGGGGATAGATGATCATGAAGGTTTTGGTACATCAAAAGTTGACCTCACCGCTCTCACATACATATATAGTTTAGCTCCTTTCCCCTTTAATCCGGACTTTGTCATAGAGGTCAGCAGAGTCATGGGCCAGCATGAGTGGCATATACATTTCAGTGACAGTACAATTTAGAAAAAAATTCAAATCTCATTTGAGAACCTGGTCTTCATTTATCGTAGCAGTTCTCAAAGTACACTAATAAATATATCTGCATATTTTTTTTAGTCCCTGTTGCATGTGAGGCTTTTGCAGCTTGCTTTAACTATATTTGATATTAAAGTAGCTCCTCAGGTGTGAAAGCTTCAAGCCCCCAGTTTAAGTGATCACTATAAAGAATCACAAATTGAAGTTTTTGACTAGTCAGTAAGAGCAAAACCAATCAACCTACAGGGAAATAGTACTCTAATACATGGTAGGATGGGAAAATAGGTAATTGCCTACAAGCAGAAACTATGAGTAATTTCATGTGCACTTTCTTAGCTTGGCATTTTCAAGCTATCCATGAAACGCCAGCAGATCAGTGTTCTCACTTCAATACAATATTCTAGGGCAAGAATGAGGCTTTGATAATTTGAATGCACTTTGATAGTGCATCAAATGAATTTAGTCCTGAAGAGCAAAATGGTTGTGTTTCTGAACCATAACCGGATGGCAGATAGACTACGAGAAGGAAAAAAAATGAAAGCCTTTTTCCACTTCAGAAACCAGTCTTTATAATGCTTTCATTAGCAGTTAAAAAAAAAAAAAACCCAAAAAAAAACCAACCAAAAACCACTACTTTGAAATACAGAAGAAATGGATTTGATGATGCTGAATACTATGGGGTATAGTTTTGCTTCCCTGTTTTACTAACGGGCAATGTAAAGGGTTTGTTTTACTGTTATTACACTTGTAAAAGGTTTGCTTGTAAAAGAACCAAACAAAAATACAAGCATGAGAAGCTTGAAATTTTTTATCTTGCTAGCCCAGGCAAAAGGAGAGTTGTTCCTACATTTAAGCAAAAAAAAAAAAAAAAGAGATTAAATTTGGTTTGTTTTGGTTTTTTCCTAGAAATGAGAATTCTGATAGTCTGGGCAAGAAAGTGAAAATTTCTGTTGTGATTGTGGGCAGTATAACCTTTGTTTGTAGCATAAACAAACAAAAAAAAACCAAACCTCCAAGCCAGCTGAAACTTGATCCAGTAATGTACAGATCACAAAACACACCAAAGCAAATTTCTGTCATGCAAAATACTAGGTTGGAGTATAATTTTTATTTAAACCTCCTAACCAGCAGGGAAATGCTTTAGGATCTGAGAAAGTCTGATTGAGGAATAGTTCATTTTCATATCCAAATACAAATTACAATTTTACTTACACTTTGTCAGTTTGGTGCATTTTGTCTGCCTGGATATGTATTTAAACACTTTAGGTATCTGAGCTGATTGTCCAGACTCCACTTCTTGTCAATAGAAGGAAACATGCATTTCCATGAAGTCAGTGGACTCACACCAAAAGCAGGTATTTACACTGTCAAATGGAGCAAACTGCTTCCTTGGAGCACTTGTTTCTCTCCACTAAGTATAAAGTGAGTCTTGACAACTAGCTGAGTTAAACTGGATGAATTGTTCTCCATTGTTAAAGCAGCATTCAGACCTAGGAATTCAGCAGAATTACGCTGATGGCAAGCTATGCTGTTTCAAGCACTGTAAAGGGATAGGAGCCTGTAAAGGAGTGAGAAAAGAAGTGGTGATTTGGAATAGACAAAACAGTAATATATCATTTTCTCTATCACATATTTGAATGGTAAAGATCAGCACTATGTACATATATTCCCCTCATACTTTCATCTATCCACCCAGAAAATATTAGATTGTTTTAATTCATAAAACAATTAGGAAGAGAAAAATTACTTTGATAGCTATTTTAACTATAACAATGACAATTCAGGAAAACCTGGCTTCAGATACCATACAAATGCTGTGGAACAGTAGCACGGTTTAATCTGAAATCATAAAGACAGCTAATACTTTAAAGCATCACCTTTGATATTTTGCTGGTCAAAGAGTATTGCATGCCTTTTGATTCCAGGCTTCCCATCAGTTCTTATTCTTGCAGACTGTCCCAGAAAATCTAGAACACTCTGAGACTTGAGAATTGTATCTGTCTTCTCAGTAAATGCTCAGTGGCATGATTGCTCGTGATTGCTCCTATTTAGCACAAAAAGGTCAAGAGATCAGTTGCTGAATAACAGATCCTTTAATATTTGAGGAATACTGATTATCATATACTGTCTAGTCTATGAAGTGTCTAAGCAGGGTTGAAACAAATGATGCTACCTACGATAACTAGGTACCCTTACTTTATGGTTCAGTGGCTGAAACCCCTTTGCTTACTTTTGCTGACCAGTGTTAGCATACCCACTAAGAACCAAGAAATGAATAAAGAGGGACCAGTTCTAGCAGACAAAGTTTTGGAATAAAGAGATTCTTGTTGTAAAGTTGTTTTCCCCCCTCCCAGCAGGATGCTTTCCAGATGAGCAAATGCTCAGGAGTACAGGCAAGCCCTATGGACTAGCTATCAATTCTAATGAGCTTGTCACAGACAATTGTGAGAGTTTCAGCACCAGACTCTGTTTCACAGCTTATTACAGCCTAACTGCAGGCAATGCAGGAAGGAAACTCCTCCCGTTAACCACAACAGCACCCCATCTCCCCAAATCATAGCCAGAATCTTGCTTTAACCCCTAGTTGAACACTGCTCTTCTCCTGTCTATGAGTCTCAACTTGCCTTTGCAGGTGGTTGCTTTATGATCCAGAACAAAGGGAAATGGCCTCAGCTATTGCAAATACCTATCGCTGGTCCTGAAGGGCTTGTGGTTGACAAAGGAGCCAGCCTCAAGGAAAATGCCATGCAGAAATGATGGCACCTGAACCACTTGGAATTTTAGCTCATATTCAGGCAACTAATCTGAAGTGAGCTTCAGAACACAATTTAATTGCTTGCAAATTGCCGAGGCATCAAGAAATCTTCATGCATGGTATTAATTAATGGTTAGAGCTGAGAAAAGGTGAGGAAGGGGGGAGAACGACAAAAACCCAAGGAGTTTCTCATGAATCAAAATGGAAAGCCATATATCAAGACTAAATTAAAACATAAATTGTCTATGTTGTCTGATTGAATCAAAAGCACTACTGTGTTTTCCATTTCAGCAACCATTTGCAAATCCAGTTCAGCTATTACCCACCAAAAATATGTAAAAAGGTTTAAATTTTCAACAAACATAAGCAGTTGGTTATTTCTGCTTCCCTGACAATCTTCCAGCATTTGTGACCCAATGAAATTCCCAACTGATTCACTTATCAGGCAGTTAATAATTTACATATTTCTTACTTTTGTGAGCTGGTGTTTGTCATTAATGATAGAGCCACCAGCAAACTGGGACAAGTATGAGGTAACACATCATTTATTAAATGAGCCAAACCTCTTCAGATGTCTTTGCCTGGAACCATAGTAAAAACAAAGCACAAGAGCTCTGCTTTCATCAAGACTATGCCTTGAACATACCTAGAGTTAACATTAGTTGCTCTATTCTTTCCAAGTGCTGTTCTATTTCAAACTAGGATGTGGAAAAACGTATAGAGGTATCAACTAATTGCTATTGTTACTGGGCTTTTTCCAGCACAGAAATATCACATCACTGACACAGAACTTATTAAAAGCAGCATAATGCTTCACTTTTTTGTGTAATCTCTCCATTAAGCAGAGCAGATGAAACAACATACAAGGATAGATAGTGCTCTTAAACAAAGCCTTGAGCAAAGAAGGCACTGTGCATGAGGCTTTTCAAGGAATCTTTTCCTATTTATTTTCCTTGTACTCCTGAGATACACCAGGTTTTGCCCTTCCCCTTTTCAACCATTTAACCAAAGAAGAGATATTTGCCACAGTGATGCTTATCCCTGCACATCCAAACAAATACCAGTGTATCTGTGTGTGGAAGCCAAGGCTATGCAATAGTTGAAATATTATCATCTTTGAATCTTGAAAAAAATTTTACTCAACAGGACCAAATGTGTTTCACCACCATATGGATAAGTGGCAGATTCCTGGGTGCTTTTTGAGTTTTGCAGTTTCTTCATAATTGAGTCCATTAGCACTTTTTAAGCATCCCTTCTCACTTTCATTGCTTCGCAGAAAGAAAACTATACTTCAGCCTTACTTTAATTCTAACATCAATACAAGTGGATAGTCATTGCCCCACCCCACACCTTCAAGATGAGGATCTTCTGTAAGGGAAAAAAAAACAAAACAAAAAACCAACACCATCCTCCTGAAGCCTGGTTTCAACCAAAAATGCTTATGCAATTCCACGAAAACTAAACCTGAAAATTCAAAATGGCTATATTCTGGTACTATTGGGAAATTAAAATAGTCCAGCAGTACAAAGACCAGAAAGTTAGTTCATCTATGAATGAGTCAGTGCTAGTTTACTCCTCAGGATGAAGGAAGCGTAAACAGAAAAAGAAGTAAGGCTTAAAGTGTATGCATATGTATTTTAGTAACCATTTCCCCCACCCCCTTCAGTGCAGAACCACAGCATATTCAGAAACAATTACTTTCATTAAGTTTTTTTTACACATTTGCTAGAACTAATGGGCTCTTTAAGGCACAAGGTCTCTGCAGTTTCTTTTCTTCAACCATATTTCAAATATTTCTTGTGATTTTTCACAAGGGACCTGACCATGTACAGATACATTTTGGCAAATTTATACATTGCAGTTAAAAAAGACATCGCAAATATGACCATGAAAATCACCAAATAAAAAAATAAAATCGAGTACATATTTTGAACTGAATAATTTTGTTTTAACTGCAATAACAATTTATTTCAGAGAAGCAATTCTGGGGAGTGAAAAAGGAACCTAAAAACAGGCATCTAGTACTTCAGAGTATTCTATGTGTTCTCCAGTTGCTACTCCAGAAGTGCCTCCCTTTAATCACATATCCTACCTGCCCAGCCTTTGCTGATGTCTTAGATATGTTGCGTATTCCTCTGCTGCCCCTCTTTAGGCATCTGAGTTGGTCCCTTTCAATCTAGTTTTCCTGTATATATATATAAAAATAATATATAGACAGCAATGTCTGCTGCTCTGTAAAGCTAAGGAGAGGTTTCAAGAGTCATTGATCAGTCTAAGAAATTTGAAGAGGCGGCCAATATTAGTTTCAGTAATTTGGTACATTAGGAAAGTAGGGGATTTATTCAGGAAGGCATAATGCTATGCTAGTGATGAATGGAAATCAACGTGCATCACTGAACCAGAATATACAGCCCAAGTAGAAATGAAGTGTTGAAGCACCTCAGGTGGTGTGGTAACATTAGGAGAGGAGTTAATGAGAAAAATCATGATGTGGAGAAACATCAGGAAAAATTAAGTTGAAAAAATTGTAAGAAATGAGGTCTGGCTACGGTCTATCAGGAACTGACTTTGAGCCCAAGGAAATGTACTTTATCTCCTAGGCAGGTGGCTCAACTGAGCTCTAGAAGAAAACCTCTTAAGTGCCAATAGACTATTTTAAGAGCATGTGAAAATACAGAATAACCCCAGGAACAGCTTTAAGTTTTATGTATTGACAGTGAACTATGATATGCAGTTTCATGAATCAGGATGGCACCATAAAAACCTACTTTTTTTAGCATTCAATTTAGTAATAAAAATCATACAAATTAAAGAGGGAGTACCACACCATAATAAAAATAGGTCAAAGGAGCAATTCCTGGAGGGATTTTTTTGTTTGTTTGCTAAAAAAAAAAAATACGTGCTAAAGCCTGCTTAATACTGGAATAAAAAAAACACAACAAAAACCTGAGGCTTAAACAAGACAATTAATTAAGAAATACATAGAAAAATATTTTTTAAAAATACTTTGCCTTTTTAAAAAGCATAAAGATGTGTTTGATTTTATACATCTTTTTTGCAAGTTTATTCACTGTAAGCTTGATCCAGCGTACACCGAAGCCACTGGGAACTGCAACATAAGACACTTGCAGTTTGTGAAAAGCTGCCATTAGAAGATGTTTCATACTCTATCACAAAATCTACATATTTCAATATGGATCATTTAAAAATAAACATGAACACAATTTCTCATTCTACCTAAATTTTTTAATATGCCAATCAGTGACAGTACCCTTTTCAGGTTACTTTTAGAACACATTTTCATGTCTAATCTGAAAAAAATCAAGTTCAACATATGCAGCAGTTGGAAGAAACAAAAAACACCCCAAGAATGTCCAAGAAACAGTGCATTACCCGTAATTTTCAAGTATTTGACCATTATAACCATTGTGGCTGTGCACGTTGCTCAGTTACTTACAGAATCTCCATTTGCTTTCCCCATCATCCCCCCCCCCCCGCAATAAAAGTAAATTGCAGCTCACTGTTTTATTTTTCTCCTATGATGTCCTGGTTGGATGCTGGGCTGGCTTCCTTCTGGCTTCGCTTTCAGATCTCCCCAGAGCACCATGGTCTTGCTAGTATCACAAGCACCCTGGATGCCCTCCCTGCCAGGGTGGTTGTTGCACTTCATAAAGGATCGTTTAATCTTAAAAGCACTACAGGAAGTAAATGGACACTTCTGTATCCAGCCTTAACATGCTTTGTGGAGCTTTGCTTCACAAAACCTGTCCATAACACTGTAAACACCACTAAAAAAACCCAAAAGGTTGAAGTTACCCTACTGCTAATATAACAACTCTCTTACAGCAATCTACATGTTACAGGGCCTTATCCCTACTTTTACATCTCCTAACCATTTAGGAGATGTGCTTCAACTCCTACCTTAAACTTTTAATCCCTGCAGAATTTTTTTTCATTGATTGTCACTGTATTTTCCTCTATTTACACTATTCAGAGATTAATGTGCTGGATAGCATACTGTCAAATGTTTCCCTAAAAAGAAGATAAATTACTGTGATAATTTATATCTGTTGTTTCTTTACTGATTTCCAGCTTTCTAACGAGCTCAGTTTCAAAACGTAGTATCCAGAAATAGTCAGGGCTGTTGTGTCATTCTCGCCTTTTTGCCCCTATAGAAATTTGTAGAGTGGAAATTATTAAACAAACCAATGCTAAGGGAGCAAGCAAAGAGATCAAGTGGCTTGTTTTAGCTCCTAATCATTACTGCTGCCCATCCTTGCACAGATATGACTCAATTACAAGTGAAGCACTACTATACACAGTCCTAAAAAACACCCAGCCCATATTGTGCCAAATCTACCTACCTGCCAGATTGGTGGGGTAGTCATTTAATATGGTAATCTTATACACATTGGAAGGGGTGGTATCTGAAAATTAGTGGCCAATTCAGACCAGCCAGCATACAAAGTTATGATAGCTTGTGTTTGTATTTATAATACAAGTTTTTATAGCCTCTCAAAAACAAAACAAAAAAGGGAAATACTAGGAAATAAGACTTCAGGTTTGCCTGCTTCTTTCTTTTGTTCTTTTTAAACATCATAACAAAAGTTTGACTTGCCCTAGCTTTTATCTCTTGAGCATAATTTGCTTGGTTGGCAGGTTGGATTTCTGTTTTTCCTTTTTATTTTGTTTTTGAGGTGGGGGAGAGGGGCCAGGGGGGAAAGTGGCAGGGGAATTGCTGCTGCTTTTTCTGTTGTTATGTTCAAACATACTGGCACCATTTCTTTAGTTCATGTCTACCTGCTTTCAGCAAACTTTTTGTTTGTTTAGTGTAAAAGGGAAAACTTCAAAAAGGATGGTAACCCTAGGATACAACAAACTACTTCCCCAAGAACATGTAACAAAAAAAATCAACCACCTTGCTGGACTCTGAGCCATATTATAACTTGCATGCCTTGTACAACCTCCAGGGACAGCCAAAGACTTAATCTCTGTGCCCATTTTCAAAAACATACATATCTGCGGGACAAATGTCCCAAACTGTTAGCATGGTGTACACTTACCCTGCAACAGCACTTACTACAGCCATGGTCCCTGGCAAACACTGTAACGATGCTCCCATTTAATCTTTTATAAGCACGATATACAGAAGCAGAATTGGTTAAAAAAAAATAAAAAAACATCTCTGCTATTTAATTCCATAATTTTATACCAGCACCACTTATTTTTATGATCTCTGGAAGCAATTTTAGTAGACTTCTTTTTTTAAAGGAAGAAAGCAAAAAAAACCAAACCAAAAACAAAACACCCTTATTCTTATTCAAAAACAAAGCTAAAGGGCTGCTTCAGATTGTTACTTGTATTTTCAGTTTCTTGCATTGACTGCTTTTAGTTAACATCATCAAGCTAACATTTTGCCTACACCATTTGAGTTTTCCCCTAAACGCTTCCAAGGAAAAGGAGCAAAGTATATTTACCTCATAAGAATTACAGTACTCAAATGAAAATGAGTTGATAAAAAAACAAACAAACAAACAAAACCCAAAGAGAATAAACATGGCTTTAACGCTTATCACTTGATTAAGTTATTTATTATCAAAGCCTATTTAAAATGAAGTCTTATTGTACCTGGAAAAATTAAATAACATTTGAAGTCTGAACGGTTGATGGAATACAGTAGGAAATTCTAAGGTATCTAAATCTATTTTGAGCTAAAAATACTAGCAACACCTTTTGGAATGTGTGGTAAATTGCTATGTTAATCAAGGTAAATCAAGCCTTGCATAAGAATGCCTTTTGGAAATAAGTGAATAATTCAAGCTTTTTTTTCTGTCTGAATTGTGAGGGCATAATTGTTTGAAGACAGAGCATCACAGCTTTTTATGAAGAGGTGAATTAAATCCATTCCCTTTTCTTTTTTAGGGAATAATTTAAAATAGCATTAAGTAATACGCATAAGAAAAAGCAGCTGAAGTCAAGGAACATGGATATGAGATGAATGAGACATTATTTATAATGATGCTGTCACAGTTATTGATTTTACCACTTACTAGAGGCATGGCCAGTTAGGCTGGAATTACTTAGTAGCATAGTCTCTGCAACCCAGTGGTATTTTCATTTGACACTCAGATGTTGGAGGAAAATGCAAGTCTTTTAATGAACTATGAAATCAACCAGTAAAACACTCCAGCTTATGAGACAGACTGACTAGTGTCAAGATGATATATCATATATGCAAGAAGCTGTTCAGTCTACTGTGGTACAGTGAACTCAGCCTGCAAAACTACAGTATCAGCCAGCAGATACTTAACAATAAAAGCTTTGTGAGGCAAATGAGGGTGTCTGAGGACAGATTTAAAATGTTTTATTGCTCTTAACTTCACAGAAACCACAGCTGGGGGTAGAGGAAGGGAAAGGTTTTGCATTACTCTTCTTTAGCGACTCCACACAAAATTTGGTTCCCAGCATAAATCAGATTCTCCTTCTAACTACCAGCCTCTTCTGGCTGAGACGTTGAGTCCAGCTGGGCTCTTTCTGGCAGCAGCATCCATATTTCTGGGCTAATTGCAATGACACATAGGTTGAAAGAGTGACCTGAGCCCTGAGTCCTGGACATTAAACCAGTAAGAACCCTGATTTAGTGCTTGTGCCCAAATTAGTCCACAGGTGGGCATATTTCTCAAGTCTGTGGCAGAGCACAAAGGAGATTGATGCTGTACAGGCCACCTCACAGGGACAGGAGCATAGACTGTCTTCTGGAAATGAAGACTCAATAGCAACTACCAAGAGGGCAGCTGAAAACCTGTTCTGGATGCTTTTTGCCACAGAATTTCTTAGGTTTAGTAGTAAATACTTTAGACACCTCAGACTGAGGTGCTTACATGCCATCCCCTTAGGTCAAAATCTCCATTTTGCTAAAATTGACAAATGGCTTTCAGGATATTTCAGTCATTTTGAAGTGAAACATGTGTCATGTTCTAACCACACAAGACATAATGAGCCACTTCATAAATTTTACAGACAAGTTCCTTAGACCACAAAGTTTATTTTCCAAGAACCAGTGTTGAATTAATAATTATCTAGCTACATAATTTTATAATTATACTTAACACTTATTTATACTGTTCCTCATCTTTTCTTTTTGTGTCTATTATTTTAAAATATAAAGAACAATCCTGAACACATCCTTAATGCTTTGGTAGGCATTCCTGTTATAGCCTTGGGTAACTGAATTGTTATGATGTAAAACCATTATAGGTTAAAAATATGAAAAATGTTTTTTTTAATAAAGTCAGGTTAATTGTACATTAATACAATGGGCAATAAAATTATCCTCTGATACCGGCGTACAAGCAAGAGCTGGTGAACAGATTGGACCACCTGGCTTTTTCCTCACATGAGTCCTATCAGATAAAGTACAAAACAAGCAAGGAAAGTTAACTCCCTCAGTCTTTACAAACTTATCAACCATATAGAAGAAATCATGGAAGATACACCTTCCTGGGCTAGTCAAAGTCACAGTAGGAATCACAATATGTTATAAGGCAAAGGCAGAGAAGAGATGATGAAAATTAACAAGAAACAGTATAAAATAAACTATAGAAATGCCTTCTTGAAAGAAAATCTCAATTTAAGCAACTTACACGTTTAAAGATAAGCATGCCCATTTGTATATAAGCATATGAGAAGTTAAGAGTTGCTATCATTAGGTACTTCAGAAGGGCTTCAGCTTCCCACTGAAGCTGTTACACTTTGCCCAGGTCCAGAGAGAAAAGAAAAAACCCCACAGATTAAAGCCCTTGTCTCAAATGCTGTTGTTGATACCTGGACTACCCAATGGATAACCACTTGGTCAAATTATGCAACATTACCATGCAAAATTCAGTGATGTATAGCTTCATATTTTTCCTTGTTGACCAATGGTTTAACCTTTCTCTGCATCTCAGTTTGGCATTTTTAAAAGAGGGAAAACAGGATGGAAGAGGATCTATAACCTAAGAGGAAAATGCATATAAGCCTTATGTATTTCACTTAACATGGGTGGGGGTTTGACCAGGTGGAGAAGTTTTCTTGTGAGAAAAGGCAGAAAATAAAGATAAAAACTTCCTCAGAGATTGGTCTTTCAGTTTTAAATACAGAAGTTTGAGAATTAACATCACTAAAATAAAAATCTGTAGAGTACATACCTAAGAAATATGCATATACATACATATAACAGTCAAATAACACATGATAGATTGTAAGTAGAGTCACAGTATCTATAAGCCAGTCTTAAATTCTATTTTCTATGTAGCATCTTAGAACAAGTTACTCAGTGCTCACCATTTCAGATTACGTGGTTTGGTGCTTTTTTTTTTTGCTTTTTTTTTTTTTTTTTTTTTTTAAACAGACTCCTTCCTGAATTTTCTTTACACAAGAGATTGTTTGTTAGAAAAGGCAAAAAACATTACTAGACTGAGCCAACTATTGTCTTCAATTGTACAAGCAAGAAGGAAATGCATGCATGGGTGAGGAAATTATGGGAAATGCAAAGTAGTGCTCATAAGCCACACACTGGGAAGATAAATACCAGTAGTAATCAGAGCAATTGGATTTTGCACCATCCAGTATTTGGATGATACGGAAGGTGTCTAAGGTTCATGAGTATGAGCCCCAAGATCCTAGCAAGAAGTCTTGCTGCCAGAATGGTTAATTTTTCATCCCACCCAGGACCTCTGCTTCCTTTCAAATGTATTACTGTGCATGCTACCAAAGAAAGGTCCCCAAAATGGAAGGATTTTTAACGAGGAGGAGGAAAGGCTTTCTAAAGCTCAGGAAACATTTTGAGAGAGAAGGTAACTGTCATCATTACAAGTTAGCTTTTGCAATGTAGCGATATAGATTCAGCATTGGCTTTGAGTGACAGCCGAGAGCTCCTTAAAAGCTGAAAAAAAAATCTTAAAGCTTCAGTCCTCCTGCAGAATTGTTATTATTTTTGTTCAAGGGAATAAGATTCTTAGGTCCTCAATTAGAAAAACTTTGCATGTGACATTGAAGCTCACTCAGCAGCTAACATCTATTTCCAGCATTAGAACAAAGGGGTCAAAAAGATGAAGTATACTTCTACTTTGAAGTGTGGATATAAAAGTGATACCATTAAGCTCTATGCTTATTGTATCTCAACGACCAAATATGCTCAATTTACATTTAAAAAAGTAGGGGTTTTTGTCTAACTTCCAGCAAAGTAAACTCAACAAGGGAGGCTGTTATGTAAATGTGCACTACACTCAGCAGTGGCACAATGACATTTAAACAGTCACACTGGAAAGATGAGTATGTAAAAGAAAATGGTTAATCATTTTGGAGAATAATCACAAAAAGCATGGTCTCAAGCTAATGTGTATGGACTAGCAGAATGTTTTGCAACAATAGTATGTTTTTGTTCTCAGTGTTTTGCAATAAGAAAACTGAAGACCATATTCTTGCTTTAGCATAAAAGTTGATATTGCCCCAAAACATTTCATCAACTACAATGACTGCAGTTGCCTTAAAAACAGAACTGGTATCCGTTATGAATGAGACAGGCAGAGACACAAGCACCAGAAGAAAGACTGATAAACACCCAGAGAGAATGGAGATCCAACTTCTTGAAACAAAGCAGTGTCTGGAAGCTTGAGAAACAGTAAGAAAAATGCTCAGAATGCAGCAAGATGCGAAAGAAAAGAGATGATTATCGCCAGGTTGTTCAGCATTAGATCGGTAATGTTTCATGTTAGTTTGCTTCTAACAAGTCTAATAATTGGATTCATATAGAGTTGTAAGATTTTATGACCCAGAGAATTGCAAACTTTGCAGTTTGTTTTGGATAAACAAAAAAGAACAAACGAACACCAAGTAATTTATAACAGTGCTAAAAGCAATCCGATACTTAAAAATTCCTTTCCAATTACAATGCTGGTTTTATTTATTTATTTGCTATCACATCTTTCAGACACTTACTGCAAAATTTACTGTGAACAATAACAACAACAAAAATAATCTGTTGGATGTAGCTCAAACTGTGGAAGCAATCCCAATATTTCTGCTGGAATGATGGCTATGCACATGATGGTAGTTCCTTGATTAAGGAAACATAACAGGCACTGCTACATTCTGGCTCTGCTTAAAGATTCTATCCTGTCTGGAAGTGCCAAGTGACCTAACATGTCTCATAACATGTCCACCATCACCACATGCAGCACTGGCTTTTGCAGGTCCCAGTTTACTTTCTGGCAAAGAGATGCACACACCCAGCTCAAGAGAAGATAGAGGACAGTCCCTTGCCATGAAAAATACAGGCCATCCAAAGACTGGCAGGCTCAGTCCTAGAACGTCTTAAAAGTAGGGTTGCAAGTGAAAGCTGCCAAGACAAGCTCTTAATTGGGCTCTTAGGAATTGTGAATAACAAAAGTGCCTTTAAACCCAAACCCCAACATCAATGCAGCTCTATGCTTGAGAATTCCATCAAAAATTGCTAAGATAACTGCAAAATATAAGATTTGTACAGCAAATTAAATAGTTTATCTAGTTATTTTATGATGGATATCTAGTAGCAACACAGAAGCAATAATAAAGGATCATATCAAGGGGTGAACAGCTCTCCTGGCCTCAGTTACATAGTATGTGAGTTTGTGAAAAGGAACAGCACTAGTCTCTCTTTTTTACAGATTAAAAACGTGTCTGGTTTATTTTATGCCTAAGTGACTACATCAGCATTGTAGAAAGCCTACAAAAACAGAGTTTGCCAGACAGTGCCAACCTAGGAACACATCAACTCACCTACTGCCTCAAAGTCTCCACAGTAGCTGAAGGACCTAGGCTGGTCACTAGATTTGCACAGACTTGTCCTTTCTCTAGTCCATTGGCAGACCATCCGCAATACCAAACCATATATTGTGCCCATTTTATCTCTTATCTGTGCAAAGCAAATCCCAGACTGTGCAAGCACTCATATACGGCTGTTAAGGAAACCCATCACAGCTCCTGTGCAGAAAATAAATTGTGCAATGGGGTATGCTGAAGACCTCCGCACTCCATGTAAAGGCAGTAATTGCATTGCCTTCCACCCTTATGTCCCCTCTAAGAATAGCTTATGGTTAGAGGTCCAAAACTGGTGACAATTAAGAGACCAACATGCTCCTGTTGCAAACTGAAGACTCTAGGCTCTCCACTGGTTTATTATTGCCATCTGTCTCCTGATGCATCAAATAACTTGGAGAATCTACAGGGCTGTGCTCTGATGTTGTTTAGCAGCAAAACACATGCACATCACCCTTTCTTATGTTTGGTGATGGGGCAGAAATTGCCTATTTCGGTCACATTCTAAAAAGCTGAAAATTACCATCTGAATTAAAAACTTCCCATGTTTGAGATGTGTATTAGAATAACATATTGTCCATTCAGTCACTTAAAATATATGCTTAAAAAAAGAGGCTGATGAAATCTAGTTCTGTCTCAGGTGGTAACCAGGGGACATCTACAAAGAATTATTCTTCAATATACAATTAGTAACATGCTTGTTGTTGTATAGCCTTTAGGATGGTACACTGCTTCTGCTCCACCTAGGACAGGGCTACACTGTGCAATAGTCTACTCTGCAGATACTCTAGTCAAACATGGACCCTACTAGCCCTTTGATCCAAGTCACCCTAGTCACCCTCCACAAGACAAAGTTTATTAATTCAGGCTGCGCAGCACATAGCACTGCCTTTACTGATGGCATCACAAAAAGCACTGTACTGAACAGTGCGCTCAGGCGAGTACCAGCTTGTGGGTCTGTATCTTGTACTCTGCTGCAAAAGCATAGGTCTTGCTGTCCCACCTCCATTAGACCACAAGAAAAGAACAGCACCTGGCTTCTTCTAGAGCACACATGAGATTACTGCATCTGAGCATACGGACAAAGTGAAGAAAAGGGTACAAGAACCATATACATTGCTAGTCACACAGAGCACATTTCTCTAGGAACAAGTACTTGTTTCCTGAGAACAGAAAAAGATTTTATCCACTCCATTGTGCTGGGGGGGGGGGGGGGGGGGGGGGGGGGGGGGAAGAAAACACCAAGACAACCCCAGCCGCAAAAATGTATGGATTTCTTTTTTTTCCACAGCTGTCAGAAGACTCCAAATAAAACTCCTGTCATTTTCTCTTTATTACCAACTTTAGCGCTCTCACTGGAGCTGCATATCTGTAGGACTTTGCTGGAAGCTCAGAATAAAATGGATGCATTTCAAAGCTAACGACAGTCTATTTATAATCCAACTGAATGCACCTTCTCATCTGCAGTGGGCTTGTGAATTCATATTAAGTATAAAACTGCAGGGGCTGTCAACTCTTTCCAAAAGAGATCCTTAATGCTATACCTCTGTTCCCTCACAACTACTGTGCTTCTTGCAAAAATAAAACCCGAAGTAATAACAAAAGTTTCAGCACTAGATGTCCAATTCATCGTATCCAAATACACTTTATTCTGTGGAAGTATCCACAGTTAGTCATGTCTCCAAAATGGAAGACTAGTTGGAACAAGAACTTCAAGCAGAGCCACTTTATTGGTTTCAGTATGTTGTTGCTTTGTGAAGATGGTATGCAATTATGAAGAATGTATATGATTACATATATATCCATAATTACTTCGAAAGCAAAGGCAAGAAAGTGACTTTCCACCTCAAATCTTTTTAACAGAACCTGAATAAAACATTTAGATATTTTTAGAACTCTCATGATGTTGAAAATCACGATTCATTAAATTTTAACCTTCCAGCCTGGAATATTTTATGTTCTCCTTTTCATTTAGCGCCTGAGTAGACATGACTCATTTAAGTGAACATACAGGTATCCACATACGTCTAAGTCTCATTGATTCCATGTTTTTTGAAGTCAGTGTTCATTTTTCTGGAAAAGAAAGCTGTTATTGGAATAGATCAAAAGCAATTTTATATTTTGTCTTTCAGAAAAGTTTGATTTCTCCTTCTACATTCTAGTAAATAACAGCATTAAAAGAAGAAACATTCCCTTCCCTCTACTTTTCAAAGAGCCCAAGCTGAAGACTGAAAGGAAAAAAAAAATCCCGTTTTCCTACAAAACATAGATATCCTTTCACATTATCAGGGTGGGATTTCATGTTTCTTGCCTTTATAAAAACAAGAATATTAAACTGAATGGCATAAACAATATTCCCTTACTTGTGGATAATCTTTCAATGTTCTCAAGATTAAAAGTAATCTTTTTCAAATGAAGCAAAAAATTTTAATTGGGCAGTAAAGATATTTTTGCTGCTTACTAAATGTTTGTTTCATTAGCTTCCAAAGATCATTCATCTCACTTAGTAGTTTTTCACCTATAGAATTCACAAGACAGTCCACAGCTTAATCCCTGGCCAAGATTCTCTGATACGTTCAGCTCCATTTCAACACCAACTATTAACATGATTATCACAATGGGGTTTGATCCCTTTTAAAAATCTGACCTGACAGTATAAGTGAAATCCTTGGCAACACTGGTTAGCTTCTATAAATGAGATCATTGTATAACAGCTGCTCTAGGGAACTCCTCTCTCCTAGATATAATTGAACAAAAAATTTTGAGGCAACAAGCAATTACTAATCTATACCGGGAGAACAGTGTGTGAACATACTGTAAGTAGTGATAAATAAAAGTCAAATCCTGATACTACTGTAATCTTTATAAATTTCTATTTACTTCAGCTGGGTCAGGATTTTGTCATACCACTATAAATATGTTCAGATATCGCTATTTTCTCATTTCTAAAGATGCTCAGAAGTGGTAAAAAGAGGGTTGCGCTTCTTCCCCCCCCCCCCAGCTTCACCATTGCAAAGTATACTAAAATAACATTATGCCAATGACAAAGACATTCAGCAAAAATAGACACAATTACACACACAGCTGCAAGCTGAGTCATGAAAGACTTATTTTCAAGGCAAGACTCATGCAGAGTTATCCACATACTTTTGAAATTCCCGCGTTGGACTCCTTCCATTATCTGCAACATCTTAAAAAGGCCTGAACAATGTTTTTCTATCCAGAGGCTTCTCTCCAAGCAGAAATGATGTTCTTAAACAAAATGCCATAATAGCTTCACAAACTGTTTTCAGGGAGGCACAAATGCTGGCCAGCATGTGAAGGATCCAAATGAGGGACATTAAAAATGCATGTGTTTGTTCTTTCAGATAATGGCTTGCTAGAATTTGGCCATACTTGCTGGCCCTCAAAAGCTGTTGCAGCTATTGTATTCAGAGGACACTTATGTTCCTATCTCAATTAGGCCTTTTTTGTGGGTCTGCCCTTAATGCCTCTTAGAAACTGTTTATTCTGCTATTTTCCTCCAATACACATTCCTATTTGATTTCCCAGGGTGTATATTGTTGAACTTCATGACATTTGGAGAGGAAAACAAATGCCAGCATCAATTCTATTGTTTTCTAGGAAGTCTTTGTTGTTGATTTTGCAGAGGAGTATAGCTATATACAATTGTTTTGCTTTTTTAAACATATTGAATTACACTTCAAATTCTACCCAGCCCTGGGTAGAAGGATAAAAAACAAACTAGCAAGCTGATATCTCCTAAATAAACATAAAGGAAATGCAGATGCAGTAGCATTTTGCTAATGGATTACACCACCATTAAGAATATGTTACTCTTGGTTTGTGTGCTTTCGAACTTTGTGACTGCTTCAAATTTTTTCATGTATTTCAAACTGGATTTCTACATGATGCAAATTTTAGATCTGGTTAACTGTTATAGTGACTCAGACTAATAGCTAGCAATTGCTATGAACGTTCCAGCCTCATGTTAATTAAATGTTGGGGGGTTTCCACTTCTTTGAAGA
Organism: Falco peregrinus; assembly: GCF_023634155.1. Lineage (NCBI taxonomy): Eukaryota > Metazoa > Chordata > Aves > Falconiformes > Falconidae > Falco > Falco peregrinus. The sequence continues at coordinate 32,877,758 of NC_073727.1, read as the reverse complement.
TTTGCTTCATTTGTGATATTAAAAAAAAAAAAAGAAACAAGAGCCATCATCATCATCACCTCTCCTCTTTGGTTAACGTTAATAAGTCCTGTGAGGTGCCATGATCTGTGAGGTTCTGCACTAAATCTAATGACTAGAGAATCTAGTTTTACACTCGAAAAACCTAAAAACACATGTTTTCTTTCTTGAGGGAACCAAGCTCTGTACAGACCTCCCTGGAGATGCAGAATCAGATGACAGATAAAAGCTAATTCATGAGAACTGAAAATAAAAATCTCATCTTATGTGAAGCCTCAATATTAAATGCCATAGTACCTGCAGTTTTGATGGCATAGTTGTTAAACCTATTTAAAGTGGGTGTGAAAACACTAACATTATTTACATCTCAGAAACTGAAATGCTTTCAAGTCTTAAAAGTGACTAAACTCTCAATCCTCAGCAGTAAGACATACACAAGAAACCTGTCTTACTATGCAGATTTTATTTTAAGATGTGATATAAATATATAACCCTAAAGTAAGTCTTTTTTTCCCCTTTTAATCTTTTTTTTAATCTTTTGTTTTTTATTTAAAGCAATACTGTTAAGCATTTTTAATAACGGTTTCTGGAGACCACTCATGAAAACAGACTTGTCTCCACTTCTCTATCATTATTGTATCAGAACACACTGTGAGCAAAGCTATAAAAAAAAAAGAAACCTGTTCCGAGAAATATTTAAATTTATTTCAAAAGTAAAATGCTGATGCCATGTTGTATAAATTGGCATAGAAATAACAGGGACACTAAGTTTTACCTAAATGGTCAAGAGAAATTCCCACAGAGCTGGCCATATGCTGTATTTCATTTCATGGTTTGCTTCAAAGTTTTAAATAATTTTTTTTCTTCTCAGGAAAATCTCCAACTATCAATACATGCATTGATTTATATTCATTATAGCAAAATGTTCTTGATACATTGGAGATTTTGTTTCTGTACCTAGACTACTGGACACAAAGCAAATAGGACCTCCGCCTCTCCAAATCAGGCTATTCGGTATGTATTATTACAGTGACAGTTTTGGTTTTGGTTTTTTGTTTGGGGTTTTTTTGTGTTTGTTTTTGGTTTTGGGGTGGGGTTTTTTGGTGGTTTTTTTTCCTGACTTAACTGGGCTTCTTGCCCATTTACCTTCAAAGCTGTTGCTCTGCAGTGGCAATGTACAATGTTAATGCTAGCAAGGTAAGAAAGGTAGCTCCAGGGCATCATGAAGAAATAGCTGTTTCTGAAGGAAAGGCATTTGTTATCCATTGTCTGCCAGAGGCCCTAAAAATCCTTTACGAGTTTTGATGACCAAGTAGCAGTATTGGGGATTGTCCACATTAAGGCAGTTTACTAGTCATCTCCTTCCTTGGTTTGGGTGCGTTACTTGTTAGAGGCTTCTCGGAGGAAACAGAAGTAGATATTAGTTACAGAAGGCTAACTTTTGCCTACCGAAACAAGTCTTTCCAAACTTTCTCTTTCCCCTATTTGCATCAGTCAAATAGGCAATCTCAGGAAAGTCAACAGGCTAAACTTACTCTTTGTGACCATCCCTCAATGTCTCCAGCACAATATTTCCTGATCTTTGGATTGCAACAGATTATCTTCTTCTAGTTGTATTTTATTTATAATCAGGGTAAGTCATATGCATCCTGTCAGGCTCATTTTCACTAGATCTGATGCTTTCCTATGTCTCTTTAAAAGACACACTGCAATTGTTACCCCTGCAAGTGCAAACTCTATTAGCACTGTGCATGGCATGATGAAGTGATGAGCTCTGACAGCTAAGCAGTTTGACCTTCCCCATAAGCCACTGTTTGATTCTGAGCAGCCTCTCCACCCTCACCCATCCCCTTCTTTGAAACAGCATCATTAGTTTCTGGAATCTTGTGCACATTTTTGTGGCTGTGGTGTCTATTCCAGGCAGACTTTCGGCTAGTCTTAGTATGTCTTCGCCCTTCTCCTGTCATTATGATCTGAGCTTCCGTTGCTATCTGACTGGAATTGATTTGCCATAAACAGGCATACATGCCCTAGGATCACGTGATTCTGTTCATACATCTACTACTGACGTTAAACAGGTCAACTCATAAGCAGAAGAAAGAATTTAACAGATTGACATTTGTACCATATAAAAAACCCACGCAAGTTACACATGAATATCAATGAATCACATGCCAACTTTAAAGCCCCTGGTAAAGTAGGTTTATGTGCAACATTTGATGGAAACTACTTGCTTGAAGCTAGTAATTCAGGTTAGGAGCTCTGCTATATACTTTCTATTATTAGTAAATATGTGCTTTTCCATAAGCCTGCCTATTACAAAGAAGTCCTTCTACTGGGAGCTTTGAAAACAAGTAGAAGAGGGATTTTTCCAATGACCCAACTGTTAAAGAATACTTCAACACAGTAACTAAAATGCTCTAACTGCATTTACATGCAGTTACAGCTCATGCAGACATGTTAACTCTTATCCAGCCAAGCAGATTCTGACAATGGTGCAACTGCAGCATTTAACAGGGCTGCCTTGGGCTGGCCATCGCATTTAACAAAGGTCTTCAGTAAGGACCGTAACACCTACCTACCCTAACTGCATCATTACTGCCATCCTCGCTATGCCTATGAAGAGGGCTGAAACACGAATGTACTTCAGCAGAAGGCACACAACATGGACGAGGGAGAACATAGTCAATGCAACATCAAGCCATTTTTTAAACCAACACCTTGAAATTGCCTTTCAAATGTATAACCTTCCTGTGCACATACCTAAAACTATTTGCAATTCTAGACTTGATTGACAAATGACTAACTGAACAAAAGTTCTCATTGGTTCTGAAGAACTGAGAAATATCCATACCCTGCCTATTAATCAACCTTCATAAATTTAAGTAGAAGCCTCCTCCTTTTAACAGATAGGGTTCATCCATTACCTTTGGCTTCAACTTTCTTTTCGCTTAGTTAAAGTGAGGGACAGTAAAGCTTTCCAAAAGGCATCTCCCTTTAACTAAACTGAAAAAAAAGCTAATTCATATCATCATCTGAGGAATGGTAAAAAAGTCATTATAAATCATTCTAGCTGGATCTTCAGTTCCTACATAGTCTTTGCTCTGCTCAGCATTAAGTCTTAGTCAGTGTTATGCCTTGTGCAACGAAAGGCAAGCTACCTGAAAAATACAAACATATGAGAGTAGTATATTGTTCAGGCAAAATAGCTTCAAGATATGCAATACCATAAAACATTTTCCACCACTTATTCTGTTCTTTTCAAGATTAATTTAACAATATAGAATGTAGATTATTTTTTTGTTTATGAATCAAGTGTACAATGGCCTTAGAAAACAAAGCAAAAATGCAAATCCATTGAGTTTTCATATTAGTTTCCCAAATTACAGGAGAAGCTGGGTTTGTAGAAACATTTGATTTCACAGGTGAACATCACCTACTACTCAGAAAGACAGGTGACTTGATGAAAACAGAACAGAAAAGAAAGCATTGAGCACTACTGTACATCCATATTCACTAGGAAAATTCAGGATTACACAGGATAAACATTAAATCTTCATCATCACAAAAAGTTATCTAGTCACTTTTAGAAAGCAATGAGAAAGCTTATCTGAAAGATCTACTGCTTTGTAGTCCCCTGGTAACAGAAAAACTGACAAGTGAACGAAGATTTCAAGATTCAGGAGAGTCTGATAGCCTGTTGCTGGTGACTAACAAAGGTGCACTAACTTGATTGGTAAACTTAGACTGCTGCCACCTCTCATCCTGGTTACAAGTATTTAAGAACTTTTGAGCAGACTCAAAAAGAAAGTGAACATTTTGTTATTCATGTATTAAAAGACGTCCCTAGTTAGTATGGTAGCTACCTGACAGTAACCAAGATTTTGGAATTGAAATTAAAGCTTGTGTTTCAAGGGCATAAATCAAAATACATCAGCGATGAAAGAGATATTTATGTTCTGCTATGCTTCTCCCATTATTTCCTGAAGAAAATATGTATTTCTTCCGAGACGATGTAGAAATACCACCCTCTTCCCCAGTGCAGACAGGGGAATCAAACACACCTCAGGTGGATATTTTTCCTTGAGCTCCTATAACACCACTAGGCTTTGGTTTCATCATTACCAACCTCAAAATAATGAGCTACTAATTTATATCACAGAAAATATTAGATTCTAATTGGCTACACCCGTGTTAGTAAATGCAACATGCCACTTGTTCCTGGACACCAAGGCCTGCAGGCACAAAGCAACCTACCCATCAAAGTCCCTGCTTACTTGGACTGGGTGACTGCACTCAAACTGCACATTGGGAATGTTCATCCAAGCATCCTACCTCCTGAAATATGCATGCACACAAATACTTGAGCATGATAGCTCTTACAGGCAAAAGCAGCACCTGAAATGTATAAACATTTTAATGAGATACATGTTCTCATTCCAAACACTGGGAAATTATTTTTAATACAGACACAATCATGGCACCCATCCTAAAAAACATAAATTCAGTGACCACAAGCAAGCTTAGTACAGCTTTAAGGTTCTTACCAAGTTAGTGTTTTCTATCTTTGGAGCATCTATGAGTCATACTAAGTCACAGATTTACCAGCATTTCAGTTCACTACTGTGTTTTAGCAAAACTGTTCCACCAGGCAGAGGAGAAAGCCTATGCAAGAGAACAACATAGAGGTCTTATGTGATAGGTACAAACTCCCGAATACAGCGTGATGACAGCCACCTGCACTTCCACTCTTGTTCATGGGTGATGGGTTTCCTGCTGTATATATACACTCTAACCTTCACCTGTGCTTTCTGCAAACATCTAATAAAGCTAAATTAATGAATTTACTTCAGCGTGCAAGTGTTTGTAGGTTGGTTTTGTGTATTTGATATTTTTAATGTAATTAACTAGTATAAAAGCATTCAATTCTTTTTACTTTATGCTAATGCTTGGTAAATGTAGATAATTTTAGTGTCAATTTGAATTATATGGTTCTTAATGATACTCTATCAGCTCAAAAGATCAAGACTGAAAATGCTGCTATGTCCATTATAAAATCTAAAAATCACCGTATCAGAAGAAAATATACTAAATTGTTATTGCAAAAATGATTCAAAAACACACCAAGCATCTGATCACATACTTAACTGTAAAAATACAAGAACTTGCAGAGACACAACAGGCTGAAAACATCTTGAAATTGACTATTTTGTTTGAGAAATACTTATTTGAAAAAAATAAAGAGATACTTAAGAGTATGTCTTGCACATGCAGAGACCTCCATCTGTGCTGATGAGAAAAGGAAGCAGGACAAACTCCATACAGTTGATTTTACAGGGAAGTTTGATAAATCTAACTGAACTTAAAAAAAAAAAAAAATACTTCTTCAGACTTGCACAATAAACATCACAGCTCATAAAGGAGTAATTGAAGGATTACAACAGTTAATACTATATGTAGCAGTGGCAAAAGGTATCTAGTGCCAAAGAGCAATGAATGGAAAGCATTATTCTGCAGCTAACTTTCCTGCATAAGAGCAATGAACAATATTCAGCTGCATGATTGCAATCTGAATTGGTATTTTTATCATTGTTCCAGAAAACAGGGTATAACCACCTCACTGCAGACAGAAAGTTTTAAGTGTGGGTGGCAGAAGATAGTTTTAGCTATCAAAATACCAACACACTATTTAGAAAAAAAGGACACAATGTTAAGGCAAATCAACAAATATTTATTTCTTTTGTGACTAAGCTAAGGGAATTTTCTAAGTTGTAAGTAAATTAGCATTTCATTATGTCTTTAATTTAAAGACAGCTAATGAATTGTAATTAAAATTGTTCTACAGAAATTGCTAAAGTGAAAATGTAAAAAAAAATATGTCAGTTACATAAAATTAAAGTCTTCTAACGACACAAGAATGAGACAATGTTCATATCACTTTCAATAGCAATTTTCTGCCTCTAATACGTTGAGCATTCCTGTAAACAGAGTAACTTACTTTATTTGGAAGAGCAGTAGCTATTCTTGCAGCCAAAGCTTGCACGACCAGAAAGCTCTTTGTATTTGTACTATATCTTTTACCTTATAGATTCCAAAGGCAAAGTAGAACAAAGATGTTCTGCTAACAAAACCTCTTGGGTTGGCATCTTCATGGACTAAACGCACCCATGACGAGGGACGCCAGCCGTGTGACCCAAGAGCGTCCCCTGCCATTACAACGCCACTAGAGGGCAAGCAAAGCACTGAGCTCCGCATGCCCAGGTCTCCAGCAGCAACCTTGGTACCACATTTGTGCCAAGGCTGCTCAGGACATCTCTGTGGGATAGGAGGAGTATCAAGAGGGATGCAAATCTAGTTTAGCATACTTTAACACTGCTTGAGTGGGAATGTAGATTAGTAGTGCTTTTGCTTACAGAAGAATTATTACTTTTTAACCATAACAAAATAAAATCCATACAGTGTGGACAATTACAGACTTACTAGGAAATCTAAAAAAGTAACTGTTTAAGCTTTGAAAAAAGGGATCATAGCCCACTGGAACAAGCACCTATACATTATTGATAACAGCTGCACTGAAGACAAAGAACATGAGGGGACAATTCCATTTTAAATAAATCACAGTCCTAATCACTTCTGTTACACAGGTACGAGATTGAGCAGGTGTTAGCGCAAGTATCAGGTTCAGGGGTTTGATTTCTGGAACAAGTCTAATTTGACTTGTAGCACCTCGGGTGTCCTGAGGGAAGTTCTCAAGGCAACTTGTAAAATACTACTTTTGCTCTGCTCTGTCTTACCATGATATGGGGCTTCAGAAATTTGTGATGTTTTGGCACCTCCCTTGCAAAGGTGAGAATCAGACTGAGTTTGAAGTGCTATTGAATAGCATGCCCTATTTAATCACCAGGCCCTTGTAAAATACAGCACAAGTAAAGACAACAGAAAAAAGAAGAAAGAAAAAAAATGAAGAAAGTATTTTCTATTTCTAATCTTCAGTCTTCATTTAAGCATTTGAGCCAGGCTATTCTTAGATAAGACATCATAAGGAAGAGGTTTATTTCTTCTTTTTATTTCATGATCTAGAGCATTTCAGAATCAGAAATCAATTAGGGAGGGATAGACTTGGGCAGTGTTAAAGTATATATTTCCTACCTTTCTTTCGGTGAAGAGCTCTGTCATATCAAACACAGCAACGATCTGACAGATGCTAAAACACTGTTGGTGTTTCAATGTAATCAAGTTGTCACAACCTATAGCCACCCTTGCACTGAGACAGTAGCACATTCAAAGATGGTGTTACCTCTCGGCCATCCAAAAAGGAGTGTTTGTTTCATGTCTTTGCCACCGTTATGCAATTTCTGCCAGCCCTGCTTTTTTGTTGTTGCTGCTGTTTTCAGTTGGCCTGTAATTCCTAATGTTGTCAGCTTCTTTAACTGTTTTGTCTTGGCAAAGTAGTGCTGAACTTCCTTTTTTATTGAGAAGTCTACTTTAATCACTCTGTAAATAGTGGTTACACAGGTACTTCCCCATCTTTCTTTGGGAAGATGAAAAATAGATGGAAGAGAATCATCTTGGCTGTTTATCCAAACAGCTGAGAATACCTTTAAATGGGAGTGGAAGAGACAGATCACAGCAGGAAGAGCGCACTGGCCTTCCAGTATGACACCATCGTTCTTGAGGGGAAAGATGTTGCACTCCTGGCTGGCTTACACTTACCTTGCTGAGCACAGTCCTGTCGCTGACAACCATTCTCCACAGCCTTTGCGCGGGCAGAAGTTATGGCAAAAAGTGTTGACTGATGCTTTTCTATTTAAAAAGGGATGCCGAATGCAAGTTCAGTAATTCTTAGATGCACACCTCACTTAAGCATAATAGCTCCCACAGGTAAATGGTGTATCAATTTGTATGATTTCTAACAAGTACTTGGTGTGCAAACATACACTCCTACATGGTTGCACTGACTCTGTTCTAAGCTTTAAGGTGTTTTTTTTCCAGGTATCTGGACATGCTTCTCATTTCCCATACCACCAAACTGGATTTAATAACCTAGGTTTCAAGAGTTGAGTTAAAAATATCCAACTTTTACTGCACTTGAAAAAACAGCTTAGGTAGGGGAGCAGAATAAACCTGAAGATTAAAAAAAGAAAGAAAAAAATAATCAAGGGAAGCATCCAGTTTTTGCTCAAGTGAATCAGAGTGGAGAAAATATCACCAAGTATATAAAAAAAAAAAAGTACAGTCTTTGCCAGGCAATAAGAAGAATCAACAAGGCAAGTTTGCCGTGCAATTTCTGAAAGCAATCATTTCCCATGTTATCCTTTATCAGCCTTTCCTGTAGCCATAGAGCAGAATCTTGACCTCAGTCCAGTAAAAAGGCTTATAGCAGTAACAACGAGCTAAATGTATTTTTGCTTCATTTTTCTGTCCTTTTTTTGCCTCCCAGTGAACCGTATGTGTCTGTTATATCACTACAAGACTACTATCCTTCCTTTCCAGTCAAGCTGAGATAAAGGACTTTCTATACAGTCTAGCATCACTGCAGGTAGACAGCACTGAGACAGCAACACTACTGTTTCTCCTAGGATGGGAATTACTGTGGAATCTCACAGATTTCTTGCTGCTCTGGCTAGAGGAGTTTGCAGGAAGATGGTCTGGCCAGCACTGGTGAAATACTCATCATGGTCAACTTCCCCAAGCACTTTCAGGATTGATTGCAGGGGGAGGGGAAGGGGTTCCCCATTTTATTTTTTCATTTCTGGGTTTGGGGATAAAATCAGTTTTGTCACCTCCTAACATATAAACTTATCATTTTTTGCATACACATACATAATAAAATGATCATAGAAAACTCCCAAATATGACAAAAAAATAAAGATGATGTCTTGGATCACCCTGCATGCACCTTCTGTTATTTAGGAGATTCTATTAAGAAATGCTATTTAGAAAACTTTTTTTTCATTTTGACTATTTTACTGATAGGACTAGCGTCTCACAGTCACTACTAAAGAACACAAATCACTTGACAGTACTTTCAGCGATGTTGTGACTGGTCAGGATGCTCAGGAATCAAGAAACAATGTGATAAATACTAGGACTGTGAAAAACTACAGTCTCTATTCCAGAAAAGTCCTTCAGGTGGCCTAAGAAATCACAGGTTGGAGCAACAACCACCTAAGTCAGGGAAATTCAATCCCAGTGCATGACTTTAATGACAAATCTCACTGCTTGGATAGCAAAGAGAGTAACAAGCCTCAACCACATGCTGACAACCCTGGAGGATGGAATTCATCCAGATAACCACTACTTTGTGAAAAGGAAAACTCACACTGAAAGGTGTAAACTTGTTTGATGGAGGTTTTGACCATATACTACAAAAGTGTGTCAAGAAGGCTTAATGTATTTGGAGGAATGGGTGGTTTATACCAATTAAAGGTAGAGCTGAAGGTGTTTGCCCATATTTGTACTGATTTTTTTTAGTAGGGACTAATAGATACTAGCCATAATACAGCTTACACACCCACAAAAATAAGGAATATAATGGGGGAGGCGGGGGAAGCAAAGTCTGTATTTACACTGTCTTTGGGACATTCCCTCCAAAAAGGTGCCTCTCTAACCCCTTGGATCACCAAATAAGTAGCAAACTTCTAGGAAGGCCTGATCACCTGCAGAGAATTGTTATCTACAAATAACACCCAAGTGAATTGGGTCTCAGCCTAACTGACAACCCTTCCCCTGTCTTTCCAGAACATCTAAGAAATATGACTAAATCACTTGAACCTTGGGAATCACGAAGGTGTTCTTAGCATTCAAGCTGGAACTATCTGTGCTTCACTGATCCCTGAGCTATTTCCTGTGCTAGAAGTTTTAACACTTGCATGGCTCTAGGGTCTTCAGTGACACATACAAATACTGGTTAAATACAACCAGCTTAACATCAACACCAATAAATCACAAACGAAATTTCAGTAGAGTTGAATGCAGAAGCATCCACATCCTCAGACACGTCTTAACTATTAGTAATGTTTATTGAAATCTTAATTCCCTCAGAACTGAGCTAGAGTCAAGCTAACACAGAAAACAATAATGCTGACATGCATGACCTTTCTGATTAAAGCAACTTGTCTTTCTTGGAGAAAGCAGCCACTACATATCTAACAGCTTTGCACTCCATTCTTCAAAATACTGTATCAGTCAATTAATATTCTTTATTTCTGGTGGTATTTGGAAATGTCTCCATTTTCTCTTGAAGTTAATGAGAGACAATGAGTATTCAATTGTAGGTCAGCAATGATTGATGTTGCCTTATAAGTAACACACCCATTTATTTCTACAGAACATTTTGGGCCAGTTCTAGTCTCATCAACCCTGCCTCCTCCTACCACCCTTTCAAAAAAAGCTTGCTATCAAAAGACCTAGATAACACATAAAAAGGTATGTTTTAATTGAACACACATATTAATGTGAAACATGGAAAGATACTGTCTTTTAAAAATAAATGATCATGTTACTGTCATAGGTGTTATCCGAAAATCCAGGACAGAATCAGAAGCCCAGGACAGAGATGATTAACAATGCTTCGTTTACTAATTCAGTTCTCACATCTCTCTTTCAAAAACACCAAAACAGACCATTGATTACAGACCAGGAATCCCAAATACAGTACATTAACTGTGCCTGTACGAGGCTTATTTTGAATATCTAACATGGATTTTTAAGTACGTAAATAATAAATCTTTCACTGATGCACTCCACAAAATAAAAAAAATATCAGCTTTCAGAACATTGGTGTGTATCTTCTAAAATCACTATACGTGTTCCAACAATTGACTAACATTTCCACTACAATTCCCTTGATACCAAAGATCTAGAAGTTTAAGATCATTTCCACAGGGATTGAATTCGTATCAGTCACATGAAGTGAATTTCTACAACCTTGTTTCCATCAGCTTTATATACCATTCAGGAAGATTTAGAGATACTGTACAACCAATGCAAGGCTGCAGTATTTTTACAGTGAAAATTCTAACAAAAGATTGCATTTGAAGCCTACAAAATTTTAGAGAGCTTTGTTTTCTGGCTCAGAAAGGACTACAGATGTGCAAACTTACATGAAAATTAGGTATGATGTAATGAATATTAGTTTTTCTACTTGTACAAAGTTTATTTGCCTGACTACATTCAGGGTTAATGTGGAACATCTAAATATTGAAAATGTATTGATTATTTGAAACTAATAAAATAAGAATTATGGAAATGCTGTAAGCAAAAATCTATTTCTCAGTATTTGAGCATGCTATTTGGGATATAAAACTGACAGCTTTTCCACTGTAAAGTCCTTAGTTAATACCCACAGTTATTTGAGCATATTTTGTGATAAAAATCACATTTAAAAGGTTATTTAAAATACAAAAAAGCTGCATGTGTGTATTTTTGCAGTTTCCTCCTTATTTGCTCAAACTAAAACCAGTTTTCAGCAGAACACAGAAAGCTGAAATAGCCCCTGCTGTGGAAAAGCAGATTTCAATCTCCCACCTTGTTGGTTAGTAGAGCGATTTAAGCACAGATCCAAAGAGTCACTGAAGGGGAAAGGCTTTTTCCTTAGCTTTCATACACTTAAAAATGGCAAAACTGTTATTGTTGCTAAAAGTCCGCAATAAAACACCACCAGAACCACCTTCAGGCAGGAAAGATAACTGGAAAAAGCAAGCACAAAGAGCTAAATGTTACAGAAGTTTATGAGCAACAAACCAGAAGTTTGGAATGAAACCATAGTTCACACAACCTTAACTACAACTAGTGAACCTAAAGGCTATTTTAATTGCCATAGCACTTTACTAAGCTTTCACAATTACTCTTAGGAAGAATTCTAAGTGATGCAATGACTTTGTTTCCTGTAACTTCTAGAATGTAGAATATATTGTATAGACCCAAAGACTTCAGATGCCAAGAAATGCAGTATTGCTGTTGCTGAGGATGTAGTACAATATGTTGTAAAAGTATTCCAGTATCTTTGTAAATCTTGACTTATTTTCTTCTGCAGTAACGTACTTGCACCCAATGTTCTGCAATGGAGAAGTGATTTGATAATCAGTTTTAAATGAGTATTTCCAACATACAAACCCTGTTGAGAAACACGCGGCCATAATATCCAGAGGCCAGCAAAAGTTTGTTACCACATGTTTCTCAGAACAACGCAACAGTACATTCTGTAACAGAAACATAACATTTATGGAGATTCAGCTCAAAGTGGGTAAGTGAGCTCTTAAGAGATGTTTTGCTGACCAGAGTGAAACATCTATTTAATCCCAACAAAATAAATACCAAGCTGGGTCTGCATTTATAAGACTGCTGCCTTTCATTGCAAGTACTTCAGGGCACAGATTTTGAATTCCACCTGTGGTGGATCTTGAATGTCTGTCCTTCTAGTGTCCAAATCAAAAGTTTATATCCCCCAAAACAAACTTAGAAGCAGCTAACTTTTACTGTGCATCATTATGGAACATAACTGACTTCATCTCAGAAACAGTTAATTTAAGAAACCTATTTCATAGGTCATTGTAGCCAACTAAGCTGATCACTTCAGGTTTTGGCTTTGGTTTGGGGTGTGTTTTTGTTTTGTAGTCAGGGAGAGAAACAGGTACTATTTGGGAACAATTAATTTCATTCTAGAGTAAACATCTAAAATAGACCAAATTGCATCCCAATGATTTGATTTATTTTCACTGCCCAAACTTTCAATAGATTAGCTGTTGCAGACAAACCTTCACATTGTAGATATCTAGAATTAGTAGAGATTAATCCTATTTTGAGTCTACTGGGCACGAACATGGGTGCCTCTACGCATGATCCAGAAATTTCACTGCCAGATCTGATTTGAGAGATGCTGTCATAAGAGAAAGTGGTAGTAAAATTCTCCTTAGGATCTAGGTAAATTGCCCCAGTTTAGGGTTTTCCAAGGGCTGGAGTCCTGAATTCCAGTGACAGCAACAGCTTCATTTACTACAACTATATTTAACAAATACTGCAGTCCAATAAAGGCAAACTTATATAGTAAAACAAAGGATGATACATGGACCTATTTCAAAGTAGCTACAGTGTGGTCCCATGGACTGGATGCCCATTAGCTGCTGTAGTACATTAGTTATTGTGGCAGTCCCCATCTCCTAGATCTGCTTCATCCAAACGGAAACCAGTTTGTACCATATTAACAAAAGAACATAAGTGGATATAATAAAAAAGTTAACTTCAAAAAGCACTCTGTTCACCTAACTAAAACACTACTGTAAATATCCCTAATGACCAGCTTTAGAATTACTGACAGCTGTTTCCCAAGATAAGTAAATCTTACCTTGAACTCTTGCTCAGGTCCCAAAATATATATAACTAAGGTCTCCAACAGTCAAAAAAACCTTGCTTTTCATTTAGGTTATACCTAACCAATTTAGACAGAGAAGGAGAAAAATGTCATGGGCAGTAAGCAGGGGCCTTGCTTTTATAGAACCCACCTACAGGCATTTACCCTTGTTTTAAAACTGCACAGAAACCATGTGATAATTCAGGGGTTTGAAGTGCTGCCCAATGACTTGTTCTTTACCAGAATCTGAAGCCTCAACAGAAGTAATAAGTTGCCTGTGAGCCAGCAGCATGCCTGTGTGGCCAAGAAAGTCAGCGGGACCCTGGGGGCATCAGGAGGAACGTGGCCAGCAGGTCGAGGGAGGTGACCCTCCCCCACCACTCGGCCCTGCTGAGGCCACATCTGGAGTGCTGTCTCCAGTTCTGGGCTCCCCAGCTCAAGAGAGACAGGGAACTGCTGGAGAGGGTCCTGTGGAGGGCTACAGAGATGATGAGGGGACTGGAGCAAGGAAAGGCTGGGAGAGCTGGGCCTGTTTAGCCTGGAGGAGAAAAGACTGAGAGGAGGTTTCATCAATGTCTACAAATATCTTAAGGGTGGGTGTCAAGAGGATGAGACCGGGCTATTTTCAGTGGTGCCCAGCGACAGGAGAAGGGGCATTGGGCACAAACTGCAGCACAGGAAGCTCCACCTGAATAGGAGGAAAGACTCCTTTACTCTGAGGGTGACAGAGCCCTGGCACAGGCTGCCCAGAGAGGCTGTGGAGCCTCCTGCTCTGGAGGTGTTAAAAACCCACCTGGACGTGGCCCTGCGCAACCTGCTGCAGGTGAAGCTGCTTTGGCAGGAGTTGGACTAGATGATCTCCAGAGGTGCCTTCCAACCCTGACCATTCTGTGATAACCAGAATGAGGACATCCAGGCTTTTAGATAGTTAATACAAAGGTAGTACCACTGCATCTTCAGAGTTTCATGTTTTTAAATGCACAACTACATCTCACACCAATGTGTGAAACTGATCTTGAGCAGCATATGTTGAAAGTTTAATAACAATACTCATCATTTTATAACTTCAGATATACAAATATTATTACTCCTCAAAGCAAGGCTGCCTGCAGGCATTCTTCCAGCTTCAGAAAGAGCATAGGCATAACAGAAGAGTATTTTTCAGTGCATGCCAATGTGACGTAGGAAAATTATAAATTTCTTCCTAAGCTAGCATTACTTACCTGTAGTTCGCACTACATGAAAACAACAGGAATAATGCTGTGTCACTGCATAACTACTTCTTAATCTGGTGCCTAATCACAATACACAAACTTGCAGCTCAGTACCAAGTTCTAATCTAATTCAGTTCCTTTAACAAAGTCTCTCTCATTTTTCATCTCTCTTCTGTTCCACCATGGTGAAACCGTTATAAAAGTCAAATCAGCAAGAGACTCATGAACTTGTAATTAAAGGAAGATATATTGAATTTATCAAGCTCTATGAGGTAATAATCAAGAGAATCAAACCACAAGCTTCTGTGCATAGAAAAGTGCATATTCTACATGAAGTATAACAGGTCTTTGGGGTTTGAATGGAAAGTAATTCCTAAAACTGAAGAAAAAACCCTTAACTTGTGTAGAAGATGAAAATATGAACGATATGGCAAAATAACATCTCAAAAATCCTATTATTGCATGTTCAGTGTTCCCCCACAGTCAGGATTTGTCACTTGAGAATTGTAATGGGTTCTGTGCAGTTCAGAAGGATCTAGAAGCAGTCAACGACTGCGTACATAAAAATCTCATCTGACAGAAAAAAGTGGGTAGAATGTCTTAATATTTGAAACCTCATAAACAAAACTTTTGAACATCCACATTGACTTGCTATTATTAAAGCATGCAAGTTTCTTAACTAGCACATCTCTATTGGCCTTGAGGAAGGATGTAGTTTCATGCCCTTTGGCTATCGTCATGACTATATAACAACTTAGCGCAACTTCACTACAACCCAACTCTAAACAACCAGGGGCAAACACACAGGGAGACAAAGGAGGTTATTCTAGTTTACGTTAAGGAAACTTCTACTCAGATTCATTGCCTTGGGTGGTCCAAATAGCATTCCCAGCATGAATAGAGAAACTACAGTTGCAACGAGTCTTCAAAGGACATAATCTTTGAGAAAAGTTGTAGCAGTGAATAACTCAGCTTCTTAAACTATCCATGACACTGGGGTCACTAAGGAAGGTTTTATCATTGAACACAATCTTAGTAGTGTATTTTGCCTTTTTTGCCCCCTTAAAATCTTCTGTTCCATTAACAAATCTGTTTAACAAGATCACCTAAGCATGCCATTTTTATTCCTAAATCTTTACAAGTGATAAAGTTGTTTTAGTATGACAAGCAGGAAAACATTGTGTATAGCGATACCTGACAATGAGGAGTGCAGGCACATGAGACCAGTACACCACATAAGTCAGTTTTACAGAATGTCCCCCCTTGAACTGCAGGCACTATCCAGGAACTAGTAAGGCAAAAATCCATACCACCTTGCATTAGCTGGTAAACTCCATACCATGCATCTGGGCAGCAGGGAAAATATCTGAGCTCAAGTCCTTAACTTGAAAGTGCATGCTATCAAGATTAGCCAATGCAAGGGTAGTTTTCCTGAGAAAATGAAGGAATGACTGAGTCCCCCCAAAAAACTCTGACAAAGTGATCAGAAAATAGGGGTGGGGGGGTGGGGGGGAGAAGTGGACAGTGCTCATGCACCTAGCTTGGCCCAAGTACCAACCAAATACCAGCTGTGTATATACACAGCAGTTTGGCAACAATCTCTGAAACACCACCCTTCGTTAGCTCTCCTCTCACACTTACTTTTTGCCTCACATCTCCAACCTCTTTTGATATCTGTTGAAGGCCTACAGCAAAGAATTTAATTTTCTAGCCTTCTTTCACTGTTCAACATGGCATTTATTTCAGAAGCATTTGTCAGACCTTTTTCCATATCTGCTACATTCAAAAGCTGAGTCAGTTGATTACGGATTACCGCAGTGGGTCTGCCTGCACAAGTGCATTTGTCCCAAATAAGTTCTTGAACACCTCAAGATGCCAACACTGCATTACGATTCATGTTAGGACTGATACCAGAATAGCAGCTGCATCCCAGAAAGCCTCCACCTGGCCCTAGTATTTCCTCTTCGTTAAATAGTCACATTTTCCAGAAATACACAAGTGTTCCTAATATCTTGAAAGACATGAGGTAAAACAGTGATCACATTGAAAGCAGTAATTTCACTGATAGAAGTGTCCTTTGCGTGTCTTCTAAGATATAAGAAATCTCATAAATTTCTGTATAGGCCATCTCATTCCATTTTGGGCATACTTTCCTTTTACTGAGTGCAAATGACACTCCAAGTTGACTTAAAGCAGGACAGTTTCTCCTCCTGGGGAGACTGTCCATGAAACAGAAAGGGGGAAAAAAGATGACTGAATTTCCCAGTCTGTCCCCTAGGGGTTAATATTGGCCTGGTATATCAATAATCATTCATTGTACGATTAAGCTGAAAGAAAGAAAAAATCATGTTTTAGATATTCTTGTACTCTTATATTGAACTTTGTTTTCCCTTTGACAGATATATTTTCCCCCACAGACCTTAATTTTCTAGAGCTACAGGAACCACACCACTGACAGCAGGGTTAATATCCCACTGCCAAGGTCACTGCTGATGATATTCTTCAGGAACTATGACAAGCAGGGAGTTACTACGAGGAAAAGATCTAATATGGTGTCAATTAAGGCTTTATTTTTTAAAATACATTACACCAGAAGAACAGTGCTTTAGTAAAATCAGTGGGCGGTTGGGTGTTGGTTTTTTAATATGACATTGTTGATTTTCCAGAGTTTTTCTTCAAGGACCTCTGAATTTATCTACACTGTTTGTCCTAAGGGGAAAGAATCAGATTCCTTTTTACTATTAGTATGTCTCCTTTTTCCAGTTTACCTTTTCCCCCCCACCCCCCTTTGCCAGCTGCAGCTCTGGAATTTTTATGACTATTTGACCACAGTATCAAAGAAATCCTTTGGGAACAATCTGTCCTGAGTTTCTTCTTTAAAGTCTTGTGGATCAAGTGCCAATGCCTCAGCCTCCAACAAAGGAAGATGTCTTTGAGGAGGGAAGAGGAGTAGATTATATCTTAAGCCTTTATGTGTTTCTTAATATTTTTTCCCCCCTTTTCCTTCCATTTGACTTCAGTTTTTTCTGTTTCTAGTTCTGCAGAGGATAGGCTATCCTCTTGCATTAATCACTTCTTCAGGGTCACTTTGTGAAGTTTGAGCCAGATCCTGCACTGCTAGTACATTAAGCTCTTTCTGCTCCGAAAATCCTAAGTGAAGCTGTACTAGAAAGGAACTCTATGTCTTGCAAGGTCACAATGATGTGCCTCAACATTTTTGATGGGAACAATTCAAAAACTCTCTGCATGTCTGCTAACTGTAAGGCATGTGCTGAGTAAGACAGGACTGCAAAGCTTCTTGTGTATCAGTCTCCCAATTTTCACATTCTGGATCCAGCTTGAACTAGGGAGGAGGCTCTAAAGTCTCGACCCACATTTTGTACTCTTACTCATCAGAGGATTTTCTTTCAGCCTCAGTCCTGTACTCTTTTCTCTGTACCTGCCCTGTTTGCAGGGAACGCAAAGCTGATAATCTAGACAGAACCAGACTGTGCTCTACAAACTAAGGGCTCCCTTTGTGTCATTTTGGCCTCCTGCGTGCTGACCATCTGCTCAAGTGCAAATTTTGCAAAAGCTCAAAATTCTCCTATTGAGTTAAAGGGCTGGCAAACTGTCCCGCTGCTGACAAGAGACAATACCCTCTTTCTCAGCCAGCAAGAGGCTTACAAGCAGCAAATATGAGAAATTAAAGCAGATGTTAGGCCTGTTGAGGAAACTTCAGAGCTTTTCCACAGTTTCTTCAAACTGTTTATCTGGTGTGGTTGGTGCCCACTAATGGCAATAACTTCCTCTAAACTGTGACAGAGAATTCCTGTATAGCCAGGCAATGGGCTGACTATAGTGTAACACCAGCAAAAGACATAAAGGGAACTTTGTGGCTTTAATTACCAAGTAGGAACCAGGACAAAAATTTTCTAGAAAACCTGTAAAGCATTTAAATACACAAGAGATCAGTGTATGGATAAGACAACTTTCACAGGCTGGAAGTCATACAATAAGCTTGGCTGAATCAAGACAAAGCACAGCCTCCTCTGTTACTGTCCTGGTAGTGAATTCCCTTCTGTCTCAGCGTTAGAGCTAGCATCTCAGTAAACACTGACAGAACTAGAAGATGGCCAGTTATTCTGGGTTTTAATCAAATAATTCAGTAAAGCCCCTATATTCAGTAGATAATTTAACTACCAGCATCCATCTGACAATTAGCATACAAATGCAGGGTGTGGTTTTGTTGTTTCAGAGCAAGGATCAACTTCCTGGCAGCTGTAAGTTTCCTGAATCGCATTCCCCCAAAAACACTTTCAGGACCACGTGAATCAAATCAGGGTCAAGATCCTGGCCTGTTTTGCCATGCACTGGCACTATTCTACATACCTTTCCTATGGCACTTCAGACCTCCTTCAACCTCTTGGCTGCCTTTATGACCACCAGACACGTTGGCACAGTGTCCAGCTAATATGAACCTAAGAAGATAATGAGTCAGACCTCTGGATCTTTCAGTGCTTAATCTAGGCTCTTAAAGTAGGCAACCTTTATCCTGACTATAGAGGCAGGGTTTGGCAGAGCTGGATTACAAGAGATCTCATTCAGGCATTCTTCTGCAAGCATCTCTCCAAGAAGAAACAGCAAGAACAGCACAAAATTAATTGTTTAGTAAATAGAAATAGTTCAAGCAAATGCAAACACTATGGCTGAAAACAATTCTAGTTCCACAAAACCTTAATCATACAAGCACTGATGTTCCCATTTATCTTCTTGATTGCCTCCTGGTTTCAACTCTCTCTGAAAAGGCAGGAAAGGTAGGAACTCCAGAGACAGGATGGAACTTTAGATAATTTGGGAAATACAGCAGCACTGAATGTTCAGAATGTTTTGTTTTGCACTTTCATTGATTTGAATGAAATAATCAACACTGGTCTAATTTTTTTCATCCTGAGAGCTAATCTGCTTTTGGGTACCTTCTCCTGCAGCAATTAACTAGGGAAGGGAGTTGGAGCAAGATGATGCAGAGAATTCCAGCTGACGCTGGAATTCAAGTGTCAAATATTAAGCATTGGAACCCACAGGTTTGCTTACTTCCTCTCTTCTCCTGCCAGCTGCCATCTCCCTAATGCTATGTCCATCTGTTGAAGGATAGCCTCTTCAATTCACTATGTTGTGATCGGAGAGACTCCTATTCATCTCAAGGAGGATGTTTTATCCTCGCATTCCATCACACACACACAGTGTTTGCGAGCAGAGAAAGAACATGTCTCAAATCACAGGGCTAAGATTTCCACAGAGGGCTTAAGTGTTTGTAACTACATCAACTAGGAAGTGGCTTCCTAAATATATTTGAGTATCTGTTCTTTGGTATTTCTGGCACCTCCAATTAGTCTGAGAAGGAACAAGTATTTTCTCATTTCAGCCAACAGAAAGTGCATCAAGCCCACTCGGCACCAGAGCGCTGGCAACAGTCAAACCTTCAGCTGGTCCTACTCTGTAAGCAAAGGGTTAAAAAAAAAAGAAAGAAAAATAAGTAAAAATATGTTACCTGTTTTCCTCTTTATGTGTGTAATCACTTTATCACTATGGAGAAGTACAATAATTGGAGTAAGAGCATGATTAAGCAATCAGGTAGAAAACAGAAAGCTGCAACACCCACAGTGTTACAGAAACTATCTGCACAGCTATCAAGCACGACCCAGTACAGAAAAGTAGATGCTTTTCCCTTCATTTGAATGGAATCACCACTAAAATGGATGGCTCTCAGTTACACCTAATCTTTCATTATTTTCAGATTATAAATACTAATGTATATGATTATGGGCTGAATAATACTGTAAAGTGTATCCTAAGGCTGATTAAAGACTATGCATACACAAAGAAGTGTAGCTCTGTTAATCATTTTCATTTTCCAAGCACTTTCCTTTTCCCGTTTCCTACAGTTCTTTAGCTACACTATTAATTTGGAGAGTTTGGCATCTCCCGCTTTGGGAATTTAGCTATTAAAAATACAGCTTTATCTCAGAGGGTGTATTGCTACAAAGTCTTCCAAAGCTTTGGTCTCCAGTAGTACAAAAACCCAGAGATTTTTCTTTTGTATTGTAAACACCCTTGCAGATTTACATGGCACTGTAGTAAATTCCTTCACCAAAACACAGCCTTTTAGTCTTCAATGCTTCTTAGGTGTAATACTTCTTTTAAACTGAACACGGACTCTAGAGTCATGCAAAACTTTACCCAGCTGTAACCAGAATATTAAAGAAAAAGCAACATTTCAATTATACATAAAGGAAAACATAAAAAGCAGTCATCTCCCAAACTGACAAGTAAACACAGGAGACTGATTTACACTAGTTGATTTTAGCTGAGCTACATTAGAGTAACTGACTAGCAAACGAGCCATCTTATATTGAAGACTTTTAGCATTTTCATTTTGTGTTCTCACGTACACAAATAAGCTCTCCAAGTACAACACTCTCCATTTTACCATAGATCAAACTGTAAATTTCTGTTTTGCAGACCTGCTTTTATTTTACAAAGCTAAGCAAGATAGAAAAAGCAAAACTTCTTAACCAAAACCATCTTTCCAACCATGCCTGACCACATTTCCTTTGTTCCACAGCTTCTTCTCAGTGGATGACCACTACTTATTCTAACACTATCTTGTACTTCAGAGAGTTCATCATATTTCCTTTATCAATGAGCTAGTTTTGCAAAGCAATTACCCACTTTACTTAATGGAGAGCAGTAACACTGGGACTATGCATACAGAATCAACAATTTTCTATTGATCTTTTCTGCTGTCAAATACATTACATTGTTTTTGATCAGAAGAATTTCTTTTCCCTCCCGTACATTCTAGTTTTGTCATAATGCTGGAAATTTTGGCTTAATCTCACTAGCTTTCCATCTGAAGACTTCTTCAGATCATCTTCTAGACCACCGGCAATGCAGCTATTAGGTCAATAGAGTACAGTAATGCAAAGTGGTCCCATTTCTCCGCTCAATGTAAAAACTACCATAGCTTCAACAATTCTGGATTTAGCAAGTAAGCACTCGTTAAATCCTCAGCAAGGATATTTTTACTAGCTTGAATCCAAGGAAGAAAGAATGTCTTTGGCTTTGCACACTTTAAGCGTGATTAACTAGAGTTACCTACTGCAGAACACTGGCCAAAGAATTTCATCCAGTGATTCCTTATTAAAGGAAGAGCTTTTATTACAATAGCCTTTGGGCAACTGCTTAAAAAATGAAAAATCTTACCACCTTACATCAAATAACTGACATCATGTTCATATCTTTCACAGACTAGAATTCCCTAGCTGGAATGCTGTATTGATCTCTTCTTGCTCCCATGTGAAATCTTAGGTCCATCTATATTTGTTTCTCCTCTTCCCTGCCACTTAAACCTAACCTGTGATTCACTCAGCCTTGAAGATATGACCAACTAATAACCTTGAAAAAAAAATTGTTTCTGATTAAACCCAAGTCTTGTGCCCTTTCTCAGTTCACTTGCAGAAAATAAAAATCATGAAAAGGATATTTACAAATTCACATTAAAAGAAAATATTTTACAGTAGAAGCATCAACAAAGCATACCTTATTGTTAAAGCACACTCAAACTGGCATATGTTAACGCACAGTTGAAATATTTCTTACGTGTTTTTCTATATGCAGAAATTGTTTGGGTCACCAATCATACTTAGTCTACACTTATCCAAAGCCTAGTCTGACTTCTCACAATGGGTAACTGACCATAACAGTCAAGCTGCTTTTGAGAACAAAGTTGACCACTTAATTCACCTATGTAGTATTATTTTAGATATGCGACAAATTATTTGAAAGCAAATCTTCCCCTCAAAATGTGTCAGCCCCAAGTTAAAAATCACACAGAAATCTTCATGTAAAAGTGCTTAAATATTTAAAATTCACAGACCATACAATATGACAAAAATTTAATTCTATTAGTCAGGGAAACTTCTTCCCCTGGCTTCAGAGGAGAGTTTTCAAGTCTATGCAAGCAAAGCCACCCTTATGCTATACATGTGCGTATACACACATAGACACATATATACAGTGCAATTTAGGAGGAACAGATCTTTAAGCTTGGATATTTGCACAGATTATTTATAATTGTCTATATTGTCTAATGGCATAGAGACATAATTAGGACATAATACTTCATTGATACTTCTTATTGCTATATATTCATCCATTACCTACCACTATGTGAACCATTACAGCTATTTCAGGGTTTCCCAATAGAAGTGAGGCTACGTGTTGCTGTCTCCATACCTCAAGAGATCAGAGTACTAGCCTACAGTCTTTGTCAGTAAGAAATAATACAAATGAAATAACAACTTCCACTACAAGCTAAAACCTCAGTAGCACTAGTTCTTCAAGATCTTCACCCACATCCTGGTTTTCTCACCCCAGGATAGCATTTATTTTAACATAATCTCCCTGTGGCAAATCAACCCTACAAAGTGATAGGGAAGATGGCACTGGAAAATAACACCTACTGATGTCCTTAACCCTCTATTTACTTTAAGGTTCAACAGGCTTCTCTTTCTTCCCATTCTTCAACCTTCTACCACAAAAGAAAACTAATAGAATAACCACATCCAGTGGTAAACCTCCTACACCCATATGAAAAAAGCAGTCTTACTCCAGCCATCTTCCCACACACTCTGAGTGACAGACCTGAGACAATAGGAGAAAGCTCCAGAAGGGGGATAGAAGAATAACTCATAATGGAATTTAATTTAATCCGCCCATCCAAGCAAACCACTCGCCCTTAGCAGAGGTGAATAAATACCTGCAACTTTTTTAAACCTTTGGCCACTGAGACATCCTTTATAATATCATAACATTATCACCACTTCAAAGCTAGCCTTACACACATGCAGAATCTCACCCTTCTCATTCCTACAGAAAACTCACTAACCTGAGTTTGCTGGAGCTTTTAGTCATGTCCATTTGGAAGTATGGCATAGGCTTTAGGTCCTGTTTTCATTCTGACTGGTAACCGATCTAGTTTCTCTGAGTATGAAACTAAATCACTAAGGGATTGAAAGCATTTGAATACCTCTTCACAATACCTTTTTTCTCCAAGCTCAGGAGAATAAACTAGCTTTTCTGCAATCTATCAGGAGACACTCAAAACATGTGACCTAACAGCTGTACCAAATATCCCAAGCCAGGACCCTCCACACAAGCAGTTCCACCTACCACACAGCCACAACACATTAACTCTGTTATAACCTCTGCTGGCACTGAACAAAGGTCAATTAACACCTTCACTCTCAACCTCAAATTACTTCGGTTAATATGGGGTGAAGCACACAAAAACTAATCAAGGCAAATTAATCTTAAATCAAAGTACAAGAGAGCTTTTTAATCACTTGCTTTCTTCACCTGTTGTAATCAGATGGCCTTCCTGCTATACAGACAAAGTGAAGAGCCATGAGGTTACAATTTATATTTATGGATTTACTGACTCAAAAGAATAACAGCTGTCTTCAGGCCCTTAATCTCCTGATACCACAGCAACCATTGCACAAATTACTTCTGCCGAAAACGATTTGTGCTCCTGACCAATCCTATGTTTCTCCTGGTTCCTGCTCCTGCTAATGCCATAAAGCCACGTCTCCTTCTGAAGTTTATGGAAAGCCCTAGCATATGCAAGACAGGTGTTTACTCAGCAGTACCATTTAACCTGAGTTGTTTCTGTAATTTTAGCAAACTTACAGTCTTCAGTTTCCAAAGTACAACTTCCCAAGCTGGGTAGGACAGAAGTACTTAAAATATTTGACTTCACCCCTTTGCTTTTCATGCAAATGAGCTAAGATTACAGAGACCTGCCAGCTCCCAGACTAGGGGACTCCCTAGTCCACGGCTGCTGCTGGGGCTTCTAGTGTAACTAGCTTAGGGGTTCCTAAGCTTGGTACCACAGAGGCCTGGCGATGCCTTGGTGGTTCTGGTTCAGAATAGTGTTGTTGCTAGGCTACCAAAAATTCTGGCCTATCGTCCCATTACAGTGTAGACGTCTTCTGGGTGACCATCCAAGTAAGCATACCCATTTGTTTGCATAACATGGGGTTTGTTGCAGCAAATATTGAACATGCTTTTGCACTAAACTGAGGCCCAGCTGAAATATACATTTATTCAGGGTGGGTTTGTTGGGGTTTTTTTTGTTTCTCTCATTGCTATCCTGTCTGTAATACTTTCCATAGAGGAAGTACTGCTTATGAACATGTAAGATATACTATGGAAACATCATACTACTGTACAAGTCCCACAGTGCTGATTAATAGCAATAATAATGCACAAGCAATTGTGCTTTTATTTTTCCACATTTGTTCTCTGGCCATTTTCCCACAAGTTTGATTATAGCAAGAAAGTGTTTAATGAATCAGGAATAATAGCAATATATTGCAGGAGAGTTTTATGTACAGTTTTAAGACTTATTTCCTTTTGTTGCTGAAAATGGGACACTGGAGGCAAGTCAGTGCATTTATGGCACTATGTTTTTACAGCTTTGTCTTTCCTTACTAGAGTGTCACACACGGATTTACAATTGCCAACATCCATTTTCAATTGCTGAAAGTGATAGCTGCAATCTAAGGCAACAGAACCGTGAAAGCGGAGATGCGCATACATCTGGCTTTACATTTCTTAAGACATCAGACCCTTGCCTTTAACACAACTGCATTGCTACAAAAAAAGCTTTTTAACAAGGTTACAGTGCTCCACAGAGCTTTTTGCCCCCCCTTCTTTTTGAAATACGAAGCTCTCTTGAAAGCTGATACATTTCTGACCGTGTTCCAAATGATCTTATCTTTACATCCCTGTAGAAGCAAGTATTTTATCCCACTTCTCTTGCATGGTCAGTTCCAGAATAATATCTGAATGTGATACCAAGCTGTACCACCCTTCCCTCCTAAGGAAAACCTTGGAATGAGCTGTCCTGGGCTTGGGGGCTGGAGTTCCTGATTGGCTGTATCCACACTTAGACAGTTTTCAGTCTCCAGATGACCTCTCCGGTTTGCTTTTTCTGATGTGCCTATAAGGTCTGAAATGCATCAGAATAAGATAGGGAAATGATGAAATGAACCAGTAACATGATTTATGGAGGCATAACTTTTCATTCAGTTTGCTTAAGTGTCTGAATGGTTTTCCACTGTGATATTTAATTTGCATAGAGTAAATCACCTATCAGTTGAAAATAATAGCTTTTACTCTGATTATTGCAAGGTATTTTATTCTGAAATTTAATACATTTGTTTAATTTCTTAACAATTGTGGCTAGTGTATTGACACATAAGTTAGAGTTCCTTACACCTTGATAATGACTGCTATAATCACCAGGCTCACCTTCTAAACCACTTTGTGTTGAAGAACACTCCTGAAATGGCCATTTCTTTAGAAATACATTTTATTAAGAAATGTGTTTTTAAGAAGTTCAGATATTGGATGCATTGAATTTGATCTATAGGACCAAATACTCTTTTGCAACCTCACTACTTTTTGTCAGTTCAGTGGCATGAAGATGTTGGACACTATGTAAATCTGACCAGTTGAAAATCTCTCTCATATAAATGAACTGCAAGCAGAAAGATAATCTCATACATGTAGAACTTGGCTTACCCATCAAGCAGTGTAGAAAGAGCCAGTAGCTCCTCTTAGTAAAGGTCCAATACCTTCAGTTATAGGTGCAATCTACTTAACTGCTCTAACTTCAGCTGATGTTGGTGCTTTTAAAGAGCAGTGTACCTTCTTCATGCACAGATACTTGGTGCAGCTGGTCCACACATTGTCATTTTGCTAGTTCCAGTGTTTTAAATGATAGTGGCAAAGCTGTTAGGGCAGATCTGTTTAGATGCGAAGAAACCAGATCCTGCTTTGCTGCAAGGCTGAAGGCAGCCTCAGTGAACCCACCCCCAAAGCACTGACATCTGGGCATGTGTGGCACTGGCTGCTGAAAATGGTTTGGCAAGCTAGCTTTATGGATCAACAGGCTTTAAGGAGACATGTAAACTTTGCTATTAATGAATGGAAAGCTAGTGTTACATACCCCAGTCATTTTGAAAGCAGGATCTGGCCATTCACAGCCACATATTTGCACAGACATATTTTAGAACCATTCTTCATACATATGTTCTATATAGCCTATTTAACAAGAAAAGCTGTAAATGGTGCAGTTTTGGATTTCTATTAATGAGGTAGCTTGTATTTTGCTCACCTGTTCAGGCAGTACGATAAATTATGTTCAGAGGACCAGAGTTTTCCAGATGAAGATACATTAACCAATCAAAATTCCTTTTTCTTTACAAAGTCTTTGGCAGCCACTGATTGATAAGCCATAAAAGGTTCATTCCTTGCCCAGAGCTTCTGATAAGTACTGAAGATTATGCCATCTAACTCTCCCAACTAGTGCAGCTGAGCACTAAGCAGAATTAAAATACTTAGGATTATAGTTCATCTAAAGATGGTTTCTTTGGGGTAGAAGAAGCAGTTAATTTACATATCATTGGTTACGCTTACTCCTCTGTATGTGAAACTATGAATGAATCCCAGGGCTGAGAAAACAATCACACTTGGAGAAAAGTCAAGCAAAGTGTAAACACATTTAAAAGAATAAGAAAAGTAACTGAGCTGGTAAGCACTACACAAATGCCTAGAGCTGAGAAGTAAATAGACTTTAGTGACTAATAGAAAAGCTGAATACATATTCTTGACATGCCTGCTCTTCACTCCGAGAACGATGTATCTCCATACATATTCTCAGGCTTCAAAGTGTCAGTAAGAGAATATGCTGCAGTACCTGGCAGAGGTTGCATTGTGATCTCTGTGTCAGGAAGAGGAGAGGTGAAGTTACAGTCAGGTCTTTCTCCACTGCAGAATACAATCTGTGTCATGTTTTGTAATATAGGGAAAGAAGAGACAGCTGCACAATAGCATGTACTATTATAAATTTAGGGTCAACAACAAATGCCTAAGAACTTCTGGTGCTGTATAAGCAAGTAGCTTTTCTTTCTTGTTCAGAGTTTGCAATGCTTCTTAATAACTTAAATGCAGTGACTCGATCTAAACACTGTGGGGATTTGGAGCTACCCTAAAAAAAGACTGCAAAATACTGTCTTACAAAATGAGTATATATTGTGGAAGACTCCTGTAATTTAAAGTCCATGCAACTTTAAATAAGTGTGCCAGTGAGTGGGGTGTTTCTCAAAGAGGTAGGAAAAACTGTCTATAACTAGCTTGATGGAACTGTATCACCCAGAGATTCTAGTCCAGTTACCTTAATAACATAGCTTTATAATATCTGAAAACTCTTTAGACAAAAACAGGCCTTATGATAAGAAACAAACAAGAAGTCTGCTGGTGAACTCTAGAAAGGTTTAATTTGCTTTACCTAAAAAGACCAGAACATCTAAACACTGAGATTAGGGTCTCCATAATCAGATGATGACTCTTGAAATTCAGACAAATGAGATCTATAGGGATGCATTTTTAGCAAGGACTCAGTGAATGGTTAAGAAAACCATGGTGAATTACAAAAGTTACAGGAGTCCTAGGAAAGCCTGTACCAGTTCAAGAAACCCATTTTGGCATATTAACTATAAAAAGGCCATCTCTCACTACTAAATTCTGGAGGCTGAGAATATTCTAGGGAAGTATCACTACATGGTTGGTCTGTAATTGTATTATTCCCAAGATATGTGCTGGGAAGGTGTTGGAAACAGCATGCTAGACTACTTAGAGTTTAGGGCTGTCCTTGTATGGCCATGTTCTTAAATAAATTATATAAAGAGGAGATGTCATGAGAGCTTCTATCTCCTAAACCATACAGGTCATCATGGTCATAGTAAAAAATATCTTACTTTATTTTCACTTTGCCAGGATCTTTGTATCAGAAGTAAATAAGGACAGAACTGTTAGATACATGACTAAAATGTGTCTGTATGATGTTTTCAGATGATGTTGTTATCTAATGTAGACACAGTTAGAGAGGACAGCTATATTAAAAAAAAAATGCAAGTTGATCTGTAGGTGTTGTCACGTTCTGACTATCACCTGAGAATATAACAAAGTGTTGGGGGTCTCTGGATTTCATCAGGGGAATGAAGGTAAGGAGGGCTCTCAAGCCCCTTGTGGGAGAAAATCATGAAGCAGTGTGAATAGAAATTCTTCCTTCTTACTAAGAACTTCTTCCCCTGTTGCTAAAGACAGAAGATTCACCTCTTCTGGCAACAGATTCTGGCAAAAGTGAATCCTAAGGGGAAGATAAAATAGCTGGGGACAGTTGAGGCAACCTATAATGTTCTCTGGCCTTGCATGTTTTGAGTATCTCAATACCAAGAATGAGAAAAGGTAGTTTACAATGTGAGGAAAAGTGACTAAAATCCATAAGCATGGCAAAATGGTAACGCAAAACAGTCTTGTCAGAGTTGTTACTTGATAAAATCAGTAAGAAACAGAGTATTCTGTAGTATCTTGAGCCGGCACTAGGGTCTTCTGCCATCTCAAAGAAGAAATTTTTCTGTTTCCTACCTTGTACATGAACCAGCTATCAGAAAATTCCATTTTCTTTTTCTGCAGTCATATACACATTGAAAGAAAAAACGCAGCAAAGGAATCATCTGAAGTGTGAAGGGCATTGCCCTTTTTCATGCAGAACTAATTCCCATCATCCAAATAGAAGATCCTCCTCTGATGATACACCGCCTCTGGGACCTCAGAACTCCAGAGCCAAGAAGAGAGCAGCTCATTACAACACATATTTCCATTGACTATAACATCATAACTGCAGCATCTAGAGCTGTTAGTAAAGGTGCTCTTGCTGCTAACTGTCCCTCAGCAATTAGGGATTTAAATTCTTTTCTATGCTCCTGTGGTGACCTCATCAACAAAATCTGTAAACTTATTATAATTAAGAAAATCATAACATGCCAGAAGGACCTAATAATTTGACATTCTAAACTGCAAGCTTGCCAATGAGTAACTTTTACGATCAAGCAGATCTGATCATCTTGGCTCCCTCTCAGCAGGAGTTTGCATCAGTCTGTTCTGTCCTTACAAATAGTACATAGTATATGTATATTTTGACTGCTGCTTTTGAACCTGCAATGACAATTCAAAGTCCTTGCCAAATATTTTTGCAGGTTCCAATGAGGCTTCATTAATGGAAGTGTTTTTTCCACAGCACAGAGGTATGCAGCATGTACACCAATCCACAGGTTCCATGCACATTCTTGCATAGAATTTGGAGCAATTTGGTTCTCTTTCTCACAAATATCTGGAAATGTTAAGAATTATCTGATACAAAGGTACAAGAAGGATCAGCTTGTGCTCTAAGACAAGGATTGAATCTTTCTTTTTCCTAAGTCTTAAGGACAGTCCTACCAGAATTCTTCAAAGCTATTTGCTTCAGGTCTGCGGAGTCCTGCAGCTAAGTGTTTACAGAGGCCCCGGTGATGTCCTGGAGGTCAGTTCTAAATGGATGTGATGCAGGAATCAATAAAATGATTACTAAAAGTATTCTGAGTCTTTTTTAGCTTTTGATATCCTTTTAATAAAAGTACTTAGACTGCAATACAATAAATCCTGTAACTGTAAGCAAAATGAGCGTTGAATATATTCTAACAGGAATGCTTGACTTGGGGAGAAAAGGTCAACGTTTAAAACTAGAAGACATGAATCTTACCTTCCTTGTACTTGGGACACCTAGTGGAGAGTGTTTTTGCAGAAAAAGAAATACAAAATAAATTGCCAAAGCCCTCTGTGTAACCTACCGCAGAGAAGTCTTCCATGAAGCATATCTGCTTCTCTCTGATGCGTCACTCATTACTTTGAAAGGACTGTTAGTTTTGCTGCTACTACTGAAACTAGGAAAAGAGTAAACAACAGGAAAAAAAATCATATTTACCAGTGATGTTATTACAGTTTATTATTTGTATTACTATATCATCTAGAAGCCCAAGCTATAGAGCAAAAATCATTGTGATAAACATCTGGAGGTTGGGAGAAGATTCATGTTTGTTTTTCCTGAAAAGGTCAGAAGCTGCTCATCTGTAATACATCACCCATCCTGTACTGTGCATTTTTTGCTAACTCAGAGTTTTCATTAGCTTGAACAGAATACTGTATCATGTTTCTTTTTAAAAAAAAAAAACATACATGGCATTAATTAATTTCTCTCCAATAACGAAAGGCTGATCAGTTTGCAATTTTGCGTTTTAAAGTTGTGCATTCTAAAACCATCACACTATATATCTGTGCTTGTTTCTCAGTCTAGTGTCTACATGTTAGAAGTGCTCTTAATGGTAAGATACCAGCAGAAATGATCATGTCCTGACAATAACAAATACAGCCATTTT
Source organism: Falco peregrinus (assembly GCF_023634155.1). NCBI lineage: Eukaryota > Metazoa > Chordata > Aves > Falconiformes > Falconidae > Falco > Falco peregrinus. The sequence goes on along the minus strand of NC_073727.1, from coordinate 32,846,811 downwards.
CACAGTGATTCAGACCAATTCATCTAGTCCAATATCCTCTCTCCAACAGTGACGAGCATCAGAGGAAAGGGCAAGAAACCATGGAATTGGCAATTATGGAATAACCTTTCCATAAGTAAAGTTGCTTCTTAAATCTGTTAGTTTATGCCCTGAAGCTTGAGTGTTCACAGAAAGTGTACTGAATTTTTGACTCATATGGTATCTTACTGCAGCAAATTCTATACTGCTCAGATGTATTACTGTACTATTATTGTATAAGCTTAATTTTAAAGGTATTTCCTTGTGGTTTTACTTTTGCTGGACTTTTTCTCTTGAAATGCAAAGGTAATAAGAAATTTTTGTAGCTGCAATTTAAGCAGCCCCTGCATTCATCCTCAAGGCAAAATGCAAACCATGTCTCTGTACTCCCAGAAGAAGCAAATAAAAGCACATAAAATAGAAGCTTAAAACCAAACACTTTACACCTAGCTACATTCCTTTTCTGCACTATCACAATTATGGTTTAAATATATATATATATGTGTGTATATATATATATGTGCATACATGCATTTATATACATGCAAATATCTGATAACCATCCAACACCACAAATACACTTAAACACACACAGACATAACCATTAAAATGTCTCTTTGCTAAATACATTTTTAAACACTGGAAAAGCAGTTTTATTAGCCTTTGAAGAGAACAGTGAGGACAAAAAGAAAAAATATAAACATTAAATGTACATTTCCCCAACAGGAAATTTAGCTATAGCTATTAAAACTAACTGAAGAAATGTGGACCCTACTATGAAAATACCAGCTCCATTGTTTGGAAAATCATTCATAGAGGATAAAATGATTGCAGAGGAAAACAGATACAAAACCTTTGAGACAATCAAAAAGTCATATATGCAGAGAAAGTGTCTAAAAGACCACTTTGAAAATCAAAACCTATCTGAGTAACAAACGGAAATAATGAGAAATTCTGAAAAGGAATGATCCCTTTATATGTTACAGTACTGAACAAATCTTCAACAAAGCCTGTTGCACTGGTTGAAAGTGTCTTAATGTATATGCATATCTAGCCACCTTTGTTGAATACACTCTATAACTACAGAAGTCAGTGCACCTGAGTTATAGGAAAACATATAAATCATATAGATACAACTTCCATAATACTTATAAAACAGAATAATGTGCAGTAAATACTGTATCTTACAAGAAAAGAAAAAAAAAAAAGTAGTTAGGACAGCTACTGATACCTAAAAACAGTTTAGTAACAGAATTCTATTCAATTATTACATAAATGTGTAATTTTAGCACCAAGAGTTCAGCTGTTCTTACCAGACACTCAAAAAAAAAGTGTTTCTGAGACCCTGATCAAACACTGGCTGAAATTCCAGGAAAGGCTCCCATTGACTTGAGTGGTTTTTGGATGGAGCCCAGAAATTGTTAGATCTGCTTGCTTTGAAGAGACTGCAAATCTTCATACTCATGGCTAGTCCTATGAAGCACCAGTATTTAAGAAAGCAGTCCTCTTTAATGACAAATCACACCTCCAAATTGCTTTCACAGTGGTGATACCCTGGAGCTATGCAAGACCCTGAGCTGTCCTTCAGGTTTTTGCCACCAAAAATATCGCCAGTAAGTACTGTTCTGTTTCCACCTGCAGCATACTCTAAATGAAGGTAAATAAGGCATTCATGCAAGAAATTAACACATGGCGTAAAATAATACTGAGCTTCAGGGTGAAAGCTAGTGTCATGTCAGGGGGAAAATCGAAGAGTGTAACAGTGTGTGTGCTGTCCCAGGCAGGGGCTCAGGAAGACAGCTCAGATGCCTAATAGATGGATTGGCAGAACTAGCACATAAACCAAAACTAACAGTTGACACATGCTGTGGTCTGAAAAACCACAAAGTTGATCACTTCCCTTGACTTTCGTAACATTCCTCTGCTCTTCCATATTATATATTTTGCTAAATTGTTTCCAAAACTCACATTCAAGCTACTTAACAAAACTAGTTTAATACATACTTCACAGTCTATGTAGTTTTATAAGCAACGTGATGCAATTCCTACTTTTAGTGCTGTTCTATGCAGGTTTAATTATTTGAGAACCAATGTCAACCAAAAAGTCTATGGATAGAGTCTCTCTTACAAGTGATTCACAAGCAACTAGCTACAGAGTTGGTGTCATGTAAAATACTGTGTGAAGGTGTAGCAAAAGAGTCACAAGCCAAGTGAACCTGCTTGGTTTCACGATCCACCAGATGCTAAAATATCCTCTAACATCACTGTATATTTTGGTTAACTCCATAAATTTCCACGGTCCATTTGAGAGAGATTAGCTGAGATCCCATCACCAGAATGCTTGAGGTATTTCCTACTTCATTCAATTTCCCATTTTCAGATTCAGTTCTGGTATATTGTCAACACTGGTGTTTCCTAGGATGTCAACTTCTTACATGGCAGCTAAAGTGATTTCAAACAGTGCCTGTGCCAGTGGCGTTACAACCTTTTCACCCATGGGTACCCACAATACCCACACGTTGATATGGTAGTATTCAGGGACTGTAACATATGCAAGATTCATTTATTAGGATTTTTTAAACTTCCACTGAGGTACATGCACAGGCTAGTCCACAGTGAGACTACAACACAGGAGTCACATGGAAGTCAGCTGAGTTTCTGTAGTAACATTCACACAAAAACCCAATTTAACTAACAAAATGCCTCTATGAACAGATTCCAACCATCAACACAGATGAGCAAATACACACTGTAAGAGCAGGAACATCTCTAGATATGTTGTAAAGTACTTGCCAGTTCACAAAGGTGAAAAAATCAGGAGAAATGCCTAGGAATGGAAGAAAAAGAGCTGCAGTGAACAGGACTAAACTAAACAAGAGCAGGAAGCAAAGGCTGGGGTGAATGCGGGGTCACTTAGCCAAGCCAAAACCACAGAGTAGATGTTTTGGATGATGCAAAGTTGTGAACCAGCCACAGGACAACGAAGGGGACACAAGAACCTTGTGTTTGCTGATACTGATATGCCAGGGCCAAAAGCAACAGAAAGCAATAGAAAGAATATTTCTTCTTCACAGGTGGCTCAAACTGCAGAGAAGATGCATAGGTCCTGGGGTGGCAGAAAGGGGGATGCTGCATTCCCCGGCTAGCTAAGCTCTCCAGTATGCTGTGTAAGGGAGCTTAGGAGAAAGAAATTTTGGGGCCAGGCCAGAGTATTATTGTACAAAATGGTTTCACAGTGCCAAAACTCTCCATGGAACAGCTGGTCGTATTTGCTGCATCCCCATGCTGTGAAGCAGAAAATACAAGTCTACTGCCTGCTGTCTTCTAAGGAAACCTCTCTGTAGGCTGTTGACACTGTATGGGGCTTTGCTTTATCAATTTGCTTAGGTTTTCAGCAGGATAAAAAGGGGCAAAGAGAAATAAGGCAAAAGTCCTGACAAGTAAAAGGAAGATGTGTGAGAGTTTCAAATGAAGAGAAAGTTGGGGGAGGAGGACGATGGAAAGGGAGAAGAGGCAAAAAAGAAACCTTTTGTGGAATCCGATTCATTGCTCCGCTTTACAGTTAACAGCATAATAATCTCCTTTGTTTTAATATATTCAGCTGGGTAAGGAAATTACTTTATTTCAATCAGAATTGTCTCAAACTGAAATGGCTACTGGCTGATGGCCGTCTAAAAACTCAGGTATTCTCTCTGACTCATTATATATATTTCCAGGGGAAGGTAGAAAATCATCTACTTACTGGAAGTCATTGCTGCCTCTTGGCCAGGCAGACACTCACCAGAAAACAACACAGAAACACCCTCCAGCTCTGCTTGTCCTCCAGGAGCACCAGCGTCTCTGGTCTGAGTGAGGAATTGCTCTGTGGGACCAATCTGCCAATTCTCTGTTTTCAATTGACAAGTTATGGCCTTTGCACTCTGCTACCACACAACTTTAGCATTTGTCTTCAGGGAATATTCTAATAAATGAGTTTATTAGCAAGGTTCTCACAAGAGCAGCAGGGGAAATGCAGTATTTTTCAAAGAAAGAGAAAATCCTGTGTTGGGGGACCTCTGATACTAAAGATTAAGAAAATAATTTTCCATCTGGGAAAGCTGAAACTGTTTCTGGGAATACTGTCTATTCTGGGACATCCACAGAAAAATGGACTAGGTTTGATATGGTTGTTTCTATTTTCCCAATAAAGCAATTCTGAAGAAATTCATATAAATTTTTCTAGAGTATAATAACAAAATGCTCACCTAACAGACATTACTTCTTTCCTCTTGTACCTTACCTTTTTCTTCATCTTAGCACTTTTCTTTAAGCAACACTATGAATATTTCAAGGCTACTCATTGCAGGAAAAATGCTGTAAGGACAGTGTTGTGTCTAAACACACACAGGCTGACGTGCTGGAAGGCAGCTCTGCAGAGAAGGACCTGGGAGTTTTGGTGGGCAGCAAGTTGCCCATGAGCCAGCAGTGTGCCCTCATGGCCAAGAAGGCCAGTGGGACCCTGGGGTACATCAGGAAGAATGTGGCCAAGCAGGTCAAGGGAAATGATCCCTCCCCACCACTCTGCCCTGCTGAGGCCACATCTGGAGTGCTGTGTCTAGTTCTGGGCTCCCCAGCTCAAGAGAGACAGGGAACTGCTGGAGAGGGTCCTGTGGAGGGCTACAAAGAGAGTGAGGGGATGGGAACCTCTCCCTTGAGAGGAAAGGCTGGGAGAGCTGGGCCTGTTTAGCCTGGAGGAGAAAAGACTGAGAGGAGGTTTCATCAATGTCTACAAATATCTTAAGGGTGGGTGTCAAGAGAATGGGGCCCGGCTCTTTTCAGTGGTGCCCAGCGACAGGAGAAGGGGCACTGGGCACAAACTGCAGCACAGGAAGTTCCTTCTGAACAGGAGGAAAGACTCCTTTACTCTGAGGGTGACAGAGCCCTGGCACAGGCTGCCCAGAGAGGCTGTGGAGCCTCCTGCTCTGGAGACATTCAAAACCCACCTGGACGTGGCCCTGCGCAACCTGCTGCAGGTGAAGCTGCTTTGGCAGGGGGTTGGACTAGATCAGGCATCCTCAAGCTTTTTAACAAGGGGCCGGCGCACGGATGCAGTAGCAGGCAGTCATCTGCAGCTGCTTGGTTTCTCCCCAACTCCCGGCGGTGTGGGGGGGTCTGTAAGTACCGGGGGCCAGATTGAGGACCCTGGGGGGCCGTATCCAGCCTGCTGGCCGTAGTTTGAGGACTCCTGGACTAGATGATCTCCAAAGGTGTCTTCCAATCCTGACCGTTCTGTAATTCTGTAAACACAGCCAAACAGGGTACAGACTTGACCGCAGTAAATAAATAAATAAATAAAAATTAATTATGTACAGACTATTTTGCTCTCACCCTGTGCTGAAGTAGAGGTTCTCACAGCATAAAACTTAAGGTATATACTGAATCTTCCACTTGAATATTTTTTAAGATAGGGAAGTATGTATTTGAGTCATTAGTCTTCAAACTTATCTTTAAAAAATACTATGTAATTTTAAGGGATGTTTACTTGTTTACTACAATTCTTTGGAGGCTATCACACGGTCTTGTGGCTGCAAACAGAACACACTAGATAGATTATGCAATTTTTGCCTTCATTAATGCCATTCCATATTCACTCTCAAAGCAATAGAGAGTGTTCCTTACAAAACACAATTTCTGTAGATGTCTAAGAGACCAGAAAAGGCAAATAAATAGTTTGAGTTGAAAACAAAGTTGACATAAAAACATGTTGACTAAGTTTTTGTGCCTCACACTGTTAGGTCACAGCAAACCATAATTTCACAACATCAAAATTTCCTCCTTTAGACAGGTTGTGAGATGCAGCACTTAAATCCAGCGTGAACGTACTTTGCTGGCACACAAATCTGTCTGTTGCTATCCCTACAGTCACCCATACCAATGTTTATCAATATAATTTTAATACCAGATGATCCTGATAACATCTCTCAAGTGTCCGTATACTTTGATTTGGTTTACAATATTTTATTAACTAACCCTATAAGTATTGCAGTTTGAGTCATTTATAAAATTACCTTCCTCCAGTGCACATTTCATCACACAAGCCAGGCATTTTACATTCCAATTGCAATGACGGTTTGGCAAATTTTTGTTGGTTTTTTCCCTTCTCTTCCTTTGGCTTACTACCCAAGATCTGTGGGTTGTTGGGGTTTTTTTCCCTTTCATCTCAATATATAAATGCAATAATAGAAGTAATTAATGTTTAGCTGTTTAACTTCCATTTTATGCAGAGTAGACATCTGATGATCAAATCCACCCAATGTCTGCAATTAGACCAACTTGTGCAGCTGCACTTCCTCTTGCTAGCTGGAATGCACTTCCCTTTTGCTCTGTACTGCTTTGTGATGCACTTGATGTAAATACTCCACGCAGAGCTTTGAAATGAATGTGGGAGATTATTCTGTCTTCAAGGCCAAAATAGAGAAGGGCTGTATTAAGCACTTGGGTGGGAGAAGGAGGGAGGGAGGGAGAGGAAAATGAAAAGGCAATGACTGCAGATGCCCAGGCTGTATGTGGCAGTGGAAAAATCATTGTCAGCTTTGCTGTCACTGTCACACTAAACTTCCCAGATGTTCATATCTGGAAATGTCACAAAATGTCATGGCATAAGTTGCTGTATTTTGTTTTCTGCAGAGGGGGGGAACAATAATAAAACAGCCTCAGGAGTGTATGGCTAGCCAACAGCAGCTTGTAAAGGTCTCAGTAAAACAGCATGTGTGCACATTCTGGAAAAGAAGCAAACGTCAGCTTTTTTTTTTTTTTTTTTTAAATTAATTAATAACATAGTGCTTGACCTGATAGAAATCTAACATTTGAAATAGACACAAAGAAAAGGCCCTTTTTTCATCTTCTCTGGATCTTAAAGCTCCTTTTGTCCAAGAGTTAAAATGCTGACATTGGATTGGTTATTGACAGAGCCAGTACAAATGTATTCTTATGTTCATTTATCTTCTGGAATTTGATGTAGTGCCCTACAATTAAAAGCAGAACCCACTGAGAAATATGTTCTTCATTGGTGACATCAATGTGGGAGAAAGCTTTGCATTTTAAAGCAAGGTCTTTCAAAGCACAGATTTTATCTTCTCCACAAGGTTTGTGTTTTTGAGTGAAGTCCAGGTCAGGTTCTCTCTGTGACATCTTTCTTCTCTCAAATTACTTCAATTTGCTTTCCAGAAAGCAATGTAGCAGCAAAAGCAACTATACAGGTATATGCTTAACAAGACACCCTCCACTTAACCATTAAGCGTTATAAAATTGTATCTGCAATATATACATCCAAATAAACAGGGCTTTGGATAAAACAATTTTCCCTCCTATACAAAAGAAAACAAGAAAGGAAATCAATTGCCTGCTTTTTTCTGCTTATAGAACTCAATGCAGATCCAGAAGTTACAGTTAAAACCCTCTCTTTACAATCTTGCTGTTGCATGTGATTAATTCACTTCAATACGTTAACATTGCAATGCTGTGACCTACTTACAAAGCCAGAACTGTCAAATGGCTAAAACTGACCCATTCACTTTCATATTGTTTTTGACTGAGTCACCAAGTCCCTTTGCCCTTTAGCAAACCATGTGCCTCCACTTAATCTACACAGCCTGTGTGGGGCACACACACTCATGCCTTTTTATAGCGTGCGGCTACACAACTGGTATCACAACTACAGAACAGAGGTGGGGAACAAAGAACCGATCAAGAATAAATGCTGAGCCAGGATCATTTGTTTTCAAAGAGATATTTGCTCCAGGACAGTGACTTATTTCAATGTCTGTTTCATATATGCCAAATGACTCAGATGTCATCATTTAATCTTGTAGTCCTTGGTACATTAGTCTAATGTAACATCATTGAACAGCTGCATTATCATTTATTTGAAGGACAGATGGCAGCTATGCTTTGGTCAATTGTAAATTTGTTCACTCAAAATTTCGTTTTCATCATGCTATACTTTATTCTATGATGGCTGACTTTTTCAGTGTTTTTTCTTCTTCTCCCAAGCTTTTATCTATGTGAATGAGCTAGCTAATCAGCAAGCAAACTCAGAAACATTTTATTTTTATTATTTTCAGTTGTTTTATTATATGCTACATTTTGAAAGACAGGTGAACTATTCTGTTTATTTAATAAAATCATATCCCCAAGTGACAGACTCTGCACCTAATTCCAGTCCTTTCTGTTGTCATCTAAGGGAGGAAGAATTTACCTGGAAGTAGCCATTCATTGTTTACCATTATTTGGAACAGGAGGCTTGGCCTTCCACACTTAATAAATCTGCAGGGAATGACAGCCACAACGCTTTAACACAAACAATTTATACTATATTCATATATTATGAAGGGAAACAGATCAGATCTGTCGCCCTAATTTCTTGTTATTATCGCTGTCTCTCCACCTCTTCCTAAATGTTGGGCTCAACAGCAGGCTATAACTCCACTTACACTTCTTCCCATAACCGCTCTGACTCCTGGTACCACCAGGCTTCTCAAATTCATGGCAGTGCAGCTACGTCCCTGCAGTGCTGCCATGTTGACCCATTGCTGATGGCAGGCTGATGAAAGGCACCCATTCTGGTTTATGCATTTGCTAGTTGCAGCAAGTATACTGCATATGCTTTACTAAGAACGGGTGTGGAGCCTCCTGTATGGGAGCGGATGCATATCTTGGAGTGGATGTGTTTGAGTGCAGGATGGAGCAGACAGAATGATCCAGAAACACAGCAAACTAGGAGCCTCCAGCAAAGCAGAGATTAAGAGACTCTTAAGACAAGCAGGGAACAGGCTCAAAGCCAGATGTCAGAGATGGTGATAAAAAAAGATACCTTTGTAAAGGTTTAGAAGAGGCAATGCAGAATTTCTTGCAGCTCAGAAAGCTGATGAAAGTTACTGGAATGACAGTAGGACAGGACCCATTCAACAAAAACAGAGGGCTGGGAGAGGTAAGAGAGATCTGCTTCCAAACCCTTTATTTTAAGCCATTTTGACCAATAAACCTTGGGTTTTCTCTGTTTCAAAAACACCTTTAGCGGTTTTGGATTTGTCATTTGAAGGAGTAGATGTGGCCAGATCTCCATGAAAGCTCTGGCTACCTCAGCTTTCCCCCAGTACTTATATCAGAATCAACTGAGACTAAGGTGTCAGACAATAAGGGAAATGTTTACCATTTTCATAGTGTTCATTATAGAACTTCTTCCTCTACTTGATCTCAGCTACTTTCCTATTTTGCAACTTTCACAAAGACCTGTGAAAAATTTGGTAGCAGCTATATAGCCACTGCCAAATCTATAAAATGGAGTGGCATAATTCTAGTCTTCTCTTTCCACATAGGCACCTGTCCTGAGTATTTGCATCTGCTGTTTTATACACATTATTTTAAGGATCTAAAGAGCAGAGTTTGCAGGAGGGGGAATAGCATACATCTTCTACACGTAAACACTATACAATGAGACTCCATGAAAACACATATACTTCCCACTCATAAGAACTTCCAGCAACAGCAGATAACATCAAGAGGAAAGTGATACAGCTTTACAAGAGTACTTCACACCACTGGAAGAAAAAAAAAAACAAACTAATGAAGGAAAAGGGTAAAATAAAGCAAGCAGAAACACTGCTTAGAAATAGTTTTGTCTTAATTTGCCCCATGTGGCAATAAGCATTGACACTAGTTTGAGACTTCTGAGTCAACCTCTCATTTTGTTTTAGCTCCTACTATGCTATTGGGGAATAAACTAGAGGAATTAGAGATCTCTGTGTGGTTGCAGGGCCATGATCTCATTGCAGTTACAGAGGGATAGCTTGCATAACTGGTAATGCTGTCATGGATGGCTACATACTTTTCAGGAAAGACAGGCCAGCAAGGAGAGGTAGTGGAGTTGTGAGAGAGCAACTGGAATATATTGAGCTCTCCCTTGGGGTGGATGCAGAATGAGTCAAGAGTTTATGTGTAAAGATTAAGGGGCAGGACAACACGGGGGATACTGTTGTAAGTGTTTGCTACAGGTCACCTGATCAGGAAGAGGAAGTAGATGAGGCCTTCTATAGGCAATTGGAGTTAGTCTTATGATCTCAGGCCCTGGTTATCATGGGGGACTTAAACCTCCCTGGCATCTGCTAGAAAGACCACACATCTAGGCTCACACAGGCCAGGAGGTTCCTGCAGAGCACTGATGATAACTTTTTGATGTAGGTGATGGAGGAACTAATGAGGCAAGGTGTGCTCCTGGACCTTTTACTTACAAACAAAGAAGGGCTGGTTTGGGATGTGAAGGCTGGGGGCAGCCTTGGCTGCGGTGACCACAAGGTGGAGTTCAGGATCTTTCATGGACAAAGTAGGGCAAGAAGTAGGACTGCGACCCTGGACTTCAGGAGAGATAACTTTGGCCTCTTCAAAGCCTACTAGAAAAAAAGTCTCATGGGTTAGGGCCCTGGAAGGTAGGGGAATCCAGAAGAACCGGCTAATATTCAAGTATCACTTCCTCCAAGCTCAAGATAGGCGCATCCCCATGAGTAGGAAATTGAGCAAAGAGGGTATGAGGCTTGTATGGATGAGGAAGGGGTTTCTGACAAAACATAAACAGAAGAAGGAAGTCTATGGAACATGGAAAAAGGGACAGGCCGCTTGGGAGGAATATAAGGATGAGGTCAGAACATGCAGGGAAGCAACAAGGAAGGCTAAGGTCCATTAGGAAATAAATCTGGTGAGGGAGGCCAATGACAAGAAGGGCTTCTTCAAGTACAGCATCAGGAAAAGGTTGACTAGGGAAGATGTGGGCCCACTGCTGAATGAGTTAAGTGACAAAGATAACAAGGGACACAGAGATGGCAAAGTTGTTGAATGCCTTCTTTGCTTCGGTCTTTACTGCCAATGCCAGCCCTTTGGTACCCAGACCCCAGAGGCAAGAGAAAGGAAACCTTCCCTTTCTTGAGGACAACCACATTACAGATCACTTAAGCAAACTTGGCACCAATAAATCCATGGGCTCCAATGGAATGCACCCCCAAGTGCTGAGGAAGCTGGCAGATGTTATGGCCAAGCCACTCTCCACCATCTTTGATAGGTGATGAAGGACAGGAGAGGTGCCTGAGAACTGGAGGAAAGCCAATGTCACTCCAGTCTTCAAAAAGGGCAAGGAAGACCAAGGAAACCACAAGCCAGTCAGCCTCACCTTCACCCCTGGAAAGGTGGTGGAACAGCTCATCCTGGAACTCATCTCAAAACATGTGGAGGAAAAGAAGGTTATGAGCAGCAGTCAGTATGGATCCACACACCTGACCAACCTGACAGCCTTCTATGATGGAATGACTGGCTGGGTAGATGTCACAGCATTCTCAAAACTAGCTGGCTGCAACAAGGCTTTTACCATCACATACCAGGTTAACTTCAATAAGTAATTATCACACCCTGCCCTGACACAGCCACCAATCCCCCACAGAGTTTCAAAAGTTTATCTACTTGTTTCTTTGTCTTCAGGCCAGTCCACCCTGCTTCTTGCCTTTGCTACATCCAGTCTTCCTTCTCCAGGTTGCTCTTCCAGCCAGCCTCTCCTCATCCAAGCCCCCTCTTTCTCCTGGGGGCCTCTCCTACATCCAGGGCACTTCTGCTCTTCCCTCTGCTTCTTCCAGATCGCTCTTCATCCACAGCTCATCTTCATACGGTCCTTAGAGATATTTAACTACTTAGCAGGAACCAGCCACAGCTGTGCATTATCCACTTCAGCCAACCCACCGTCCCTGAAGCAAGCCCACAGCTGTATATTATCAGTGTTAATTAACCCAGCTTCATTCCTCTATAATTCCTCTACAGGTAGATGAGGGGAGAGTCATGGATATTGTCTACATTGACCTCAGTGAAGCTTTTGACACTCTCTCCCATAACATCCTCATACATAAACTCTGGAAGTATGGGTTAGATGAGGGAACAGTGAGGTGAGAACTGGCTGAATGGCAGAGCTCAGAGGGTTGTGATCAATGGTCCAGTCTTGTTAGAAGCCTGTAGCACACAGTGTTCCCCAGATGTCAGTACTGGGTCCAGTCCTGTTCAACTGATTCATCCATGACCTGGATGAAGGGACTGATAACAGCAAGGTTGCTGATAATACAAAACTGGGAGGAGTGGTTGGTACTCCAAAAGGTTGGGCTGCCATCCAGTGAGACCTGGACAGGCTGGAGAGCTGGGCAGAGAGGAGCCTCATGAAGTTCAGCAAAGGCAACTGTAAGGTCCTGCACCTGGGGAGGAATAACCTCACGCACTAGTACAGGCTGGGAGTCCACCTGCTAGAAGGCAGCTCTGCAGAGAAGGACCTGGGAGTTTTGGTGGGCAGCAAGTTGCCCATGAGCCAGCAGTGTGCCCTCATGGCCAAGAAGGCCAGTGGGACCCTGGGGTACATCAGGAAGAACGTGGCCAAGCAGGTCAAGGGAAATGATCCCTCCCCACCACTCTGCCCTGCTGAGGCCACATCTGGAGTGCTGTGTCTAGTTCTGGGCTCCCCAGCTCAAGAGAGACAGGGAACTGCTGGAGAGGGTCCTGTGGAGGGCTACAAAGAGAGTGAGGGGATGGGAACCTCTCCCTTGAGAGGAAAGGCTGGGAGAGCTGGGCCTGTTTAGCCTGGAGGAGAAAAGACTGAGAGGAGGTTTCATCAATGTCTAAAAAATATCTTAAGGGTGGGTGTCAAGAGGATGAGGCCCGGCTCTTTTCAGTGGTGCCCAGCGACAGGACAAGGGGCACTGGGCACAAACTGCAGCACAGGAAGTTCCTTCTGAACAGGAGGAAAGACTCCTTTACTCTGAGGGTGACAGAGCCCTGGCACAGGCTGCCCAGAGAGGCTGTGGAGCCTCCTGCTCTGGAGACATTCAAAACCCACCTGGACGTGGCCCTGTGCAACCTGCTGCAGGTGAAGCTGCTTTGGCAGGGGGTTGGACTAGATGATTTCCAGAGCTGCCTTCCAACCCTGACCGTTCTGTGATACTGTGATTCACTCCTTATCCTGCATAACGATTAAGCTGTTATTTCTAGTTTGTGTTTTAATGGATGTTGTAGGCAATCACTTACTTCATTATATTAATAATGGAAGTCCAGTACCTCGAGTCTCCTCAAAATTTCAAGATATTTCAAAACCCACTTTTTTTTTTTTTTTTTTCCACTTCTTTCTTGTCAATATCTTATTTGGGGTGGGGAGGAGAATGACTTTCAGGCTGTCAACGTACTGGAATACAATTGCCTCCATTTATTAATATCAACAGTATTGAAGTGATACCTGTCTATATTTATTAAACTGAAAAAGCCTAGAGATATAAAATTTCTAGTACAAGAATTCCTCTCTATTATTTGTTTTCTGAATTTGTTTCTTGGTGTCCAGAATTTACTGCTCTGCATCTCCGATTCTCTGCTTGCATTGTTAGCTGTTCCCTTAACCTTTCTAACAAATGAAAGTATTGTACCCATACCTGAGGCAGAGTTTTCTGATAAAGTCAGTCTAATGTGTCATTTAAGATGAAGGCAGGAAAGCTTCATTCCAGAACACCAGTGTTTATAAATCTAGCTAGGGTGCTACAGAGTATCTTTGTATAACACTTTCTCTTAAAGAAAAAGCCATTTTTTAAAGCCAGTTTTGACGTTCAAAACTCCAGAAAACAAGCTAGAATTTTATTTCTAATCTTGGGGGTAGGGGAATTATCAATCTAAAGCAATGCAAAAGTACACAAAACTGAAACAAGATTACAGAATTATTTCATTTTATTTAAAACAGTGTAATTTTGTGAAAAAGAGTAAAAATTTTGACTTTTCATCCCGATCGGGGACAGTATTATTTCTAATGTACCTTTGTTTTATAGGAAATCAAATAATTCTTTCTTACTCTGACCTTTCTGCAATGATAGAATCCTTAAAGGGCTCCCAGCCTCGTTTCCTGAATGCTTTTGCATATTATTTTTTTGGATGAGTAGATCATGACCAATCCTCAAAATTACCCATGACTGTCCCTTATCAAACTACTCTGTTCTGAGAGGACAGAAAGGCAAGATAATTTATTTTAGTTTAATGGATTTTTTCATTTCCAATACTTAATATTATATCTTTCTTTCCCATCATGAAGACACACCCTTTCAGTCTACTTCAGCCCATAGTGGCATACAACTTCTAAGAAAAAAAACAAATAAACAAACAAAACAAAACAAAAACACCACCACAAAAGCAAAAGAATATATGAGCAGCAACGTTGAGGAGTTTTACAGAAAATTGTCAAAACAATCCTAGGAAGAAAGTGGGGTTAGATACAAGGCTTGAATGTCATTAAAAAGCAGGGCAGTATGTAGATATGTCAGCATAAGCTTTAAAGAAGCTTAGTATAAATGTGATAGAGTAATATTGGACAAGTTACATATTGTTTGAGTTCTTGCCTCTGTGTTCATTCCTAAGAAAACATTCCTGTCAACATGACAGTCCAATGTGAACTGCTAGCACTATCATTTTAGGGGTATCAATTACCTCCATTTCAATGAACTTCTAGGTATCATGCTGGAATTTCAGTATCCTTTTGTGTTTGTGCATGCCTGTAGGGTAGGTAGAATTATACAATAGGAACTGATCAAATGCAATGCAGCCTGCACTCTGGAAATCCCAACAGGAAAAGAAATAATAAAAAAAATTAAGGGTCTCTGACAGACACTTCTTTCTTTTGGTCACAGCTTGCTTACAAGAGGTTATAAACTGAGCATAGTCTGCACTATTTCCTCCTTTAAAGGGCTAAAGGTGAATATATTCTTGAAAGCCTGTACAACTTTGTATTAAAAACGCATTTTCAAAAAAGGAACCTAAAACAAAGGTGTTCCTTTCTGTTAAGGAGGACTATGGTTATGCTGTAAGATCCCGTGACCTAAACACTTCTCAATAAAACAACAGCATAATCCTAGAGCCCGTTTTGCTTTTTCCTTCTTCAAGGATATTTGTTTTTCTATACAGACTGGTTAGGGCAACCCAACCAGATGTCAGCCTCCCATATGGATGCACATTTATTTGTACTTTTGGGGTCACTGTGACACATGATGCGCTTAGCTCGGTTATTCAGTAGAACCCATCTGCTTCAGCCTCGACCTGTTCTAGACTAAAAGTGGTCAGAGCCTGGATCCAACACCCATGTGGACAGCACATGGCAGAAGGTTCCATTACCTTAGCAGTGAGATTCACCTACGGATTCCTCACTTTTCAGATTACAAGCCCCTATAGGTAGTCCTGGTGACACCAATCTTTTTGTCCTCAATGCACAGCAGGACAATTACTTTCCCAACAAAAGAGTTTTTAATAAAACTTACTCAGTTTCTCTGCCCACTAAATTTTATTTAGTGACCACTAGGAAACTACTGAGAATTCAGGCATTTGTTTATCGCGATCTAAAGCATGAAGTGAATATGTGGCTGCTAGTTTTCTGCTCTTCATAGTCACTGTTTTAATTTGTGACTTAAAACAATGCTACCTACATTTTTCTCCTTAAAAATCATAATTAAGGAGATCCTATAGTTCACTTTGTTCCCTTAGGTGGCTGCAACAAGATACTTGTAACAGAAGCAGCACATTTACTCTTTTTGCAGCATTCTCTTTTCAGAAAGAGGCTTAAATCCCAGTGTTTATATATATATTTATATAAATATATATATATAAATATATAAAAATATATATATATATAATAAAGACATAAAGTAGTAGAAAAAGTATGTAGGTCACTGAGAATATGCATGATCTACAGAGAATCATATCGGGAATTTCCCACCCTCTCCTAAATGGGCCATTCATCTAAGTAGGACTACTTGAACAGAGGCTGTGGAAGCAGTAACTGGTCTCAAGAATCCATCAATTTAACCAGAACGCACAGTCTTCCTAATGAATCAAACATTAAAAAATCTTTAAGTGATCCACATTTTCTTAACTTTGAATACTGTAACACTGCATTTGTTCGAGCTATGCTTGAGGCAAGGGTAAGGACATTCTTTGCAACTCCCTGATTGGGATCAGCTCCTAAGCTCTCATAGATCACATTCGGTCTTTACATCTCCTTTCCCTGACCTCATTTTCACCAGATACTCTAACAGCCATAGAGTGCAGTGCAGGCTGATGAGTTCCTGGCACGTGTCTCTTCACATTTCTTTGGCACTGTTCTGAGAGAGAGTGAAATAAAATCTGGCTTTGCTGGTCCCACATCCACATAATAAAATGTGTCCAATTTCTGGTTTCTTTGCTCTGGCAGATTGACTCAGTGAAGAGAACATGACCTTTCCATTTCATTCTTCCTCACTGCCATGTTGTAGCTGAGCTGTCCTATCCATCAGAGCATTTAAGTTATATAGATGCTTTGCTGAGTCTTAGGCTGTATAATTATGGAAAGAATCAACAATTGCTTAGAGTACGGCTGTATTTTCAATAAATGTCAAAGGCACTTCCAATCCTGGATGGGTGCTTTTTAATGTGTCAAATAAACCTAAAATAAATACACACTACTAGAAACTACTAAAAATCAAATACATTTGTCTTCAACTAGAGCAGTTACTCCCATAAAATCAACATTCCAGTCCTCTTGCTTGTCCTCAGAAAGTGAAGTTTTTAATCTGTGCAAACTTACAAAATTAGCAGAATAGGAACAGTTCTCAGGTAAATCATAGCTTATAGTGTATCTTCTTTCCTCACAGTCCACACAGGTAACACAAATTGCATCATTAAATAGGAACTAAGTGCCCTGCAAGACAGGGGAGGAGCTCTGCTTCACAAAATAATTAGTACTCTTTTTCATCTATTTCCTATTGCTACAAGGGAGAAAAAAAATTCAAAACCTCCTCAAAACAAACCCAAAACAAACAAACAAACAAAACACACACACACACACACACAAATGCCACCATGAAACACCCAAATGAATTAGTGAAGGGATTTTATTTCCATCTCCAAAGGAAAAAAAAATTGGCTCTTTTGAGCCCTTAAATGCAAACTGTAATGTAGTTGCTATGGTCAATTTTGTACTACAGTTTTGCTGACCTGGTGAAAAATCTATGCTTTTAGACTCAAAATATCTTCCATTTCCATATTTTCATTTTTCCATCCAAGGATGCTGCATTATACAGAACATGTAAATTGTCTCACTGCTTTTAGCAACAGTTCAAAACTCAGAGAAACAAAGCTGTCGGTTACACTCATCCATCAGTGTTAAGATGTCACATTGTGGCTATCCATTTCTTGTCTTTTAGTAGACAGAAGCACTTAGCAACATAATCCTCATTAGATGCATAATCAGAATTTTTTCTTGCATGAGGAATGTATTCTTTCTACAGTTCAGAAAATTATTCCAGTAAACCAAGACTTTCAAAATTTTTTGAAATTATATCTGACTTTCGGAGGCTATCAAATGAATCAATACATTTAAGACGTATGTAAAAGTGCTGAAAGTTCTATATGCAAAAATCATTAATAAAGAGAGAAGGTAGCTTATATAAATTACAGGTATTTTTCATATATCTAATAGAAATAACCTTCAGGCAAAAATAATCTCATGTTATTCCATAGAGAGCACTTAAACTAAAGGTAGGGATCATTAGGTGACAACTAAAAATAATTTTTTCGTAAAGTGATATTTCATTATGCCTAGTCACAGTAATATATTATGCCTGTAACTCTACTTTCAAAGAAACTTCTTGAAAAGGAAAAATGTGCAATATTACCACATTAATAAAGGTCATTCACTTCTCCTCCATGAAGATACATTTATGAACCAAAGGAAGTCTTACCTTCCCTCACATGTACAACCACAAGTGGAATTAATGACGACTATGGAGAAATACCTAGACTAAACTAACTGTCTTTAGTTTATTCAACAGAACATCACATGATTTTAAAAGTACCAGAATCAATGAGCTCAAGAAATCTTAGGAGGTGCTGGGAAAGCTGATTGAAAAAAGTCTCAAGTTTCCCAGTAAAAATTTCAAACCTTGTTGCAGCAGAGAATCAAATGCCACAGTGCACATCAACTGACATTAAGCAATAACCAAGAGGTATCTCCCCCGATGAGAGCAGGGGAGAAATGGTCTGCAGACAAGACAGGCTTAGTAACTGAGCAGACTTTCAAGTACACCAAAGAGTGAGCAACAAAATGTCACCAGTGAGCTGGCCTCAAGGGCCAGGCTACCTCTGAAGCACACCAAACAGCAAGGCAGGTACCTCAAACCCATACAAAAGTAGTGAGGTAACCAGAAGTCAAGGTCTTGTACCAACCCAAAATGTATCAGGCTCTTACCTACCAGGGAAATCAGCTGCATCCTGGTGCAGGTGTGTTAGAAACTGATGGGGGCTGAGGAACCAGCTATAAAACTGGGCATAATCTTTACACACACTCAGAAGAACTGGGTGTCTGATTTTTTATTATTTCTGGTTATTTTGTGGAGCCATCTAATTAGCCAGTAGTACCTCAATCACAGTAAAACTCCAAAGGAAACAATTTCCTTTGGCAACCTTTCAGTAAGAGCTTGGGAGGAGCCTATCTCCTACTGAGAACAGGTGAATGACAGTTTTGCCTTCGTGCTTCGATATAACTCCCATTAGCCAAAGTGACTTGGGTGAAAAAAAAAGGAACAAAGGTAATAAAGTCATCCAAAAATCTAAATCCAGATGCACCAGCTTGGAAATTAAAAGCTGTTGCTTACCATGTGATCAGCAATGGCAAGACTATATGCATCACAGAAACAAAGGTGGTGGGTTGGTGGGTAGGCAGAAGGGAGCTAACTAGAGGCAGTCACTCTCAGTTTACCTCAGTGCTCTTCTTAGTTGTAGCTTTTAGTCTTTTGACTTATTTTCATTGCTGTATATTAGAAAGCGTTTGTTTGCTCTCCTGAATGTAGCAATACGTACAGCAAACAATCTGTGGATTATCCAGAACAAACCCAGAGTAAGGTTGCACAGTGGCTGAGGGCAGGGACTTCATATGGCTGAGGATGCCTAAAACCAGCCTGTAATGGATTCAGTGCTGAAAGAATAACCTGTGTAATCTATTTAAGGTAAAAAGCAGTATCAGAAGCAGAAAAGTTAACTAAAGACTTTCCCTCTTACCAGAGGATGATCCAGAATCACTTAGGTATGGCATGTGGTACACTAATGGACTTCTAACCACTTATGGTTTGATATTTTAAGTGAATAATTGTAAAATATTGTTCCTTTTGATCACAAAATACTACAAAATTAGAAATACTAACAGAAAGCTATCTCTAAATCATGGTAACACTACCTTTAAGATAACGTGAAACGAGTTATTGCAGTTCTTCAGAGCACTCTCCAGGATCATTCATTTGCCAGGACTGGCAAAAGATAGAAACTGTATAAATGTTCCCTTCAGTAATGTTTTCAGAAGAGTTTCTATATGCTAGTATATGCCATAGTTATTTATTTCCCTTTAAAACCAGCATCCATTGCCTCACCCACCAAAGCTTTCATATTAATTTCAGAAAGAGCATACAAATTGTCAGATTAAAGATCTGAAGAGATTCTAAAACCTAGTGGTTTCATACATCTCAAAAAAACCTTCTGTTCATTATGACAGAAGAAAGGTATTTCCAGGAAGGTTTGGAGACTGTTTTCTGGAAGGCACATTGAATTGCTAACTAATTACAGTCACACTATTTGCCATGTCATCAATGGGGAGCATTTTATGGCTGGATGCAGCTAGATTAAAATCAATTAAAAAGATGAGTTTGTTTTATCATGTATTTTATTTAGTCTGACAGCTGCTTTCTGAATGGCACAGAAGAGTGCCTATGAACCAGTTATATTCCCTCTGAATAAAGCAGTTGTTATATCCTTTAGCTTTTTTATAGGTGATGCATTTTCTAAAGAAGGCCTGCTCTCATGCCTGAAGTTCTCTCCCCAAACTGAGCAATCTGTACTGTCTGTAGTGCAATGGCGCACATTAAAAGCAAAGGAATAAGGACATATTGCTAGAAATTACATAGATATGAAGATATCACTGGAAAGCTGAAAAGAGGTTAAAAAAGCGATAGGGAACTGTAAGGAAGACTAGAAAATACTGGAGGAAGGCTGACACTGCCTTCTGCCTTCTTAATCTAACATTCTCCTTTTGCTAGCTTTCCTGCAACAACCTGTGACACCTTTTTGAGCCCTTTGGGATAAATGATAGCCATTTACACAGCTTCTTCATGTGTTCTGTAAAGTAAATAAATATTTAATCAACTTCAAATTTGTCACAAAGCGTTAACATTGCTTTTATGATTAGGGTTGCACTTCAAAACTCTTAGTAACTGAGATGATAAAGCACAGCAGCATTGACACTGCTTCCACTCACCAAACAAGAAATACTTCAGCATCGCATGAAGCTTCATCCCAACTCATATCATGCAGAGCTTGCCAATATGCTTCTGCTGGATTGCTTTGCTATGCAGAAATTCTTAGGGTTTTTTTCACAATTTTTTCTGTTGAACTCCCAGTTCTGGTTGACCTTGCTACTGACACCAATATTACAACACTAGCAAGACAGCAAAGATGAACTGCAAAGTATTTGTACAGCAGACAACAAACAGCAAGGGAAGTTGTAGAATTCCCTAAGCTTGCACAGAGATCTTCTGTACCAACTCCTTTTAATACAAATGAAGTTGTCAAGGCTGAGTCTTTGGTTGTTGATTAAATTTTTAGTTGTGGTGACTGTCTACTGAAATCTCCTTTAGAACATGCCAGTCTCTTGACAAGCAATCCAGAAGTTAAAATATGAAAATCTTGTAAAACACTATGGCTTTCTATGGTTTTGCTCAATTATTGGGGTTTGATGGGGGGGGGGGGGGGGGGGGGGGGGAGGATATGTTTTTTGGGGGGGTTGGGCAGGTGGATGTTAGTGAGGTTCTTACTTTTTGGGGAATTGAAGGCGAGAGCATTCTTCCAGTTGTTTTCTGGCAGTATTAAAAGTATATGCTGCATGGGAAAAGGTGAAGAACTAACTCCGCTGTGAAAGTGGGAAAACTTCCTTCGGTTAATGCCATAAGGACAACCTTCCAGTATAAGTGGGATATCAAACACAATGAGGACTTCTGAAAACATACAGAAACAAAGATTTCACTGTGTATATAATTAAGCAATGTAATATACAATTACTGCAAGAAAAGAGGTATGGAAAGTGGGAAAATAAGTAATTGTTAAACTTTGGTGCTCCTATTACTATATTTTAATGCTACTTTGCTTGCTTATTTATAGAAAGCAACTGTGAAAATGTACTACCCATTTATCAATATGCTGAATTTTTTTATGAGTCCTGAGCAAAAGAACATCCTAAGCTTAGTCAAGTGAACAAAAACATAAGCCTGGATTTCTTAGGGTTTATCAGTTTTAACTGTCAAAATTTATTAGGAAGGTTACTGTGGCTTTCATACTTCCTATACTTCTACCTTTTCTAAATTACGTACAAGTCTACATCAAGCTGCTTAATTTCTTCCTCAATATCTACTTCAACTTTAGAAAGCAACTTCAGTACCTCTACCCTTAGCTGATAAATTTTATCCTTCACTTTATTAATTAAAAATATTCTGGAGGCCATGACATGAACAAAACTTCTGTCGAGTGCAGAATCATTCATAAAGGTCCCCATCTTCACATGCTTTGCCGGTTAACACTCTAAACTGAATGAATAAGAGAGCTACAGATAACCTCTCTTCCAGAATCTTTTATTAAAGGGTCATTAATAAGTGAGATATGCCATTGTCACTGCACTGACTGGTTTTGTCTTTCCTTTTTATTGGGTGGGTTTGCAGTTTACAAAGGCTCCCTACATCTCTTTTGAACCTAAATAACTGACCCAAGAGCTAACTCACATTAAGTTTTCAGGTCTTCCTTTCAGTTCGCTCATTTTAGTAACATGTTGTTACAGTAATATGGTGCAGCGCTCTTCCGATTCAAGAACATTGTCAAAGACTGCTTCCAAGAGCTTAATCATATGTTCTTCAGGAAGAGTTCAAATGGGGGACATGCCTAACCTCCAGCTAAAGAAGTGCTTTTCAATTGCTGGTTGAATGGGTTTTACTATTTTTTAACAAACAGTACTGCAATTTGGTTGCATGGTTCAGCTCTTCTGAGAAGGTTTAGCGACAAATTATGAACTTGGAAGAAAGGATGATGAGTACAATCATTCTGCCTAAGTTAGGCACTGACACATTAGCTAAGACTAGCTGTGCTCTAGTCTAGGACCTTCTACAATCAATGGAAACAGGCATCTCTGAAGTGTGCTTCATTTCATTGTAGGGCCGTGAGATACTTGCCCTTGCCTGAGGTAGCTGTTTCTCTCCATTGGGTAACAAGAGTGAGTGAGTCACTTGGGGTGAGGTTTTTAGCTTTTACCATTTACTGGGTGAAAAGCATTTCAGTTTAGATGTCTGAAAAGGAGACAAATGTGACCCCAGCTGATAGAAACATATTCCAGGAAAACCTGAATCTAAAATATCAGCTTCTTTCTCAGTGCAGCTCTATGCTATCAGGGGTGAGAGCTTGAAACAAAAAATATGTTGATTACAGAAATTAATTTATATCTTTTAACTGTGCAGATCAAGTTGACCTTTTTAAACATCAAAGAATTACTGAAGAAAAACCTCTAATGCCATTTGTTCTACTGGCACGTCTAAGTCTACTATGTATGAACTCCACGTTGAACAATCCTTCCTAAATTGTAATTGAGACTGATAAATTCAGTGGTTTCTCTTGCCATTTAGCTCTCTTCCATGAATTTGCCATTAATTTAGCTCTACTGCAGAAGTGCTACAGCATGGTAGAAGTGTATTACTAAGTCTTCTAAAAGACAGTAATAAATAACACAACAGCGATTCATTGAAATCCGGGATCCAAACACTGAAAAAGGCAATGATTGCTTTTGGCACGATCTGATTCTGTGCTGAAAATCTATTTGGTAAAGACACCAATCTGCTGAAAAAAGGGGAAAAGCTGGAATATTTCTCTAGCAAATTTCAAACATTGAGGAAAATTAAAACAATGAGAAAGAAACGGGGACACAGTATATCACATATGAGAAGGCAAGTCAAAGTCATAAATGCTCATTTTCAAATAGTATTAATTCTCTTTTTGTGTTTGCAGGAAACTATAATCGAAGAGGAAAAGTTTTTCAGATGAAAAGCTTTATAAAGATGTAACCTCATGGATGTCATTATAGCCACAAAAATCTGCACTTGTTAAGTATAAACCCATTATCTTAAGGTCTGCAATTTATATTTCATTCTTCCTTTAGTCCTTTGGAACTTTCTTTCAATCAATATTCAGTAACCTGTACTGAAATACCAGTAATTTAACAATATTGAAAGGCTTTCAGACTTGCACCTGGTCAGACATCTCCCCTCCCTCCCTTTAGAAATCCACAAATTATGCAAAATCTCTGTATTAGTACAAAGCAACACACAGTCAGCTGAAGTTCTGGCACAATACAGGGGTACAACTCAGCTACGTTTTTAGTACAAGAAATCCTTCTGAAATTATAAAAAGTATGACCCTGACGGGAACTGATAGAAACTGGTACTTAAGATTGTAGGACAAATTGAACTGCCTGCACCATGTTCCATATTCATTAGTTTATTTGACACAAGATAGGAGACTCAGTCCAAAACCCAATTAAGAAAATGCCACAAGAAAAATCCTACCTCTATAACTTCATACCATCGCAACAGGTACAGCAAAAATGCCCAAGGTGAAACACATCTCTGAGAAAGAACTGTTCTTCATGATTAAGGAAGGTTTCTTGAGACAGAAGGTGTGCATGGTATGGAATGCTAGGGGAGGAAAGCAGGTGCTCACGTCGTATCTCTTCTGCAACAGGAGCACATAGCCTGAAAGGCTATTCTACAAGGGCTAAATTCAGTAACAGCAAGAATATACAAATACAGAGAGATCTTGCTCCAGAGTGCTAAATCAAGCTAAAAAATAAAATCACAACACACTCCTTCACTTTAGTTGGAAAGTCTTTCAGGAAAAGAAATGGTGAAATAATATTTTCAAAGCCAGATCTAATGTGAAACAGAATCTGACAGATCTGATATGATACATCAAGGCAAAGCAGAAACTGAATGCAGTTTCTTTGAAATGTGACGAAAATCTACAATAGCTTTTAGTACTGGCGGTGTGATCCTCAAAGGTATCACCACCAGGTACTGAGCAATTCTGATCTTATTCCACTCCCTAGTCCCAGCTCTCAGCTGTGCGATTTTTGCAACAGAGAAAAGAGCCAAGGAGACAAGATGAGTGTTGAATCACCATTACTTTGTACTCCAGCACTCTGACACAGGCTGCAAACGCGTCCTCAGCAGCAAAAGTCGATGAGGGTTTGGGCTGCTCTGCCTGAAGCTGTGCTTCCTGTGGTCCTCCTCAACAACTGACCTCTCCCCGTCAGAGGCTGCGAAAGTGGTGCCCAGTACAGCCCTAGATCCATTCTCTCTTTAACTGCCTACCCTTCCCCAAGTTCAGATCAGGTTGATGCCTTTGATCAGTCTCACCCTTTAGGCTGTAAGTAGACTCACACCGTACTATGCTCCCTGCTCTAGCTGTAGCCTGCTCCTTGCACACAGGAGTTGTTGCTGTGACAGTCAGGTTGCTTCCTACTAGTAGGGCAACCTAAAGAGACTTTGACATAGCTGAATCAGGCCGCTTGCTACTGGCCTTCAGCAAAAGTAAATTTACTCAGTCATGTGTCCCTCAGGTCTCCATAGCAGGACATTAGCCACTGTACACGTTCCCAGTTAACTTTTTGTGACTCGTCATGGAAACTGGGACAGGCTGTACTGCTGTGGGCTTCAGCTGGCAGGACATGAATAAGACATCACAGCACCTAAATAGGAGGAAACCTCTATTTTGCATGATGCAGACCAATCAAATTTACTGTGAGAAGTTTGCTATCACATATGATACTTTCAAATGTCACAGCAGATCATTTGAAAGGATAATTCTGGTAGCCTCATCTTTAGTCTTGACATGCCTTTCTGTTATGACTTTTCCTACTCCTGCTCTCTAAGCCCTTTAAGGATGTGGGATACAGTATCTACCAAAGGTAAATGTGATAAAGTTAGGACATTTTCAAAAAGCAGTAACAAATGTTCTTACAGCCTCAGTAACTGGAGGGAAGCGTAACATGTAAGATTTTAATTTAGAGCTTGGGAAACAGTATCTTGCCTCTACCTGAGATAATGTCTCTTAATCTTTTAAAAAAAAAGCATGAATAATATTCTGTTTTACAACACAAAGGCACAGCACAGTACTGCTCTTTTTTAAAAAAACTATCCATTGCCAGTACTGCAAATAGGATGAATACAGGTGGTTAATAATTTATTGAGCTTTCAGAAAGAAGTCTGAAAACCTCCTGCTAATAACATTCTGATCTCAAGTTTTGGTAAGAGAGACGTACCAACTACCCTGCTGCTTGCCACCATAGTTCCAAGAGTTTTAGTACCTGTGCTCACTTGGGGGAAACTCTAGTTTTAATCTGAAAACTTGCAGCAAATCAATATAAACTGCATTACAATACATGGTCTGACTCAAGTGATAGGATACTTTTTAATGATATCCCACTGCGTATCACTTTAATGTTTTATTACTGAAATATTATTTCAGTACCACTAATTTTGCCTGGAAAAAAGGAGTGCTTTTTTTTCTGCAAGTGTCAGCTGCTTTATTTCAGCGCTGCCTAAGCTATTTAACATTTTCAGCCAGCCCCACCTTCCACAGAGATAAAGGCAAGGGTTTATGTTAAAGTTTGCCGTTACCTTCACAAAGCATTCATTACAAAAAAACTGCAAACAAAACATTAAAAAACCCCAAATAAACCCACTCAAAACAACCCACCAGAAATACATAGATGACAATGTTCCTACCATGTTTCTACCATTTCTACCCACACACTTCTCTCTGTCCCTTGGAGTCAACAGGTAAAAGGAAAGCTTACTGATCAAGAAGCACCCACTTCTGTTTCTTTCAGCAAAGTAGCAATCCTCTTTCAGACAACTTTACTATGATGCTAATATTTGATATTATTTTTTGATGTCTTATCAGAACTGCTGACTACATAATATCTCTAATTCATCCTCACAGAAGAGGAAAAAAAAAATTTACTAGTGAGATAAATACAACAATTTAGTAAGTTGCTTACATTTCCTGGGGTTTTGTTTTTAATATTATGTTACCTTAGGATACTATAAAACATCATCTTTTCACATTAAGAGAATAATATATTCACCAAGGTGGATGAAAATCATTAATTAAGACATCGAGGTTTTGTCTGCACTTTAATTTATACATGATAAAACTTAATAAATTTGGGCAAAATTTTATTTCTTTCTGTCAGTTTCAGAAACAGCCATACAGAGCAGTAAATGATATGGCCAAGCCCATTCACGAGGTCGATGGTACAGCCTGACCTAGAGTGCAATTTTCCTGAATCTCAGTTCTAGCCTACAGTAGAGATGTTCAGAATATTATTGAAAGACAAGTGGGGAAAAAAAAGAGTTTATAATGACTTAAAGGAGGGGAAAGCAATAGTGTTGTAGATCCTCGACAATGTCACGATACAGCCCTGCAATTTTTCTCCTTACGAATAACGCATCTATAATGCCATGGGGAGTTATACACAGAAAAATATATTAGTAGTAAGAATGAAGAGAAGAATATCTACGAAATACACAAGAAAATTAAAAGAAAACGTTATATTTTTAACTTGGACTATTCAGAAATCTAGATATAATTGTGAGAAGTGTAGCCTCTAAGAAAGAATGCCTCTGCATAAGACATCATTAGGCATAATGTGACTGGATTCAGGATTAAATGCCTCCATGTACAGTAGCAGCAGTGAAGACTAAGAGGAGCAGATTTGCTGAGCAAAACACTTAGTGCTGAGGACCTGATGCCCACACAATTGAGAGGTTTTTACTTTCAAACTAGCCCTAATCCTGCCCCAAGGCCCGAGTCTTCTTTTGTAACAAGAGCACCTGAGGTTTGTCCCTAGCAATCCTGGTTTAGTTTGATCCAAATGGGATCCAGTTGCAATCCTCATTCTGAACCATAGACTTGAAGTTGGGAATGAACAGGAGGTTAACTTCAAAAGCACACTCCTGATGCAATCTTAAACACCATTACAAATGCATTCACCTTGCAGAGAAAAATGGATACACAGGCTAAGCACACTGACTAGTTCTTGAAAAAGGATGCTTAATAAGGAATAAGAACATGAAATTAGGCAAAGGAAAACGTTAGATACCAAGATATAATCAACCTTAGAAGGGAAAACCATTCTGCGGGTAGATGTTTTCCATTCCTTGTCTGTGAACTCCTTGAGACTGGAGCATTTAACATAACATGACAAAATAAATTTAAAAAAAAAAAAAAAAAAAGATATCTGAGAATCAAAAGGGAAAAAAAATCCAAACCCTTTAAAAGACTGGTAAATCCTTGTCTTAAAGGAAATTCTTGATTCACCTTCAACCATCGTAATTCACTTGGCAATTGACTGTGAAAAAATAACTGTGTTGCTAGAGAGTTAAACTAGAGTGGCAAACTAGTTACCAAATAACATCTTTCATGTCATAAATGTCTACGATTCTATGAGAAGTCATTTTGGAACGAAAGAATGAAACCTCTACACAGTCCTGAGGGAAAACAGCATAAATAGTCTGTGATCCTGCTTTTTTCAATGGCCATGCTTATTTTAGTCCTGTTTTCCAGCTGGCTGATCAGAAAGACACACAGATCAGGAAAGCACTCATGTCTCTCAATTTCTCTTTTTCTGTCTTTCATGAGCTTTTAGTTTACGCAAAGGTGCTAATGGAAACCCATTTGGGGCTAAACAAGTGATTAAGGCTAATGGATTGCTAATGCACATTACAGAGCAAAATTTTACCAAACTCAAACTCTCAAATTCACATATCCACAAACACGTGGAAGCAGATGTAGAAAGAACATTAACAGTAGAGATTGATTTCTGTGCATGAATCGAAATGAAGTTACTGCAGTTATATATGGGGAAGAAAAGGAAGAGGCACTGACAGCTATGAAAACAGTCCAACAGAGCATGGCAAAAATGGAGCTTTGTTACACATTTATAATGGTGCACTGCTGTGGAGTGGCTTCCCCTTCTAAATCGGCATTTATCTACTTTGAGTGTAATGCTGACTGAAAAATCAGTTATATGCTGTTGTAAGTATTAGAAAATTGTGGGAAGATCTCAGGTGTCTGCATGGAGCTACAGAGATACTCTGCTGATTTGTCTTGGAAGCCAGAATATACGGTTCCTGTTTGCTTCACTACAGTAGGATGAAAGCTAAAGAATCTGTAGGGATTCAAGCACAGTATTTTGCAGAGGAAATATGAACTCACAGACAGCTCAGGGAGATTTCATTTTAACCAGTTCCACTTGGTAGTTAAAGTCCTGTTTAAATCACTGCTGGAAAAGATTGCCAGAAATTAAAAGAAGGAACATTTATGGAAAGGCCACAGAAAGTACTTATCACAGTAGATTTTAAAAGATACCTATTGCTCTCTCACTCAGATATTACACTGATTGCAGAACCATCTCTCTGGGTTAAGAACAAGGGGGTTTATGGTCATCGTTTGCCCATTTTGAAGCAGTAATTAAACAAGAAACATAATTGAGACCCTGTGCTAATGTAATTGGTAGAATAATTTAACAAAAATCCTAAGCTACCTTAAAAACAAGTTTTACTCCAAAAATGGAAAAAATAATGAGCATTTCTGCACCAATTTTTCCTGACAGGAAATTAGTAGGCACAGTTCTTAACTACATAGAAGCCCTTTAACACTTGTATGCTTAATACCTTATGCCCATTTAGTTAGCTACTACTGAAATACCAACTGGAAATCCATTACTTATTTATAAACAAAATTCCCAGTGAAAAGTCCACACAGTAAAGCTTGCAGTCTGGCAAAGGTGTGTTGGAACATTTCCAGCTGATTCTACAGCATGTCTTAAAATACATACATTACAAACTGTGAAGAGCATGTGTTCTTTAGCACATACATGCAATATCCTTTGAACCATTCCATGTTAAACACATCTTAACTTTATCTCTCACTTCACTGCTTTTTAGACAATACAATGAGAGACATTAAAAAGATGAGATTTCCGTTATTTTACCATTTGTGTCATAGTTTTTATGTTGTTAAGTTGTAGGGGGGTTATATTTCATCTACTGAGCTCTCAAAAAAATCTATTCCAAGCAATGACTTCAAATATGTGAAAAGGAAATGTAGTCTTAATCAATAACATTGCTGCTTTAGTGTTCTCTGTATGGACCATGGATTTGACCCCTTTTTAATCTCTTGTAGTATAAAATCACTCTGCAAATGCAGTGGGGTACTATATCTTAACAGAAGGACCACTCTTTTTTTTGCAATGAGAAGAAACTCACTGTACTTGTCAAATACACTTTTCTTGTCTTCAAAAGGTGAGACATTTCACTGTCTTATTTTCCTACTGCAAATGCCTTCATAACCTGTTTTTCATTTAATGTCTCATTCTAGTTGTAGTATTTCTCAGAAATGACATTTAGTCCCTTCCATGCTTAGAGCAATGCACAAATACTAGCTAAGGTTTATCCAGAACAGACAAAAATATCTGGATTATGAGCTAGAAAGGCATGCCCATGTTCACTTAGGTACAACTGTTCTAAGTAAATGCCATATAATCTTTTCCCTGCAATAGTCTATTAAGAGACACTGCACAGTTCCTGGACATATCCTGCATTTATTTCAATATTATATTTTTTTTATAATGATTAGAGGATAATCTTTCTTTCCATTTGGGAAAAATTCTCTTGCCAAGTTACATAAATTGTTATGAGATTTTTATTAAACTCCTTGCATAATATGGGTGATAGCTCATTAGCTCATTTTAGCTCTGAGTAATACAGCAATTTAATGCATTTGCTCCCACTTTTAACAGAGCAGCAGTTTCTTACAGGATACTCAGTATCAGTAATAAGGTAAAGGCTTTGTCCCAGCTGTGTCTTCTATAATAGTTGTTAGCTGTTCAGAGATATAATCCCATGATTTCTTCAGAAGTCTTTCTTTGTTCTAAAGAGATCCTTTGCTTACAGATCCCTTCACCTCCTGACCCAGAGACTGCCAAAGTAGTGTTCAACTGTCCTTGCTGAGATACATGCCATAATTCCCACAGCAGCATAAAGCTCAGCGATCACCAAATGTGATTTTATGTAGCTCAAGAATTTCACCCAACTCCCCATATGAGTAGTTTAACCAGCATTTTGTTGGCTGTCTACTGTTTTGGAGACAATCTTTCTTGGCAGGATAAAATTATTTTACCTTATTCCTCCTGTGATTTGACACAAATGCCAAAGCCAGTCATTTAGTTTTCAAACCCCATCCTAATTACAGAGATGGAGTGTTGAGGCAGAGGGCAAAACCCTTCTATGACTACTGGCAGCTTGTTTATACAAAAAGATTTTAAAATGTAATACTTTTCTTTCAACAGAAAATACCTAATGACTGGTACAATAACCTTCCTTAAAGCAGAAGATGGTGTTTCCAGACACTGGGCATGCTAATGTCTTTTGGATAGGGTGGATCAACTGCAGCCTACTAAAGAAGAGCCTGGGTCAGGTTAACTGAATGTTTTATTGTCAAATTCTGAAACATTGGAAAGGATCAGAGATCTATGAATTGAAAGGAACATCAACTTTAAAATCACAGAATAGAATAGAAATTTTCATCTTCCATTGGAACCATGTGATGCCTTATTTTTATTTTAGTTAGATTACTGAGATTCGTGATTGATGTGACAGGAATACAAGAAAAATGGGGGGGGGGGGGGGAAGAAAGCTGTTGACTTCATAGATTCTTTTGTAGCTATTTTGAAAAAGTTATAAAGAAAAGAGAAGAGATGAAACAATAAAGGGTCTTAAAGAAATACATTCTGGCTTGATTAACTATATGTTCTCACAGGAGCTACCCAATTCCTTCCCGAGCTGTGTTGCACATATGACAATCTGCACCTCTGCCAACCTGGAAACTAAGAACCACACTTAAAACTTACAGAATAGCGTTTCCGTCTGCTCCTGTTTAGGTCATCTAGCTATCATCTAATTTAGGCTCTGTTCCCTGCTGGAGGTGAAACCAAGTCATGCATAGAATCGCTACAAAGCCTATGAGTCACGGAAGTCCTACTTGAAACAGCGTAAGGACAAAACTCATTCCAGTTTAATGACTGGAATTTTGGTAAGAAAATACAGAGCAGAATGTACATTAGTCATAAATTTATGTGGCTTATTAATTTTAATGGTTCCACTTCTACACACTGCTAGTGAAAGATCAAGCCCATTACATTTAAATTTTCTATTCTGTTTTCACAAATCACTTCAAAAAATTAAAAAAAAAAAAAAACACAACAAAAAAACCCAACAAAACACTAATGTCACATTAGAACATTTACAAATTTCTTAGGTGTCTAAACCTGAAGATAGACTTCTGTGTGCTGCTCAGCAATATTGAACAAGTTTTTATGTCAAAAGTTCTCTAACTTGCAACCCCTCCCCACTCCAAGCTTCAGCATTCCCTGACAAGCTTGTTAAAATGCACCAAAAAATTAAGCAACTTTTTCAGATATTCCCATGACCAAATACTACATATGTAGAACTGAACTGTCACCTTCCTGAGCCAGGATGTGACAATCATTCTAGGTACATTGGTCAAAACCAAACTGCTGTCCCCTGTCAAATTGAATGATGACACCACCACTTTTTTTTTTCTTCTTTTTTTTTAAAGCATTTTCTTTCCCTCAGTAATATTTACAACTCCTTCCAGTCCCATGCAATCTCAGAACACAGTTACAAAGTGTGTGCCTTTTCAACAGCATAAACAACAACACTGGCGGAGATCCTGTGCTGTCCCTAGGCTCCAGGTGGCACAGGAGAAGGGAAGGACTGCTGAAATCTGTACTGGCTCTTCAACTGGCAAGTTGCATGTACAGCTGTTGGGACCACTCTGCTGTATACCAGCAGGCAAATACAGAATGAGAAGAGAAGCAAAGCTTTAATCCCACAAAAATATTTAAGGTTTCAAAACCTTTCTACATTCAGCACTGGAACTAAAACAAAGGCAACAATACTGAACACCAAATAGTCTTGAGATCTAAACACCTCCTTGAGACCTGGGGGACCACACTTTAAATTAAGCATAGCAGAGACACTAACCTGAGTTTCATCTCCTATGGAGGTGTTTCAACACCAGCTATCCCAGGAAGACAAATCTGGGTAAGACAGTGTGAGTGCTTGTATACGGTTCACTTTCCGGTTTTCACCCAAACTGGAATACTTATGAAGCACTGTCTCCTCTGAAAAAACATTCTGACAGAAAATGTCTGTGCAAATTTATTTTGGTTCTCCCAAACCACAACTTATTGCCTAGTCAGTGCTGCTGGGCACATCGCAGGAAGTTCACTACTGGCTTGGATGATACTGTATCCTAGACCTTTCTGTCATCAGAGCTAAAATGTCTCAGAAGATCCAGACCACTAAATTAAACTCAGAATGATAAAAGTGCCATAAGAACCCACTGGCAGCCAATCTACCATTTAAATAAACTGAGACACATAACTCTCAGTCTGGATGATCATTCAGATAGCCTAGTTTATAAAAAAAAACATTTTCCAAACAGGTCTCTTTTTCATTCATAGCAGAGTACTCAGGCAAGGCACTAACTCTTTCTGCAATGTCTTAATCACTACTTTTTTCCCCAGTGCAATAAACTGCATTGTTAGTTTCACAGCTGATCATGGGACACCTTGATATCATTAATGGCAGTTCCAAAAGGCCTTCAAAATGTGACTGCCCAGTTCTTTCTCTTTTTCAACCAATCCATACTGTATGTCCTTTCCCTCAAGACTTTTAAAGTACCTGAAGAGGCTAATTATAGTTTGTGATTATTTGACGGGGACTGGGTCTAATTCCACAATTCTGTGAACCAGTTCAGATTTCTTTGTCTTGGGTTTTCAGCAAGTTCATAAAAATGTCAGTGTGCGCTGATGAGAATTACACCCCAGTAGGAAAAGATGACTTGACATAATTAGCTTCTTGGAAACCCTGGGCAAGTTACAGGCTTGTAAGTCATGAACAGAAAGAAACATGACTGATGTATGGCTGGACCTCAGTAGCATGCTGCCATTTTCAAAATCAGTAGGCCTAGCATGAATCACAGAAAAAACAAAGTCACGCTTAGTACTGCTTAAAGTAAAACAAGAATAAACACAAATAACTTTGTATAAGGAAGTCCACAAGTCTGCACATGTGGCAGAAATGGAAACAGAATCACCACAGTGAATCTTTTTGCACACAGCCCAGGGAGGAAAAGTTCTCCAGACTTCAGCTGACTAAAACGTAGTGACTGCATTGAGGTGCTGAATGTCACCTCACTGTGAACGGACGGACCCTCCCCAACTAGTTTCTCCAATCCATCCTCCAATCCTCTCTAGTAGGAGAGGAAGGAATGAGGGAAAACAGGGTGGAGGCAGGAGGGAGTACGAACAGGAAGAAGGAACCTCAATACATGCTCCCACCTTACATGACACTGACCATTTGGCATGCTTAATGACAGCCTGTCTCCCCACCACGTCAGGCTGACTGAATCGCTCTCAACATGTGCAGCTCCACACACAGACCTTCAGTGTTTTCCTGTGGTTCCCTGCGTCTGGGGATGACCATCCTTGCCGAGGAGAGCTCCAGCTCCAGCCGGGTGTACCTTTCCCATGACACTATTATATTAAAGTGCACTGCAAAGGATGCTTCACCTGTCTACATCTAGAGGTTGAACTCTTTATCTGGAGGATAAAGATTTTATGTCTAAGAAAAGTCTTCTCCCTCTCTGAAAAAATACTGCTTAGTAAAATGGCACAAAACTTCATAGCTGAAGAACTCAGAGATGGTTTTGGTGTTTATAGATCCTACGCACAAAAATATTTTGAAACTAAGCACAGCCTAAGGACTTTGAATGTGATCTTCCTGTACATGTTATTTTTCCTTGTCTTTTTCACACGCAATCCCCAAACCACATTTCTAAACACTGATTGATTTAAGTGATATTGGAAATACAACTTTATCTCTTTTATTGGAGCTGCTTACAAAACAAAAGGGGATTAACAGAGCTGGGAGATGGGGAACCGAGTATGATTTTATCCATGTAGTTGAAGGAACAATCAGTGTGGGAATAAACAATAGATTAGCAAAATGTTAGTTGCTAGGATGAAAGGCTTTCCATATGCTTTCTACAGGTGTGTGTTCTACCGAGAGGCATTTTGAAATATTGCTTACATTGACATAGTAAGCTTTATACTGAACAGACCATTTCTTTGCCTTACAAACGGTAACAGTATCCATTTCTAAAAAGTTGCTGTACTCAAGATTACAGAGATTTCTGAGTAACACATTCAATAAACAATGCACTGAAAGTGACACACAAGGTCTTTCATAGGTAATACAGTCATGGTAAAATGTGTATCATCTGATTTCCAACCTGTATAAATAATTTGGTTATATCTACAGTAGAAACTTTATGGTGCTTGTGGTGAGTGTAAAGAAACAGGTTTGTCCTATGGACTATTCATCTCAGTTCACCACTAAACCATGTCCCTAAGCACCACATCTACATTTTTTTTAAACACTGCCAGGGATGGTAATTTCCACCTCTTCCCTGGGCAGCCTGTTCTAATGCTTGACCACCGTCACAGTGAAGAAGTTTTCCCTAATATCCAATCTAAACTTCCCCTGGCACAACTTGAGTCCACCTCCTCTTGTCCTGTCACTTGTTATCTGTGAGAAGAGACCTACCCTCACCCACCTACAGGTAGTTGCAGAAAGCCATAAGTTTCCCCTGAGCCTCCTCCTCTCCAGGCTAAACAACCCCAGTTCCCTCAGCGGCTCCTCATAACACTTGTGCTCCAGACCTTTCACCAGCTTTGTTGCCCTTCTTTGGGCATGCTCCAGCACCTCAGTGTCTTTCTTGAAGTGAGGGGCCCAGAACTGAACACAGGATTTGAGGTGTGGCCTCACCAGTCCTGAGTACAGGGGGACGATCACTTCCCTTGTCCTGCTGGCCACAATGTTTTGGACACAAGCCAGAATGCTTTTGGCCTTCTTGGCCATCTGGGTACACTGCTGGGTCATACTCAGCCAGCCGTTAACCAGCACCCCCAGGTCCTTTTCTTCCACACAGCTTTCCAGCCACCCTTCCCCTAGCCTGTAGCCCTGCGTGGGGTTGTTGTGACCCAAGTGCAGGACCTGACACTTAGCCTTGTTGAACCTCATACAACTGGCCTTGGCCCATTGAGCCAACCCATCCAGATCCCTCTGTAAAGCCTTTCTACTCTCAAGCAGATCAACACTCCCCCGCAACTTGGTGTTGTCTGCAAATTTACTGAGAGTGCATTCAGTCCCCTCATCCAAATTGTCAATAAAGATGTTAAACAGAACAGGCCCAAATATGGAGCCCTGGGGAACACCACTTGTGACCAGTCACCAGCTGGATGTAACTCAATTTATCACCACTCTTTGGGCTCGGCTGTAGAGCTAGCTTTTTACTTGGCATAAAGTATACCTGTCCAAGCCATAAGCAGCCAGTTTCTCCATGAGAACACTGTGGGAAACCATGTCAAAGGCTCTGCTAAAGTCTAGGTAGACAACATCCACAGCCTTTCCCTCATTTACTAGTCAGGTCACCTTATCATAGAAGGAGATCAGGTTCGTCAAGCTGGATCTGCCTTTCATAAACCCCTGTCGGCTGGGCCTCGTCACCTGGGTGTCCTGCATGTGCCACTTGATGGCTTTCAGGATGATCTGCTCCATGACCTTTCCCCACACCGAGGTCAGGCTGACAGGCCTGTAGTTTCCTGGATCCTCCTTCCTGCCCTTCTTGTAGATGGGTGCCACATTTGCAAACTTCCAAACAACTGGGACCTCCCCTGTTAGCCAGGACTGCTGATAAATGATCAAAAGTGTCTTAGTGAGCACTTCTGGCAGCTCCCTCATTATCCTCGGGTGGATCCCATCTGGCCCCACAGACTTATGTGTGTCTAAGTAGCCTGGCAGGCA
Organism: Falco peregrinus; assembly: GCF_023634155.1. Taxonomy (NCBI): domain Eukaryota; kingdom Metazoa; phylum Chordata; class Aves; order Falconiformes; family Falconidae; genus Falco; species Falco peregrinus. The sequence continues at coordinate 32,810,644 of NC_073727.1, read as the reverse complement.
GCTGACCATTTCCTCCTGGATTATGGGGGCTTCATTCCATTCCTTGTCTCTTCCTTGTCTTCCAACTCAGGGGCTGAGTACCCAGAGAGTTACTGGTCTTCTATTAAAGACTGAGACAAACAAGGCAATAAGTACCTCTACCTTTTCCTCATCCTTTGTGGTAATGTTCCCCTTTGCATCCAGTAAAGGATGAAGATTATTCTTGGCCCTCCTTTTGTTTCTAATGTATTTGTAAAAATGGTCTTTTGTTATCTTTCAACGGCAGTGGCCAGCCTGAGTTCTAGCTGGACACTTGCCTTTCCAATTTTCTACCTGCATAATCTCGTCACATTCTTATGGTCCTCCTGAGTAGCCTGCCCCTTCTTCCAAAGGTGGTAAACTGTCCTGTTTTCTCCTGAGCTCCAGCCAAAGCTCTCTGTTCAGCCAGGCTGGTCTTCTTCCCGGCCGGCTCGTCTTTCGGCACATGGCAATAGCCTGCTCCTGCACCTTTAAGATTTCCTTCTTGAAGAATGTCCAGCCTTCCTAGACCACTTGGTCCTTCAGGACTGCCTTCCAAGACAGTCTGTCAACAAGTCTAAACAGACCAAAGTCTGACCTCCAGAAGTCTATGGCAGTAGTTCTGCTGACCCCCTCCTTCAAGAATCAAAGACTCTTTGAGGCACTTGGTAGACATAAGCTTTTATGAAAGAAGAAAAGAACAATACCCTCTTCTCAGTCATCAGAATACGTGCTGCTTTTTAGCCCATTAGTCTTTTCAGATTCAGAATTCGTATCACTTTTACTCTTCAGACATAATTTCTTGGGCATCTCGAGGTAGCTAATTACATATCAGAGAAGTTCAATGAAATTATGAAAATGGAAGCTTTGATCTTCTGTTCCTGCATTGCTCAGGATCACTACTGAGGTCTTCATAATACTGTGCATTTTTTTCCCTTTTTACTGCAGAAATAGCTTCTCTAAACTAACTTATATTTACTGCCAGCTCTTAGAACACAGAAACAACCATACTACGAATTCTGAAGAACTAACAAGGTGCTCACCCTTGTCTCCATGCCACCTGCAGGATGTTATTCTTCTCTGTCACAGACTGCCGGCTAGATTCACGCTCCATTTTGGCAAGTGCTTTAAACATGGTCCTTCTCCTTAATGCCCTGTCTTTTGCAAATCTCTGCAGCATTTCTGTCCCCCATTAATGCAGAAAATTCCTCCTGCCTTCTCCCTGTTCACCTCTGGCCTGAAAACAGACTTATCTAGGCCTGTGATGGGCAGGCCCCAATGGCTCAGTGGTCTACATGTCAGTTACCACAGTCACCAGGTCCAAGACTGAAACTGAGAAGCTGAACAGAGGGAATACACTGTTGACTACTACCAGTAACAACAGGCAGAAGAGATATACTCTCAAAACCATTCCTGCCCTTCCTGATCACCAGCTTGGGAACTTTCCCATATCAGCACTTGAAAGCCTAACATCATCAGATTCCTAAAGATTAAAATTGGTTTGTTCATGTCTAAAATATTAAATCATGTCAACATTTTCCTTTATGAAGCTGTATATTCAGTTAAGTCACTATTTAGCTGCGAAAATATTGATGTGGGTCATACAGCCTAAAAATAAAAGTAATGAAATACCTAACAAACGCTTAAACCCTATCTGCCTAAATCCATAAAGGTTTCTGTTCTTCAAAACAACATTTGAAGTCTCCCATAGTGTGGAACAACTGTTTTTTCTATTAGGAGAAGATCATTTTACTATTCTCTCTTCTAAATGGGATATGGGCATGTGGACTCCACACAGCACCCATATTAAAACAGCGCATGTTTGCTTCAAAGGAGCTATTATGCATTCTATAAGTTCAATGATCTGCAAAGCAATAAAGAGCTCCTTCTGTAGCCCTCACGGCCTATTGAGTAAATAGTAAGCATTTAAGAAAACTCTATAATTACGTGTTTACACACTGGAGCCATTATGGGTGTTCTAAAAAAAAGTACATGTATTTTTCTAAAAAAAATCCTTAATTACATTTTTTACATGATTACAACTCCTTTATAGCCACTAAGGACTACCAGCTACAGAATATATAGGCTGAAAAGCTCACAGTTACAGGCTGTATTTATATGCAGTGATGATAAAATAGGATACCAGCTGAACATTTTAGATATTCAAGGCTAATATTTTAAATTAAATATATTTAATTTTTTAAAAAATACAAACACAGAAAAGGGTCATTCTGAAATTCTCTGCCATAAGCAATCAGGAAAGGTAAGATGAATACTTGCATCTACCACTCCAGAATGCATGTGTGTCAAATACTGAGGTTTTAGGTCCACATTTGGTAAAGAATTGAATAGCTCAGTGCTTTTAGCTAAGTCAACAGGGAACCCCAACGGTTGTATCCTTAGAGACTCTGTGTCTTGGACTCATTTCCTTGTCTGTGAAGTACATTCCTATGCCCAGAGTTACAGCTGCTCTACTCTCGTCAATCACAAGAGTTGGCTGCAAAAAAAAAGTCTGCGTAACCCCTGCCTTATGTAGAAGTTTAAATCTCAAGTTTTAAGACACTGCATCGTATAGATGGAACTTGCCCTGAAGCTGAATTTGTATTAGCTTGACATAGTGGTCCATGGGTAAAACATGCAGCAAAAAACAGTGTCCATTAAGGATGGGACCGACCTGAATTTTTCATATGTGAAAGCCATGTAGGGCAGATCATCAGTTCTGAGCTGATTGCCACCACTCACATGCCTTCAAAGAACCATTTGGAAAGAATTCATCAGACAAAATGCTTCTTCTACATGCTTTTATCCTGTTCACTGTAAAAGTGACAGAATATTCAGAATTAAGAATAATTCAAAGTAGCATTTCTGTTCCCTTCTTCAGATTTTGTATTCTAATTAAACCATATCATTCTTCATATTCTTAAAATAACAACGAAAGCCTGTTTACTGCCTGAAGTGAACACTTCATAATTTCCAGGATCTCAGAAAAATCCTTAAGAAAACATCAAGGAAACGCTACTAGAACAACTGTGGTTTGGGATCCAAGATGTCCTTTGCGAGTGCTACCATCAGAGTGGGGAGAATGCATTTTATTGAAGAATTCAGCTTAATCTTCATATGATGAGTAAAAAGATTTCCCCAATTTTTTTCCTTCAAACTGTCAGATTATGGGTCATTTGGCATTACTATAATTCAGGTATTTTAAGGGATCATAGTATACTTCTACTTATGCTCCCAGAACTATATATCTTTTGTAATTGCTTAGGAATAGGTTTACAGTCACAGGTTACGAGCAGTGTGTTCAACCTGCTGCTCTCTGCAACATTACAATAGCTTAAATAATTTTGCCGCAAGTCTATGCAGACCAATTAACGTAATGATATTCAAATAAATACCTACTTAGGATAGCTTCACATTAATTTAAGACATTGACCATTAACATTTGCATGCCAGATGCTGAGCACACTAAACTGTCAGACAGTAGTGATGTTTAACGCACAACACAAATGCACGTATCTACATCATATCAGATACTATGTCATATCTACCACATGCCATTAACTAACAGAAACAGTGTAATAACCATGGATAATCTATAATAGCCTGACAACACAGATTAATGGAAAACGTAGAATTCTAGCCAGGACACTGATGCTTAACAACAAAATTATCTACCATTGAGTGGTACTGTCAGTTGTACATCACTGCTAGATAAATACACAGGAGAAGGAAGAATAAAATGACATTGGTATTAAAATGCAATTTAACCAGGATTTCTGTGTAAATTGGTGTCTAGCATGGGTGTAGTAGGTCATATTACCTTGACAGCATTTTTTTTCATACATCTTGTATTTTCCAAAGGTCATTTTTATAATGAATGAGGATATTCTCTTTCATTGTATCTTTATTTGGCCAGCACTTCCTATCATTTAGATGCCTAGGCAGGTAACAGTAGCACACAAGACAGCAAAGACGTCAATGTGTGTCAGATGTGTTATTTAAGCATTTAACTCTTTGTGAAATCAGTCTTAGGCACCTAAATACCTTTAGAAACTGATTGTCTGTGGGGAAGTTCTTACTCAACAGGTCCATTCTGCATAAGTATTTAGCATCTCTCTAGCAACAAACTGCACTCTGCACCACAGTTCAGCCCCATGAATCCTGGAAAAACACTTGTCTTTACTCTGTCTTTTTCACAGTCCTACCATTTTCTGTAGGCAGTTTACTATACTCCTCCAGCACACTTGTTCTACCAGTAGCTTCATGCCACCTGGTGCCTTTTTCAGGTAGGAATCACCTGCCACCAGCCCATCCCCACTCCAGGCAGCTAACTGGCCACTAGGCAGGCTAGAGCTTTCCATGGGGAAATGTTAAAGAAAGACCACTGCAGAACTAGGGTGCAGCTTCGTATTACATTTCACGTGCACTAGAGCAATATGTAATCAAGCAAGATCAAAATGAGAACCACACTTAAGTCTTATGAAACCTCCTGAGCTAACACAGACAGCATAAACTGGAGTTTTTCATTCCTGAGTCAACAGAACTGCTTACTAATTCCGATCTGTTATAAACACAGAAATATGGAGGCACTGAACAAATGATTAATCTTTAAGACCTTTTAGCATTATTAACAGTCCATGGTGAGAATCTCGATCCTCGGTCCCAGGTATACTGGTAGCTGGTTAAAAAAAAATATTAAAAAATAATAATAATACTGCTTTATTTTTAAATTGTGCACTTACAAGAGGCAAAACTATGATTTGAAATGGAACCTTGTTATGTCATTTTCAGAGAATTGCTTTTCAAATCAGAACCGCACAAAATTCAACACTCTCAGCACAGGAAGGCTAGAAGTAACACTTAGGAGAGGTTTTATACTTTCATTTATTACAGTTATTTCAGAAGGTGGTTTGACTGTCAAAAAAGTGGCACTCTTGATCAATTCATGTTAATAAACAGTGAGTTCTATGGACCCTCTTCCACCATCAGTTACGTCATATGTCTAGATTACTTACATGAAATGAGCACATGGACGCATTTACACACTTATTAGCTGAAGAGCCATGCTTTTAGATGGCCAACACAGCCTGTTTCCATCACTGTGTGCTGGACCCAAAGTGCAGTGAAGACTCAAACATTCTATTTGACAAGTGTGTACACACCTACAAACAGGCCATTGCTCTACTTCGGCTGCAGGTATTTATGCTCTTCATACTAAATTGAACTAGATAGAATTCCTGTGGGCTGCTTGCAAGAGACTATGGTCTTTTCAGAAAATTGGCTTTTCACTGTTATCCACCTTAGCAGACTTCCTTTCCTCTTAAAAAGAAAATTATTCGTCTCACGTAAAGATTTTATGTTTCCTTTTTCTCCCTGGAACACCAAGACAAAGAAAACACAGACACAGATTATTTATAAAACTGTAAATATAAGAACAGAGAAAGTGACAAAGCAAAACTGAAGAGTAAGTAATTTCAGGATATCAGGCCAACCTAACCTTGTTTACCTCATCCTTGCTTTCTTATTCTAAATAATGTGTGACGATTATTGCGTGTTTACAATTAGCCCCAAAGAGCAAGCTGACATTAAAATAGCCTGGAGTGAAATTATTTTCACAGATGTTAGGAGCAGCTACTAAACACATTAGTTAAATTAGGTTTAGCTGTATTTTAGATAAACTAATTTGCTTTTCATGCATATCCTATAGGTGATTCTACAGAGAAGCAAGAAAACACCATCCATCCATCCATACAAATTTAATTGAGGAAGAATATTCTTCTTAGTGGATTATCCTCACACATTATCATACAAAGGATGAATTATAAATGGCCACAATTAAAAGTTGAAAGCAAAACATAACAAAAGCCTCACTAAACTGAAAACATAAGAGTTTGATACAGAATTCCCTGTGATAGCCATTTACTTTGAAATGTACAAATAAGTTGAGTATAGAAACTAGCATGAGAATATACTTGATGTTATAATCACACTTTATAGTTGCTTTCTAAAATACAAATGCCTCAAATGGAAAATCTAACACTGAAAAAGCCCCAAACTTTGCATTTTCATGTTCCAACTTTATTACAGATCAAAACATATAAATGTATATATTTTAATCAATATATCAACCACATTAAATTGAGAAGTTGCCATTTCATAACTTGTCAGAGTTACCTTTCTCCTAGACCTTGATTTTAAAATGTCAGTGAGAAAATCCACACTTGCCCTTTTTCCTCTCTCATCCTATCTGCTCCTAAACTCCATCTTAATCTCTTTATCACCTCCATTAGGACAGAAAAAAAATGCCAAACCCAACACATACACACACACACACTCAGTCTTCCATCTTATTCTAAGCATGCCCTTCTTGGTAATTAATTGTCTGGCTCATTTGTTCTTAATGCTCCAAATCATTCAAGGTTTGGAGACTTTATTTTAATTAAGGGTAGATAACTAAGGTGCTAACCTGGTCCATTTCTGGCAAATGGTTGGTTTGATGGAAAAGCCGTGCCTTTGAGAAGATGCAGTTATGAAACTGTGATGGGATTGCATGTCACTAGCTATGATACACACCTGAGAAGTGGCAACCAAGCCACCTGCCTTCAAGAGTCATACCAAAATAGTTATCCAGGCAAGGCAGAAGACTCAGACCTCATACCTCAGGGAGCCAAAGGAAATAGTTTATAAGACGGAGATAACCCATATAGTCCCTGCCACATCTCTGCTCCATTGTGAGATATGAATCGCACCCTGGGGCAAGCCAGCTTTTTGTGCAGCTATGCTTTTGGGTGACCAGGTCACACAGAGGGGTCTAAATGAGGAGATGGTGTCTGAGCAGCTCAGAAGCCCCTGCAGATCACGAGTCATGGAATTTGCATGCTCCTGTGCCACGGCACTGAAGGGACGTACAATCAAGATAAAAGTGAAACACTCTATTAGTGAAACACTGAGTTACAGAGCAACTTCTTAAACCACAAGGTTCACATTAGAAGAAAAATCATTTGTCTTTGGTCTTCTTCATGGGGAAGCTCTCCAAAAACTGAACAGCTTCCTAACAATACCAGTCACTGGAGTTTGCTGTTCTTTCACTCAGCCGCCACTCTCCGTTCTTTCCCAGTAATGGCAGGTATGACATAGTCATTAGTTGAAGCAGGTAGACTGGCCTCCCCCAATCCCTTCCCTTAATCTTGTTACGAAACAACCAGAACATTGATATTACCCTGAACGTAATCCTTTGTTCCAGTGTCTTTTTGCATGTTACTGCCAGAAAGAGCAAATCATAATATCTCTTCTTGTCTGTAGTATGTGAGAAGAGAGAACCACAAAAATGCTTCCATTGTAAGCCTTCTCAAAGGTTTTATATTAGTATTTATTTTAGTTCAGTAATAAGAAAATCACCACAAACACTGGTAAGAACACAAGAGCCAATGATCAGAAAAACAAACAAACAAACAAAAAACCAATCACCTATTTGGCTTCAGGTATGAAAAGGTGAACTTCTACTGGAAAGTATGTTTAAGTAACTGTCCAGAAAAGAAAATGTGGAAGAACAGTTTTAAAATAATTTGAAAGGACAAGCACAGAAGATCTGAGCCTGAAAAATACATGAAAATCAAACATTAGCACACAAGGATCAGGAAACAAAGGAAGAAAGTATTAAAGAATAAAAGAGACTGAAAAAGCAGAAACCTTTGCAGTTCATTTATGTGAAAGAAATAAGCCAGGTGACACTCCACATAGCTAAAAGTTTCCAGGAAAAACAAATAAACAAACCCAACTGAACAAGAAAGAACAGATCAGCAGTATCAGCTTCTTGGTTTAGAAATTTCACAAAATGTCCCCAAAATGGTAAACACCTGAGTAAAATAGATATTTTTATGGAACTGTACAGGCCAGCCCAAAGCCTATAAGTGTATTAATAAAGAGATCACCAATTTTCTAAGTCATCTGATCTTCATTTAAGTTTTTATTCTAAAAAGAACAGTAAACAAATCTGCAAAAGGTTGATGCCCAGGAGGATGATATGATGGTTTCCCAGGATTGTGCATTGAACAGATTTCTGAAATCATCAGAAGCCACAGGGGGGTTTATTTTAATATAAATACTATTGCCTCAGTCGCTCATAGACAACAGAAATTAAAAGGGCAACAAAGGACAGGATTTTTATTATTTTTTTTTCCCAGCCCACAAACAGACTGGGAAGGTGGTAGAGAGGGAGGGATGGAAGCAAAAGGTTATGGAAGTGAATCTTTTCTAAAACAGAAAGCTTGAGCTTGGTGTAATGTTAATCTAGCTTGTACAGAGAAGTTCTGCATAATTTTGATTGCCTCTTTCTTGGCACATAAGGAACCAATCTGCTAGGAACAAGCTGGTTAGGCTAGTCAGGGGAGGTAATTAAAAAAAACATAAAGCCAAAAAGGGGGCAAAAACATCCATTCTTGTAGCACAAACTGTCAATGTGGAAGTACTCAAATGTCAAATTTAAAAGAAAAAATATTACAGCCTTGCTGATATCCAGACGGATAAGGGTGGGTGGGGAGGGAGGAAAAATCATACACTGATCAAAGAGCTTGGGTTGAAGGTCTGACATAGGTGATCCAGCACTGAGGTATCACTAACGAGTCAGAGCAGAAATTATGAGCCAGGTTCTGCAAAACCAACAAAAGAAGTACGCGATAGATTCATGTTTAAGGTTTATTCTGTCCCTCTTGGTGTGTCTGATAATGGAACTTCCCAGCTCCACATGTGTCCACAGGTACGCCTGTGTTTCTACGCACCTATACATCTACATGTATGCATCACACTACTGATCACACTTTCTTTACAGAGCAAAGTGGGTTTCACCAGCTGGTGCTCTTAGTGTACAAGTGCTACCATGTATGCCTCTCAAAGCTATCAGAGGGAATTCTGATTCACTCTATACCATTGATACTGTATTTCCAAAACCCTGCTGGCAACACTTATGCCCCATGTATCACCAAGTGGTTGATCTGCACTTACAGTAACACCGTTCTCCTGTTATTAATTATGAGTGCTTTCAATAGTACTGATGAACATGTGTACCTCATTATTTTTCTTAATTATGAACTTTCTGGAGGCAGGTGAAGAAATCTAGAAGATGAGCTACACAGAAAAATTACATTAAATGAATACTCTGATTACACACATTATGAAGCTAGGAGATGCACGTGTAAAGAAAATTCAACATCTTGTTCTTTACTCATCACGATATTCCTTTTAGTTCATTAATTGCATTATAATCCTTCCAGGAGGCCTCTGGAGTGCTCAAGATAAACCATGCCTACTTCTCAAAGCAGGTCAGTCGAAAAGTGTGCCAGAGCACTCATGCATCTTTAAACAGAATAATGTTTTTTTGAAAAAAATGTATGTGTTCAGAAGACTGTGGGTCCCACTGAGAGCCTGAGAGCACCAGACAGCAGGCTAGGGGCAAAGCAGGCCCCAATTCCTACATCATCAAGGTACTTTAACTAGTAATGTCTTACATTTCTGGAAAGCGTGAGCCATGTCTGAATTTCTGAAGGATCTAAGAATTGCTATTGTGCTTAGAAACCAACAGAAGTGGTGAGCTGTGAGAACCCATATCCTACCAAAGATACTTGGAATATTTTCCTCCCCATTTTTGTTGCTAGCAGTGCTTCAGGATAACTGATTGCATGAGGTAGGAGCTGGTGGTATCCACATTCCAATTAGCCTAATTTCAACACATTAAATATTACAGTGTTGCTTTGGAAATGAAGTCTTAAACAAAGAGATTATTACAACAGCTCCTATGCAAGGAAAAGTATAGTAACAGTAGTGTTCTTGTAGTGTGTAAAATCGAAGTCAGATCTCAAGACTTCACATAATAGAAACACAGAATATGATAGTAAAGGAGCCAAAGAGCATATGGCATGTATGGAAGATAGCAGAAGGGTACAGACAGTCAAGAGACCTCAGTGAATCAGACAGCTATAACCCTGGTCAGCACAGGGAACTCAGCCTACCTGCTGGTAAACCAGCCTCAACAGTTTTATGGAAAGATACAAAAGAGGCTGAATTATACAAAAATTGTCCCAGTGAAATAACTCCTTCCTTGTGCAGGTGAGCTCTAAGAGCTTGTGTTGTTTATTAGCAGAGGCGGGGTAGAGCAGAAATCTGTCTGCAGCAGGGCAGGCCCATCAGAGCTCAGCACACAGCCATAACCCTTAACTTGCAATACTCGCTTGCCTGAGAAGCAGGCTGACTTCTAGATGAAGCATGCGCCTTTCTAGGTCACTTGGCTGAAGTCCGCTGTGCCACGTATCTGAAAGTTTCTGCTGGGAACAGCTGACAGCCTAATAGCAGTGTTTCTCCAGCTACTGATTCACAGATTTGGGTTGTGTTTGGGTTTTTTTGTTTTTTCTCCCTAAGGACTCCCTGTACATCTACTTAATTCTGCACATCTATTGAATACATACAGCATTGTAAATAAATTGTACAACATTTTGCTGATGCTCTGTCAGAGCACTGAAATGAAAGTAACTAAGAGAAGCAAGATCCAATAACGGGTCCCTCTGCCTCCTGCTCTGGATCATGCTCAGCAAGGCAGGAAGGCAGATATGCCAGAGCTGTGGCACCACTGGGCCTGGGGCACCACAGACCGTCGGCCGTGGCTCCCTGTGGAGATTGTGTTTGGAAAATGTTCAGGTCAAAAGCAGCAACGTTCTGCTCTATGGCCCTCCCGCAGCAGCAGTCAGCCCCAATTTAGCTCTGAGCACTTTGCTTGCAGCAAAAATCAGGTACTTTAAACAGATATGAAGGCTGACAACAGCAAAGCTGCAGATAATAGAAGTTACCATAAAATTATTGTCAGTTCCTTGCCAGGATTGCCACTCGCTGCCATTAATACTCAGTGTAATTGATGAGAGGTAGTATTTGAAGAACAGCAGCAAAAGAGTCCCCGAAAGGAAAGGCAATCCCCCTGGGCTAGAAACTCAACTAGTTTAAATCCAGTATGTGATCTCTTATCTCATCTATCTGTCTACAATGTACCTACCTTTCAGATAGAAACTCATCAACAGACTTGTTCTTTGAATGCTTTCTCATTGTTTCCCTAAGGCCTAGTCTACATTTACTTCTGCATTTTTAACTTTTTAATTCAATACATCCTGTCCCACCCTTTGCCTTCCCTTTTATCCCTGCTGAGAAAGAAAAAAGCCTGAATCAGTCATGGGCCTTCAGTTAAAAGTAAATTTCTATCCTATTTATCACTAACAATTCTCCATGAAAACTGCAAATCTGTAAGTCCTTAACTTATTTCATAAGCTACGATACGCTTCTTAAATTCTATAACCTACAGTCCCATAATCAGAACTTGTAAACTCCACTGTAACAAACTTCCGATGTTGCAAATCATTGTCATATGCTCTTCTTGCAGTATAATATTTATGTTACTTTCTTTCAGAGTTGAATAAAGTGCACATATTGCACCCAGAATCTGGTAAGTAGGTTTTTCCTAATGCCATCATGTGGAGACTGAAAAATCACTTTGGGCCAGTATTTTTGCAGGGGAACAACAATTTCACAGATCCCCTCCAATGTAAACTTGGGGTTTAAATTCCACAAACGTTGTATCCAAAATTCAAAGTACAGTGAACAGAGCTGTGGCTGCAAAGCCCTGTGAAATTGTCCTGATGTGTTTCAGGTTATACATTTAAAACTTTGCTTTCTGAAAAGAGTGGCCACCTCTGAAACATGGTCCCCCAACCTTCTAAAATGTTTTCCTAGCTCTTACAAGTACATATACAAAAAAAAAAAAAAAAAAAAAAAAAAAAGGTACCAGGAAGCCAAGGAGGCAAGTGTTTTTAAATGTGCAGAATATGTTACCGTGTATCAGCTGATACTGTAACTCGCTGCTTGTGTCTGTGAACCACTTGAGATCCTCAGATGCTCTGAGCTACGAGTGAAGGACCTGTGTTAACCACCTCCACCTGCCCCAAATGCTGTCCCCATCCTGTCCCCACTTCCCTCTTTCCCCCATGCTAAGGTCCCTCATTCTGCTCTATTTTCCTTACATCCTCCCTGCTCCCCCTGTTCTTTCCTTCCTACCTGGGAAGACCTTCAAAGGATGAATGATATTTAATTATGTTGGGAACACTGAGAGGGAGAGCACTGCCCTGAGGGGCTGCCAGAAAACCAGCATCAACCTTAATGCCAGGCCTTGTTTTATTCAGCAATTTAACTTACCAATTAATTATACAGTAAATAAAGACTATTTCTATGGGGAGTCAAAGTGCAGTCCTGACAGTCTTGCTAGCAACAACAGATCCCCAGATCAGGGACAATCACATTATGAGAAACTTTTTGATTAAAATTCATGATATTCAGATAGTGTGACAGCTGCAGTATTGCCTGGGGCCATTGCTCTGTAATTCCAGCACTGCTTAAACCCCTGTATGATTCATGGAGCAGACTATGACTACAGACCTTGTGCCTGTTGATGAAATTTGGACTCTAGATCTTCTGTGCCCAGAGAATCCAGACCAACCACTTCAACGGTGAGGCTCAACTCTCTGTGTGTGGCTACTACATTGCCGGGCAGGTACATCGTGCAATGTCAGGGCTCTTCTGAAAATAGCACCCCCAGAAACCAGGTAACTGCTTCTTCACCTGACCTAAATCCTGTCTGTACCAGTGAAGAGCCAGACATGTGAGGACCCCACAGCATGTGCCTCACCACCACCATGGATACATGCACTGTGACTTCCCCTCACCTCAGCAGCATTAAAGCGCTTCCCTGCTCTGACTCAGAAACTGCCAGGGAGAATAACAAATATTTGCCACGTCTGTCACTCTGGTCCGTCACGAGAGCTTGTTGGCCTGACTGTCAGTATTCTACAAAATCCACTGTTCTTCCTGTTTCTTTAGTACAACCAATTGTTTTTGCAGTCAAGAATGGACAGAAGAAACTATGTGAAGTTCTCTGACAATGTGTACAATAAGTCACAGAGAGGTATTTTCAAGCTGAGTGGGAATGAAGCATTCTTTCAAAAGTTGTTATCCAAGACTATATCATGTTAAAATCACATAGTGATTTTATTAATCATGCTGTCAGGATAATCAGCAGACAAACTACCAGAATACATTACAAGCTTTTTCCAATTTTACATTTCAATTATTTGGAAAGTGGCAAAGGAATCTTAATTTCAAAATGTGGGACAGGAAGGTTGCCTAACAGTTTTTTGTCAGAGGAAAATACATGCCAGCACTTACATTTTTGTCCACACGTTAATCATGCAATTAAAAGTTTCACAGCTTAAGTTCACATCCTTGTTTCTTATTTTAAAGGAACACAACTCATATACTGAAGAAAATCACATGCCTACATGAGAGACTACAAGTACACATCAGAAATCACTTCTCTTACTTCCAATTCATCATTTCTCTCACCTGTCAAGCCTTCTTCATTTCCTATAACACTATGCATTTTCCATTCTAAAGGTGTTGATTTACAATGAAAAGTTGGACTGCTGATGTGGTTTCTGCTCCACTAGCCACATCTTTCTTCCATCCATTCACTGGTGACCTAGCAAGGATGTCAGACATCACTTGAAACAGTACCAGGATTTACAACATAGAGCCCATCTGATGAGCCTATATACACTGAAGTTCAGCAACTTCTTCAGACATGTCTCTGAGGTGGAAAGGCAATATCCAGAAGAGATTGACAGATGAGAGCACCACCTGACTTCCATCCACTTGTGTTTTTTTCTGTGACAATGGGATAAAATGGTTTTACTTGCTTCCAGTCATGCCAAATGATACCAAACGAAGGAAGAGGCAGCCTGACTCCCACAAAGCAGAACAAGGAACAGGGAAGGAAACAGGTTGTAAGATGAAAAAAGGGGGAGAATGGAAAAAAGGAGGAGGCCCAGGGGAATGGGAAGGATTGTGGTGGGAGGGAATGGGAAAAGTAGGAAAAGCAAGAAAAACAGAACAGGTATATAGAGGCATGAAAGGGGGTTCAGATGATGTGGTTCAGGTAATCTGATGTTGGGAGAGAGGGACATCATAGTTCATCTCTTCTAATAGTGAACCATATACTGGAGCAGAGTTCTTTGCCTTTTTATTTTAAGAGGGCCAAATTAGGAAAGTGAGCAAAGAGTAGGTGGGTTGCAAGGATACAACAGATGGGACGTGGACAAACCTAGTACAGAAGTGGGAAGGGAAAAATGACACACTGTGCAGCACAGAGAGATGAAGGAGGGAGACATTTGGTACAGTACCAGGCAGGATCCGTGGTTTGGATACTGTAGGTCTCATGATGTCACAGGAGATGCTGGGCTTGAAGGCCAGCTGTCCTCCAGAGTGTTGGCAATACACCGAGCATTACTCCAGACCCTGAAGATACTGAAGACTCGGGAAACTGGAATCATAATTAATAAGAAAGACTACCCAGGAGATGGAAGCTTTCTTTCCCGTCCCAAGCTTTCACTCAACCCCTAGGTTCATAAGAGAGGTTACAGGGTTGCTAACAGCAGATCATATGACAGTCAGAAGAATGAACATAGCGTGTAATTGGTGGCAAGGTCTTGCTATTTTGAAGAACTATTTCTGGAGATGAGACACTTTGACAAAACCCTTCTTAGCTGCTTGCTGAGAGCAGGTAACGCTGAAGACTTACAACTCTAGAGTCAAGCTCCAGGTTCAGCCAGAAGCATCCTTTGGCTTTGGATGGACATGTCTGCATGATCCAAAGGAACCTGTACATCTTGCACATCTCAGTGCTCCTCTGTTGTCAGCAGACAACACTCTGCAGACACTAGACATTTGTAATGACTGACACGAGGGAGGACAAGCAGCCTACAATAGTTGTCAGTGACTCTGCTGACTCAACTAGCAGCTAATAGGGTTTGAAATGGAGGAATTTCGTGTCTTTTTTTAATGTGCACGCTACATGTGCTTCTTAATAAGAAAAATTGCAAAAATTTTGATAAGAAAGTTTGGAGAAAAGGCACATGCAAATTTTAGAAAAATGTCAAGAGGCAGGGTCTGCAGATTTAATCTTCTGACCTTACGATACACCATTAAAATGCTTTACGATATTGTCTTTAATTATATGATCACACAACTTTCTCAGCACTTACTTAAAAACTGATAAAGACTAAAGGTAAGTGGAAAAAAATGTTTAAAAAATCTAAGAGCAGAAATAATCAGACAGAAATCTGGATTGTTTCTTCAGAAGTCTGTTATTCTTGTATCCTCATGTATCAAAACCTCTGGCTACTTTTTCAAGTCAGAATCTTGTTAGAGGAAAAAAAATAAAATCTTTGCATCTTTAGAGGATGCATCTTTAGAGGAAGACAGTGGAACCCTCTATTAGCCTTTACAGCAAACCAACAGCGCTCAAACCCTCACCAACACTCACACAGCAGTGAAGTGCAAGGACCTGCACAGAATAAGGAGCCACAAAAGAAGGAAGGAGAGCTAAACTAGACATCTGTCCAGGGGTATAAACCTGTGTAGGAACCAGGCCTGAAATCCTGCTTCTCCTTTCTAGGGGTAAAGAACTAGGATTTTCTACAGCATAGGCAGGAGGATAAAACCCACATTTATTAGGGCATGACTGATTCCAAACCATATAAATAATCAGAATCTATCCAAAACAACTGTCAGAAAAAAAATCAGTATTTTCCATGTTTACAAAATTCTTTCTTCAGAAACTAAGTCAGCTTGTAGAATAAACATCTACTTTTCAGTTCCAAAGTCTAAATTTTTTTGGCAAAGCTGAGCAGTTGCCAATGACAAATTTGAAAGCCACCTTTGATAGAAAAACAAACCTGAGGAATCACTTTTTTCCTCCTTTTGTCCTGTGTGTTCTGCTATTTTCCAAGCCCGAGATGTAATTTATATGTAAATTTTTGCTGAATACTACTTCAACCATTGAAAAAAGTAAATATTTTAAGAACTGTATGCAATAACTTGGTAAGAATATCTAAGTAGTTTTTAAAATATACTGTAATTGGAAATAATACAATATTAATCAATTATAACTTTTACAGTATGTACTACATTTTCTAGGAAAAATCAAGGGATCGATGAAAAATAGAAAATATTTGAAGCTAAATATACATGGTATTAGGCGAAGCAAAATGAAGTACTTAACACAATTCATTCTACCAACTGCAATTTTTATGTTTAATTAAAACCTGAAAACTATCCTCAAAGAGATACATTGAAAAAGATGGACTGAATAAAGCCCAAAATAAAGCTGTTAACCCAGACTGAGTTTCACTGCCATTATAGCTACTGTTTTGATCGCTATTGCTCTTGATGAAACATGCCTGTATAAAGTATTTTTTAAAGTTAATACACTAGACCTAACTCACGCATAGCTTAATGATGAGCATTTCCAAATATTTGAATTGGAAAACATGGGTGATTCACTTTGACCATTCTAACAATATTTATTTCTGAAGCTGCATGGAAAATGAAATTATATTAACACCGAGGAAAAAGACTTCTCTGAAGGAAGGTTTATATTGTGAAATCAGTTGAGCTGAATATGAAGCTGACACCATACTTTGGTACAATTATTTATTACTGCTTAATCAATGACAATGTTGCAACCTCAGCTTTTCTGTTTGAGTGAGATGTAGAAAGAATGTCATCCTTGAAATATTGCTGTGAGTTAGCTCAGCATTGTAAAAGAGTCTGAAGATGCAATGCCCTGTAAAAGTATACACATATAACAAGAGCCAAAGTGTTTGTGAACAACAGGAATCTATACTTTTCTGGATTGGCCCTGAAAGGTTAAACTCTACAGGTCAGTAAAAACATTACGCAGATGGTGGTAAAACAAGGTCATCTTACACTATCATAGAGCTTAACAATAACAAGCTGGGACCCTTCAACAGATTTCTAAAATGAACAGGCATGATGACTTGTTGACTTGACCTTCCCTTAAACGATCACCCCTTTGAAGCCAAGTCACTATTCGCAACTCTGTTTTCAATACCTCTTAACATCTGAACTTCCATCTTAGCAGGCATTATCACTGGTAGCAAACTATGACCCTTAAGAAAATTTTCAAATACATAAAAGCAGAAGTTTAATACTTTATTGCTTGCCATAAATCTTTCATATTCTGGACTGCAAAAGATGAGGCAACGTGAATGGCAACATGACAGGATTCTTTTGCTTTCCAACCAGTTCTTGAAAGAGCTTTCAGAATTGAGGAAGAGATTCTCAATGGCACCCAAGGAGACAGCACCAGTGGTAATGACTTCCAGCCTGTATTTATATTTCTTTGGGTGACTAGGAATGCAGGAAAGTTTGTAACCTGGGATAATTTACCCAAACCTGCTTACTATCATAACCACTCTGATAGATTTGTAAGACTGGGTCTATGTTATCTGATATTGTATAAACTGACTATAAGAATGCAGCTGTAGTGTAACTTCAGTACTGCCATACGAATTAAGAGGACAGATGTCACCAAATACCAAAGATATTCCATGGTTTTTTTCACCACAAATATTTTTCTTTTCTTTAGACCCAATGATAATCACTGCCTACATTTTTTTCCATAACATGAAATGCAACTATGCATAAACCCAGTTTAACTAGTCTTGTGCCTGTACTAGATAAACAGAAGGAAAATATGCTTTGAATATTACAAAAATTAGGCTTTGAGTTTTTCTTAAATTAATCTTTCCCCACATACCAATTACAGCTACTACTATACATTGGGTTTGCATGGCCAGGTTTTGGTAGTAGAGGGGCTACAGGAGTGGCTTCCACTAGAAGCTGCTAGAAGCTTCCCGTGCATCCGATGGAGCCAATGCCAGCCGGCTCCAAGACAGACCCACCGCTTGCCAAGGCTGAGGTGTCAGCAACGGTAGTAGCACCTCTGGGGTGGCATGTTTAAGAGGACAGGCACACACACAAACCCCACGTGACACCTGTGCAGCAGCAATTGCAGCAGAGAGCAGGAGTGAGTGAGAACACGTGACAGCAGCAGCTCTGCAGACACCCGGGTCAGTGCAGAAGGAGGCAGGAGGTGCCCCAGGCACCAGAGCAGAGATGCCCTTGCAGCCCCTGGTGAAGCCCATGGTGAGGCAGGCTGTGCCCCTCAGCCCATGGAGGGTAACGCTGGAGCAGATACCCACCTGCAGTGCATAGAGGACCCTACACCAGTGGCAGATGGATGCTCTAAAGAGGCTGTGATCCTGTGGGAAGCCCACACTGGAGCAGGCTCCTGGCAGGACCTGTGGACCTACGGAAAGAGGAGCCCAGGCTGGAGCAGGTTTGCTGGCAGGACTTGAGACCCCATGGGGCACCCACACTGGAGCAGCCTGTGCCTGAAGGACTGCGCCCCACGGAAAGGATCAGTTCATGAAGAACTGTAGCCCATGGGAAGGATGTTGGAGAAGTTAATGGAGGACTGTCTCCAATGGGAGGGACCCCCCACTGGAGCAGGGAAAGAGTGTGAGAGGCCCTCCCCTGAGGGGGAAGGAGACTTGTGATGAACTGACTGCAACCCCCATTCCCCGTCCCCCTGTGCTGCTGGAGGGGAGGAGGGAGAGAACTTGGGAGTGAAGTTACACCCAGGAAGAAGAGAAGGGTGGGCGGAGGGTGTTCTTAAGATTTGTGTTTATTTCTCATTATCCTACTCTGACTTGGGGAAAAAATAATATAATTTATTACCAATCAAGTAGAGTCTGTTTTGCCCCTGATGGTAACTGGTAAGTGATCTCTCCCTGTCCTTATCTTGACCCATGAACCTTTCATCATTATACTTTTTCTCCCCTGTCCAGCTGAGGAGAGGCGTAATAGAGTGGCTTCGGTGGGCACCTGGCATCCAGCCAGGGTCAACCCACCACACCGTATTACTTATCAGTGTTCCTAATAGAGAGAATAACTGGTACATGAGTAAATATTCACATAACGATATATTTTAAAGATACTGAGATACCATCTGATATCATGCATATAATTGCCCATCTGTTTCTATAAATTACTTTTAACATAACATTTAACTACTTCCTATAGAAAAGGAAGTCAGTTCAGATACATATGCTTTAAAACTGTATTGGGAGATTCTATGGAAGAAAAAAAGGAGAAGTGAAAAAGTAGTCAGGAAATTGTTTTCTACTCTATTTTGTCTTTTTTGACAATATTTACAATTGCAAATATGGGTGACTGTACAGGGAGGTGAAAGCTAGAAGGCATTATGTTCAAAAGTAATCAAAACTGTAAAAGATACCTGATTTAAGCTTTGTATTGACAAATATAAAGAGCAGTCTAAGCTTTATAATGCCAAACTTCATAATCTGATTACTTTTTATGCATAGAATAAGAGAAACAAAAGTAAGACAGAGAAAAGAAAACACAGCAGAGAAGATTCCAGGAATTATAGGACGCAGCACATTTCCAATGAAGTAATCATACTTTTTATCACTGGAAGTCTGGATAAAAAAATGAGGCAAGATGGCAAAGCTACTACATGAATTTTTTTGCCAATGAAAACAAAACCATCATGGTGGCAACCAATAATTTCTTTGAATTACTTGGCTGATATACAGGTTTCATGGACTGCTACTCTGGCAATTGCAGCAGAGCTTCCATAATCTAAGACTTTGAAAGCTGACAGAAAGGCATGTGGATGTCCATTTTATATGTAACAGATTGGGTGACTGAAAACAGGGGCAGCTTTCAAAAACCTGAGTCTTACTTTCACAAACTCTGAATTGTTCTGTTGTGAAAGCAAGTTACTTGAACTGAAATACGCTAGAAACATGAAGAAACATCACTGGTCTTTTATAAGCCCAGAAAGCACACCATCTATCTGACAGTACCAGAACTGTACTTATGAAGACTGTAGGTCACAAAGAAATATGTTTTAACCATAAGGGGTTATTCTGTGGTGGTGGTGGGGATTTTTCTTGTCTGGCAGATGGCAGTAAGTTGATAGCAACAGTAATCAGATGGATATGCAACAAATAAACCACAAGGTCATTTTTTTTCCCCCAGATTCAAAGGACAATGCAGCCAAAGAGAAGGACAGATTAGGAAAAGAACAGCTCGGTTCTGCCTGTAGGATACCAGGTATGTAAACCACAGGACAACGGTGAGTAAAAACTCCATTCTGTGCAAAACATAGTCCAGGCACATTGAAAAGAGCAACCAGGAAAGATGACTTAAAAAAAAAAAAAAAAATTATTAATTTAAACATCAGAGTATCTTCAGCTGTTCTGGAAACTGCTGTAAGGAGCTATTCAGAGAAATAAAAGAGCCATAGAGGGCTACTCAAAGGCAAAAGACCACAATCCAGTGAGGAGTGCCAGCACCCTGTGCACTGCCCCCCAGCCCTCACGCTTGACATCCCATGTCTGAAGGGGACTCTAAAACCAGCCTGAGGAAGGCTACAGACGCACAGCCCTGCTCTGCAGAGAGGGTGCAGAGCTCAAAGAATGAACAGAAGAGAGCAATGTTATGACAATTACCAGACTGCCCAGATTTAGACTTACTCAGTATTTCTGCTAGGCACAGAGAACTCCAAGTATACTCATTTTTTGTTACTGTTGAAACTGGCTTTAAAGTCTTGCTGAATAAAATCAGACCATGACCAGTAACGCAGCAGAAGAAAGCAAGCTTAAGAAATTTCCCTTTGTGAGGCTTCTTTAGATAACTACTGATGACATAACCAACCATACCTTAGAGTGTAAGAAAAAAAGTTATGTTTGAACCTTCTACCTTAATTCTGCTTTTCCTGACAAAGCAACTTGGTGGTGTAATAAAAGTAGGTTTTATAAAAGGAACCTTCTTAAGAGTTTAGTTATGCTTTTAAGAAGACCTTTTGTTTCCTAAAGAGGCTTTTGTCTTTGGGCCTGAATCTATTTTTTTGGTAACAGCAATGATTAGTGTAAATAATCCTTGAACCTCTTTACTAAAGAGGGAATTAAATAAGATCCCTCCTGAAAAGGAAAACATGAAGGGTTAAGGCTTTAGATCCAGTTCCACTGATTGACGTTACGATTATGGTCAAGCGACTGAGATTATTTCTACCTGGCTCAACACAATGCTAAAGAAATTCCCGGTATAGATCTGCTCTTAAAACTGTTTATGCATCTTATAACTCTATCACAGAAAATTAGTAGAGTGATCCAAGGAGCTGAGTCCAGGTACATTTCTTTAGGGAACTCTTCTATTTTATGGAGCTTAGGCCTCTTTTTCCTTTCTCTTTCCTATTCTTAGCCCAAACTGAATAAGAGATGGATAGGTGTTTCCATTGCTCCTGGGCTGCTGGCAAGGGTACTCTCTCAAGACATCTAAGAAATGAAGGCTTCAGCCCCAGTTTGCTCAAGAGGGCAATGAATGGATGTTTGTTCTTGTGTACACAAACCAGCAAGTCACTTCCTATATGAAAAATGCGCAGCCCTACAGCTACCATCACTCATTCTCCAGATACATCATGACAAAAAGGACAGAGCCTTCCCTTGGTACCAGAAGAGCAATCTCAGTGTCTGACAAAGGTTGCAAGTGTGGATCCTAACCCCATGCAGGCACGTAACATGGACAGTGAGTGGACACATAAACCCAGCCAGCAAGGGGGATAAGACACTTTCCCACCCTCAGCATGACTCCAGGAGTGCTTCTGCCTGTCCTGCTCACCCTGTTCACTGCAGAGAAACCAAGCAACTAGCCTATGTTAGAGCCTAAGGTAAGTCCACAGAATTAATTTAAATAGCTTTCACTGTATTGACTATTTCTTAGCTTACCAAATAGCTAAAGCAGTAAAAGTATCTACTCTTCAGGCCTGACTAGCAGCTAAGGTAAGCTGGATAAGTAAGTACAGAAGAGCAAACTAAGGGAAAATTAGCCTAGACAAATCAATATCGTACCAGTAAAGCTTCAGAGGAATTTAGTAAATACTTAAATTTTCAACATAATTTTTTGTGGTGATTGATAAACTCCAGGAAACAAACACAGGTATTTTTAAAGGAATACTAAAATCCAGTTAGGAAGAAGCAAAATTTAAAGCTCACAGCAGCAAGAATTAACCCCACCAAAAAATCAAAATAACACAAATTTTTATACATTCAGCAACTGCAACGCTTGTACTACTTGACAAAAAAAAATGAAAAGAAAAATGGAAAAGGAAAATGATTTGATGTTTTTGTAGTCTAAGTGAGTGAAAAGGCAAAAAGAACTGGTTTCAGAAGTAGGAAAAACCTGCAAACTACCACCTTGTCTTAGCCAAAAGGTCTCTCTCACTGTGGGTAGTCTTAAAAATGCTACAGTTGCCCAATTGCAATGCATTCTTTCCTTTATTGAGCGTCTTGTTAGTGTGGGCTTAGTTTTGCTTTAAAAATCAATGTTTGTACAATTTATGAATAAAAGCTTGTCTTACTGATATTACACAGGGTCCTCAGTTTATGTTGATTATCGTAAAATCTGAGCTGAAGCTTGGATTTTAGTAGACTTTCTAAATATATTCAATATAAACTACAGACTGTGTTGCAACTTTCATATTACTGAGCTAGGCATATTTTAAAGTTTTTCTACAAAATGAACTTGAACTGCATGTGCTTGCTGCTAGAGTACATAAGCTAAAAGTATGGGGGTTTTCCACCCACACCACTCAAATGGTTAAGTTGTTTTCTCTCTTAGGTGAGCAAGCCATGGGTGACTGGAATGAACAGAAATGCAAGGTATTTCTCCACCAAAGGAGACATTAGCTCTGATGGTCAGCAATACCGGTTACTGGCATAACAAAGACATCCCTGTGTACATGTGACAGTTTGTCCATCCACCTTGTCTCTACAGATCTCTTCCTTCCCTGGAGCGCTGTCCTGCCTCTAAAGAATGGCCAGAACCAACAAGATCCCTGGTCAGCAAGATTCAGCAGCAGATGCTGCTTCTGGAGTTTAGATCAGCTCTGAAGAGGAGTTCTGTATTTCTGTGTTCCCAGCAAGGTCCTGGGTCTTGTCACCTCTACTTATTACCCAGGTTACTTTTTCTTTTACTCTCCTTCCTTTTTCTCAGTAGTCTAGCACTAGCAATAATAATAGGAACTGGCAGAATAAATGACCTTTCCCATTTAATTAAATGACATAAATATGAAACATTTATCATTTACTCAGCTTGTAGGTCTGCTAAAGACAAATTCACCTGTGACACATGCATCAAGATAAAATTTATATCTCTTTCTAATATACTTCCATTAGTATCAGATTTATCATCCATTCTCCTAAAGTCTTGAGTACCACCCATGCAGCGTAGGAGAAGATGACTCTATTCAATTCAACAGGATTCTATTTTAAAAACTCACAGCACACACATTCAGAGCTATGACTTCATTCAGGCATATTTGCTTAAGCTGCTGTCTCCTTTGTTGCAACACTGAGCTGAAAATGGATATGTAATCCATTGCTTATACATACCCTTTATTCAACTTGTTGTTTAAGACTCTGCCTGTGCCTAAGCTATATATACTAATCTTTTCCCCAAGAAGCCCAGTTTTCCAACTCAAGCTGCAGAGCACGTGAGTTTTCCTTTGCAAGTCCCCAGTTCTATGATATATTGAGTGTCATCATGTATGCACTGCAGTACACCTGCAGTACCTGACACATCACTGCTTTGAATATGAATTTGATGTCAAATATGACATCTTTACACATCACTGACACATACCAATTTTTTTTCCTGTTAGATAAACACACATACGTTTCCTGTATATGTATACCTATATCAAATAAATGTTTCAAAATGCCATGCTTCTTTCAACCTCTTTATCTCATCGAACCATGTATCCCTGAAAAACCGTTATTCAGTTTGGCCTTTTGGATTTCAGAGCGGTATAAAAAGAGGTCGGTGTAGGGGAAAGACATCCCTGTGAAATTAAATGCCCAAAATTCAAAATCAGTCCCACCTGTGAAGTATTTTCTTTCTTTTCCCTCCATCTCTTTTCCCCATTTCTTCATCCACACATCTTGTGGTGGCTCTATTACTATGTCAGAGGCTGGTTCTTTTTTTCCTAACTGCACTCCTTGAATTCAATAAGCCTTACTGTCATTCCACTCACCTATTGTCAATGGATTTTCTTTCAATAAAAATACATTTCCCCAAGATGCACAGTATTTTGGGGTAAACTTTCTGCCTTTTTTTCTCCTGTCTTGCTGCAACAGAACTGATATTCCCTCACATTTCTAACCACAGTTACCTATGGGAATAAAGATGCTAGTCCAGTGAAATGTAGGTGAATTTGTTTGACCAGACATTGTGTTGTCACCAAACAGATCGCTAACTACAACCAAGAAGATTCATGAAGTCTCAGTGACATATGAAAGAACCAGAAATAGTGATTCTACCCAGAAATATTTCATGTTTATTAGCGGCTACGTAGTAGGAAACTCTTGCTGTTTATATAGCTTAGCTTATAACCATATAAGCAATATTCCTCACAGCAGCAGCAGAAGGAAAGCTAATACAAGAAATACTAACTAAGCAGTGGCTCTGTCTACCTTTTCTTGCTACCAAGGCATTTCAAGGAAGTAACATAAGTAGGACCCAAGTAGTGAAAAGATATGAACAGTGACAAAAGGAGCATATGAAAGAAAACCACTCTCACATACTCCATTAGTGCCTGTCAGCTCTTGAAAAGCAGAGACTCAGTCACCATTATGAAAGTAAATAGTCCTTCTAAGGATGAATTTTAGTAACTCCATTTTACAGCTTTCCTGTTTACAATTATATCCATCTTATTACATAAGCAAGCTTGAAGAAAGAGCCTCTTTTTGTTTGTTTTTTTCTGGATGTATTGTGCAGATCCATAAGGAGATGCTATAATTTCACAAATCTGGTTACAGCAGAGTGTGTGCATGTACATGTGCATGTCTGTATCGAGGGGGCAGGGGAAAACTAAACTGTGTATTTACCTTTCAATTCTACTTTGCTTTAAACCTGGACTGCTGCAGGAGCAGCACACTCCATCATGCAGTCTGTCTGCCATGGCAAGTGATAGCAGCCCCTGCAAAGGAGTCTTTTGTTCTCCAGATCCTTGGTCAGCATGCCACCAAAAGAGACTAGAGCCCTACACTGGTCCAGGCTAGTCATGGGCTGCCTAATGATGAGAGTTTGCCTGTGCTATTGCACAGGTGATTACAAAAACAAAGGCATTGAAAGCAAAGGCGGGGGGGGGGGGGGGGGGGGGGGGCAAGGGAAGGGAAAAGAAAAAAAAAAGTTTTGTTCATATTTTAAACCTACTCTACACTTAGCACAAAGAAGTATACACCAGATGTGCACAGGGCCAGAAAGAGTGTAGGTATTCTGTGTACTCTAGGCACCTAATTTAGGACTTGATATTCTGTTACCAAGTTAGTAGAGATACAGGTTCTTCCAGGGCGTCAAATTTTAGAGTACTGAAGTTAAGTTTGCTAAATGCTAACAAACAGCAGTGAATTCAACCCGCTAGAGGCATCTGCCTGCCTCCATCAGCCAGATAGGTAGCAGAGGCGCTCAAGTGCCTGTGGGAATTCCTCTCAGGTGCTTGCATGGATGGGAAAGTAGGCAGCAAATAAAAAAAAGAGGTACAGAAAATGGCACAGATCTCTGCTAACATGTACCAGAAACACCTATTTTAAGATTATGCTAGTTGGATAGTGAAACCTTTTATTACTTCTGCAATCATAGGGAGACTGTAAAGAAGACACAAGAGGGAAATAACTGGACGATATTTTGAAAATACAGGTAGTCTTGTTAGAAGAACTTCATAGACACGTCTTCCCTAAGTTATTATTAAATGCCTATGGAACATGCTTTCCCTTTCAAAGGCCAATTTCTTTATGGTAGCACTATCATAGTGCGGGGTATCCAGTAAAACCACCACAGTGTAAGACATTCCTCTTCATGAAATCAGAAGCTATGAATGCTCAAGCAAGTATTTATTTTCTTACACTGTAGGAACAGTAACTGAAAGACAGAATTTTCTAACCTATTTCTAATAAAAAATGAGGATAGTTAAACATTCCTGAAACATTAATGTGGAGATAGAGCATGGAATGAAAATCTAGGCAAAGCAATGTAACAAAAGGAAGTGCCAATCAGAAATATTTATGTAAATTTGTAAAACTACTTTTCAGCTCACCATCAGCTCCTGCTGAGACAATTATTGATCAATATTCTGTCAAGTATAACATAATTCTAGAGATTTATTTTCTTTATCCCTCACCTTAACCTAAGACTTGCTGAATTTCAATTGAAGTAAATAAATCTTTACTTCCTGACCTTTTAAAAAAAATATTCGCTAAGCACATTTTATCTCTATCAAATCTGATGTTCTAAAGGGATTCAGGTGGCTCTGTTAACATACTGGCCTTATACAAGTTCTAGGACAGCTATGAGGTAGGGCACGATACTTTTAGTAGAACTGCATAGTTACCCACCATCACACACTGATCATTTGTGTCTGGGTTGAACCTTACGTAAGGGGCAGCACAAACCCTCACCAATCTAGGAAAGTTCTGCACAATCAGGAAGACAGAATTGGCAGGAACTACATTATTCATCAAGACAAGTTCCTCAGAAACACAAGTTGACACTTAACATGGAAAAGCTCCTGGAAAATTACCCATCCCTTCCCTCAGCAAGCATGCCTCAGCATACTCCTTTCAACAAATTTCACATCTTCAAAATAAATGGGATAAAAGCTCTAAGCTGCAATGCTCCACTAAAGAAGACTAGAGACAACTTAGTGCCAGAGCCTCTGGTCTCTGCATAAGCACAAACCTTTTCTACCTTCAAGCTGGGTTATGTGGGTGAGAAATTGATGCAATTCACTGTGGAATTATTTAACACTGCAACAACGTGGCCAGCTCAGTGGCCACCACTGCACTAGGGTAAGAACAGTGCCAGAATGGCTCGCTCCCCTGGATGCCACCACTCACAGCTTAGACAGAGGACACCGAGTATGTGCTCATCAGTCTCCCCCAGGTCGCAGCCACAGCTGGGCACTACCAGCACTGGGAGACATCTATGAAACCAGAAAAAAATATTGTCCTAGATGGTGTAGGTGGGTCTGGGGTACAGAAATTAGAATCAAGTTCTCCTGAAATCTGGAAAGTTTAAATACAGGGTTTGCATCTCCCATATATTCCAGTTATGACAGATATACCTTCCAAACTGCCTCAGAGAAGGCTGTTTTAAAGTATTGTTCTAGCACTTGGTATCACCAGTTTTCACTTTTACAGAGATATAAATACCTATCTCAAAGAATTGTTTGTTTGGGTTTGTTGTTTTTTTTTTTTTTTTTAATAAATTTATCACTGACAGGGATGCTACTATGCATTCCTCTCTCAGTCGCTTGACCCATCCAGCTGTGAGGGCAAATGGATGCCCCCACCTCCCCAAGCCATCTTTACCGAACACATCTGTACTTTTGCCGAACATCACAGCAGATAGAATCTTCAGTATGGTCATTCTCCAGAGACCTCAAACTCAAAGGTGACAGGGAACTTAATATAAATCTAGATTTTCTAATTTATATAAAAACATACTAGCTGTGTGTCAAAATCCAGATATTTTTAAATGGTATAATCATAAAATGAAATGTCAAATATTAACTGTTCAATCCATTCATCACTGTAGTTTGTATAACTGTCTTGTCTTAAATTAGTATGAAAGCTGTCTGGAATGGATGCTGCAGTTTTAAGACTAATAGTTTTCATCCTCCAAAAAAGTCAGGGCTTGTGCTCACTCAGAAATCCAATTAGTCACCTCAAATACTGCAGAACTTCTAATTTACTCAGATTTTGAAAAGCAAGTGGAAAAACAGCAACAAAAGAAAAACCTACATGAACATAGACACATGGGTCTACATCCCTTAAGCGAGGCTGAGCTGCCCGCTATGCAGATCTGAGCTGAGAGAAGCAAATGCTTGAGAATGTATACACACAACTCATTACAATAGCTAAAATGCCAAAAGGTGGTTCTTGAGAATATTTTCTTGCATTTGGCATTGCCGACAAACATTGTTCTTCATTGCAGATGGTTTTCTCCAGCTGAGTTTACATTAGCTCTTAACAGTATTACGATGGCACTGTGCCACTACTATATTTTTCTTTGTTCCAAATTGGTCCAGTTCTCAGCAGAAGTGACAGCAGACAAAGCACCACTGCAGCATCTAAGGAGCTCTGGAGAAACCTGCTGGTCACCCCTTTTTTTAATCCTGATGGAAACAGAGAAAGACTGAGGAGTTACCATAATATGCTTACAACTTGGAAATATCCCTTGCACACCAGTATTCCCTGTGGCTGCTGCAGGCTGATGGGGACCTTAATATCTGACCTTCTGGGGAAAGCGCTAAGTATGATCTGATAGACTCAAATGTTGTGCGTGTGGACAGTGCCTTTCTTACTCACCTGTTACAAGGGCCAAGTAATAACTGCTCGGAGATCAGAGCCTCCTTATAAGCACTGCACTCTGAACAAGCACGTGAATAGTCCCAGATCCATCACTGCTTCATTCCTGGTTTTACACCCTGGTTAATTAACTGAAATCATGAGACCTCCAGCATCCCGCATCAGTGTAACACCAAGGAGGGTTACACTCGTAACTTCTGTTGTCAATGGTAGTTTCATATATGTGCCTGGCAGAGAGGAGCAGCTGTCCTCTAATAAGGTGCTAGTCATGACAAATATAATACTGACATGGGACCCGCATAATTGTCTTTATAAGCACACTGCAAAGCAAGAACAATTGCAAATGCCAGGAACCAGAAAAAACCCACAACATTCTCTCCCCAGTTTTTTTATTTCAATTCGCAAAGAACAGCACATTTCTGCAGCAAATAGAGCTTACTAAACCAGCTGCCTTTTGTTATTGTCCTTATGCCTATCTGTGATATTATACAACAGATACCACTTTACTGGTGTCCATAAATAACTTTTATTATGCATCTGAAAAAGCAGTTTAGCACAACACAGAACAGACATCACCTCTTCCAGTGGCTGAGGCCAAAAACTTTCTTCTGTACCTGCCATTATGACCCTCCCCCTGGGTGATGGCTTTCATTAAAGCAAAACAAAACAAAAAAACCCAAAAAAACCCAAACAAACAAACAAAAAAAAAACAACAAAAAAAACCCAAAGAAGAAGATTGTACCAGACAGCAGTCCCTCTAAATATTCTGAGAGGCTGCCAGGACCAGAAAAAGTCATTACTAGGTATATTGGTGAATATTGCATTCAGCTCCAGTTTGTTGTGGTGTCCCCTCTGCAAGTATCAATTTTACTGTCAGCTCCACACTCAGGAAAGAGGTCTGATAAAATCCAAGACAATGAACTCTGTTTTCAGCATACACTGAAGCCCATGTCTCATGTTAACACTACCAGTGCCATCATCTGGCTTGTTACCAGCTGCTGTCACTGCCTGTGACTGCTACTAGTGTCAAAGACAATAAAATCTAACTGGCCTCAAGGGCATGAGATGGGCGTGGCTAAGAACTTAAATAAAAAGAAGGAAAAAAGGGAAAATCAAGTTTATAGCTAGTGGCAAAAATAACATTCGTACTTTCCTTTTTTTTTTTTTCCCCTCTCCAGACAAGCCTCTTACTCTTCTGCATTCCTTTAGCTGCTAATGTTTTCATTTGTTTTACTGCCATTTGCTCTGCCAGTTTGAACAGTGATGTAATGACATATGACTGCCTGATATTCAGTGGTACTCACAGCACCTTTGTCAATGGTGGCTCAAGTGCACAATGAACAATATCTTGAGTTTAATGTATTTGTGGCTTTGTGAAGGCAGCAATGACACACAACAGGCTTTTTCCTCCTTTTGTTTCTGTGATCTGTAATAGAACAGCCTGCCACAGAGACTGTGACCAGAGGATAATGAAAAATGCTAGGCCATTGTTGGTCATAGCAAAAATTTGCGAACTTCACATTTTGTTTAATTATTGAAGAATGGCTTTTCAAACATCTATGCATTGTTCTAAAGAGACATCACAGCATCTATCTTCCCTTCCTCACAAAAGCTTTTATCTTCAAACAAGAAGAATATATTTGTTGAGGGCCAATTAGTAGTCTGTCTATGAAGAAGTTTAAAGGAATTTTTAATTAGTATAATGACCCATAGTGTGAGTCACCTGGAAAGGAATTACATCATTTCCTAAGACAGCTAAACTTTCTCCCACAAATATTAGTCACTACCTTAGACTCAAGACCCTCTGTCTCTTAATACTACCTTGTTCTTGTAGACCAATCTTACTGACTATTGTGGGATCACTTAGAAAGACAGTAAATGCTGTTCAAGGTGAACAGGGGCAGCCCTGTGACCCCTGTTCTAGGCCTGTAGCATAACTTCTATTAATCCAGATGAAATGCTACGCATTGCTCAATTATATTCTGCCTAAATTCTAAACAATGAGCTTCACAGTCTATCTTCTTTTCTTTAATACAAAGATACCACCAAAGATAAGCAGACACAACTATATAATAAATAAAGATGCATGCAAATGTAGGAGAGGTTGGAGTTTCATTCCCAACTGGGCAGCAACTCAAAGATCCTTACACAGTCAACAAGAAAGAGGCAGCCACCTCCAGAAGGTGGTTCCTGCATTTTTGCCTTCTGAAAGGTGACGTGACATATAAACATGATAGGCATCATCATTTCAACATGCATCAGGAATAATAGAATTAACCTCATATGCTGCCTTCTGCACAAAACTCTGCTAATGAGAATTCCTTCCTAAGAAAAGAAGGGTGAGGAAACCAGACCTCAATTTGTTATGGTATGAATATAGGATACAACAGACTTTTCCTATTCCATTCACGTAACTGGTAACTTTCTGGTTACAGGTAACTGGTGACTTGCCACTAGAGATGCAGCCTAACACCCCAACTAAGAAAAAAAAACAAAAAACAAACACAACAGAAAAAAGCCCCCAAACCCCAATGCTAGAAAACTGTTACTTCAAAACAGCATAGGAAAATCTGAGATTCATTTATGCCATATAAATGGTACTTTTACTGATTTTAGCAATCAGTATAATAATCCACATTTCTTATATACATTACATCATTACATAGGCAGCAGAGAAGCAAGTTTGTGTATAAAAGATAAATCTGAGCCTCAAATGAAAGACTTTTTCAAAGTATCCAGATATATGTAAACATTTAAGTGGGAATCAGCAGAGCCCTAAACTGATAAACATTTCTCATAAGTTATGTATGAATTAAAATCAAGTTTTTATTAAAAATGCATAAGTATGATCTGTGGTGAATAGAACTATTAGCTATGCATGTTTACTTTTTAGTGAACACAGAAATCAGTAATTTTTCTTCTAGATGTCATTTCTATCAGAGGGTTATAAAATGATAAAATGCTGAAACAATTCTCAGATGCTATCCAGCTGGTACACGTACATCTGGGGAGAGGGTATAAAACAACAAACTGTGAAATGTTTATTTGCCACAGGGGCAAGAAAATGTCATTTCAACTATTGCGTCCATTCTACTTCACAAGTCAGGTAGCGCTCAACAGCCCCTTCTCTTTCACTCACCATAATAAAACAAATAAATAAAGATTAGTCTAGATGACAATAAACTATTTGATGCTTCAAAAATATTGTGTTTTCAGTGTACTCTTTATGATCACACATTATTTACAGTGGTCCCTGTCTTCCTCAGTCCTGTCAGAAGCTACAGAAAATCCCCTCAAACCCACAGTGAGCATAAATTGGCTTTATCCATTTGATTTTAGCATTAATTTTTTTAAGAGATCTTAAGGGACACATGCACAAAAGCTGACATTGCTTTGGTGAAACCAAGCTCCTTAGTTTCCTTCTTCAGTCAAATGAGTCAAAAATGAGACAAATGCCTTTCCAAAACAGCATTTCTTAATCTGTAGATCATAGTCATCCTGAAAATCAAAATGTCCTCAGTAAAACAACTAGTGAAAATGCAAGAGAGAGAGGAAAATTTAAATAATAAGTACTGTGGGTGGCAACACCGCATACAATGGGTCTGTGATTTCCTCTCTCCCTGCCCCTCCCAAAAAGCCTACTTAAGCTGAAGGACCGCTTTTCTTAAGACACAACTTTCAAGGGCAGTTTAGGGCACAAAACAATGTTAGGCACCTTCTGACCTGCCCCCTGAAGGAGTTCCTCTTCTGACCACAGAGGAGCCTACAGATATTATTCCGATTTAGTCAGACCATCAATACCCTTGTCCCTACCCAAATATGAATATGCTCACTATTGTCCACTAAATGTCACTCAGACTCAGAACCATAAATCCTATAGGAATTTAAGATTTCTGACTTTCTGATTTTATAAAATGTCATTGGACATAGCTGTGTCTTTTGGCATTGTACACCTGGGATAATCTCTTGAGCTCAGTGGAACCATGGGACCAAAAAGGCGGTTTGAAGTGTATGGGGATACCTGGGTAATTCGCTGGGCACTGACATGAGCCTCCAGAGCAGATGCTGGTCAAATCTCACCAGTCCCTAAGCCCAGGGAAGCTTCTCAAAACTTCATGCTAACTGAAACTAGAGGTTAAGACCCATGTCATCACATGCACCAGGCCATTGAGAAGACCTCAAATGGATTTAGTTTCTTTCCTGGAACAAGTCACCAAGTACTTGTTTACAAACCTTATCTGCTGTGCTTGCATCGCATATGTCCCCACAGCTCAGCCTGAGACATCAAAGTCACTACCAACTCAAAAACCGTTCTGCAATTAAACCTGTTCCCTTCTGTCCTTCTGTTGGCTACAGAATGAGAGATTTCTCTCCACTGACTACAGTCTGATTACAGAGATTTTTTAGTGTCTTTTAAAAATACTTAGAGTTTTTTGTAAAGACATGGGGGAAAAAAAAAAAATCAAACTAAACCCACCCTGCTGCTCATCATTCAAGATGCTATCTCAAATATCTGACAATATGAAATTAATATCTAGTGTCAAAGATTTACCTCATGGCTATACAAGAAGTGCAAGTTCACTAGATATTCTAGGTCCCTATATTCAGGTAGTTTATTTAACTCCCTCTTTTGTCAGTCTCTTCAACTTTCCCTCCTACTCATCATCACAGTATCTGAATGTTGAGTCTGCTCACTGAACTCAGAAGTTCAGCATCAAAAAGCAGTGAATTAAACTTGCTATTCAGCTGGTCTGAAACCTTTTACCCCTGTAACTTAAAACAACATACTCTGCTTTTCTTTAAGTGCATGATTGGTTATTCACAATATTATTCTCTTATTCTATGAAAAATAATACTGAACCATTCATAGTGAATGTCAAGCCACTAAAATTAAATGACATAATGGACCATTACACATGCCCTGTATTTTTTGCATGCATCACCATTTTTTACCTCAAGTTATCAGAAAAAAACAGTTTGGTTATGAATCCTCAGTATTTTATCTCAAAAACAGAACGGAAAAGGTATGTTTACTTTTCCATCAAAACCTAAAAAGGTTGCTACGTACTCCTTTCATAGCAGCAAAGGATGTTAGCTCTGAATTCATGATCAATTCCTTGGTTTATATATTCCCAGCAACACCTCAAAATCTACTCCTTAGTGTTATACAAGAGCTTTCAAACATACATCTGCTGGAAGTCTGCTATTCACAGGACTGTTTCCCTTTCATTCCTAGTAAGACAGCAATGTTTTTGGATACAGTGAAACTAAAATTTTCACTTTCTTTCTTATCAAAATTGAAACAAAGCAAGAAGCAGAACTTTAAAGAAGGCACAGACACAAGTTGTTGGCACAGTCACAATTTCAAAGACAGTACTTAAGTACTATCCAAAACACAGAAACCAATTCTTTCTACTCTCTTTGTAAATTGATAAATCAACATATCCACAGGCTAAGAGCAGCAACAACATCACTTGCCAGTCCACATGGAAAGCCCATGTCTTTAATTTCCCTTTTGGTAGCAGAAAATGTAGGAACATGTATATGTCATCAGAATTTTCCACTGCAGACATCTCTCTCATAAAGCTGCTATTGAAAACCATTGGCAACAGTGACAATGAAACACAATTAAAACACACATGCACAAAGAAAAACCAACCCTCCCCAAACTCCAGCAGTTAAAAG